>NC_138235.1:37854566-38169566 GCF_964197995.2 Scardinius erythrophthalmus
AGGCCTATATATATATATATATATATAGCCTATATTAATTTAATTACATTTTTTTTCTTAAAAAAAATTAAGAGATATAATTCAAGATGTTCACACAAGGACCTAAATTATTATAATATATATTAATATATTAATATAAATACAACTATAAAATTGAAGGTATCTGATTCAAGATGTTCACATACTTTATTTATTTATAATACATTATTATTATTTATAAGAATTTTTTTACGTGTTCCTCCCCTTTTGTGTCAGTGTCACTACGTTATTGTGAATAAATACATATGCATTTGTATTTTAAATGTATATTTTAATTATTTATATAATATGTACTTGCTACTTTCTCTTTCAGTTCTGCTGCTGTAAGTGCAACATGGGTTGTGTAGTTTCACTTTCTTTTTCGCCTACATCTCCCAGCGTCTCCAGAAATTCACTCGGATCCTTTTATTTTCTCGTAATGCCTTAAGAAACTGCACATTTACCTGTTTCACGCGCTTGTGATCACCTGGGAGACTAAAGTGTATTCAGCCCTGGACGCGTGTGTGTTCGTGGATGCAACTGAACCAGAAACAGCTCCAGCTTTGCTTTGCTTTGCTTTGAAATCAAAAGCGAATCCAGTAAATCAAGTCCATCAGGAGCATTTAGCTGGAGTGCAGGGATGGTAAGGAAACTCGAGCTGCAGATATAGTGTGATTATATATTGGGATTGTGTTGGAGTGGATCATCATGGAGCTCCGGGCGACATCAGCGGGCGCTCAGCAGCAGCTGGCCGGTGACAGGACGCACGAGTCCCGCATGGACGAGTACCTGCGCTCGCTGGGCTTTTACCGCAAAAAGATCGCCAAGGACGGGTCATGTCTGTTCAGGGCCGTGGCAGAACAGGTCAGAAGACTGATACTGATATTTACAACCCCAGTTTTTAATGTGTTACTTGTTTATTAACAAATTCAAATACACTCAAAACGTCCCTAATACACCGTAAATGTGTGTCACCGAGTGCTTAAAATGTCTAAAATGTCACTCAAAGTCACTGAAGTAAAACTTACTTCCCTGTTATCATAGCACTTGTGAACTAAATGTCACGGTTTGTAGTTTCTACGGTTTGTCAAAATCACTTTTTAGTTTATCTGAAGCTAATTAGCTTTAGCACACTAACGTTAGCAGTTTATGCTAACATTTGCACTAATAATAATAACAACATGGGTGTGGTTTATTTCTGCTTACACACAATTAAGTGCTTAATCATATTTAAATGAACGATTACTTATTTAATCTCTAAAAGGTATGAACTGAGTATCTAAACTATAATCATTCAAGTTTCGTTAGATATTATCGGTTGTCGTCTTGATTTTGCTTAATTTACCATTAAGTTTTATATGAAGGGTTTATTAAAGTGTCATTTTTTAAAAGATAATGTACAGGTTCGTAAATTACTGCAGGGCACAAATTATTTAATAATCATTACTACCTGATCAGGTGCCTCACTATAATTGCTAATTTCTTTATTCTTATTAAATGTAAACATACATTTTACATACATATACATATAACAACATTCATATACGAAGTTATTATGTAGTTTCAGATGTTTTATTTAACCTTATAGGATATTAATTATTTGGTAGATGAACTTAAGGATATGTCGAGACTATTGTATATTATTCATATTGAATTATTAATGGTGTTAATACATAAATTATATAATGGACTCCATGATACAGTTGAGATAAAGTATGCTGAATCATCACTCATGAAGTATGCTGAATGAATGAATTCAGTGCTTTGTGTTTTGATAAACCTGTTATTCCAGGTTATGAAAGCTGAATGATGAAGTTTAATAAACTGAATGACTCGGCCGACATCTTTTCTTAGTATCTGACAGGTGTGTGTGTGTGTGTGTGTGTGTGTGTGTTTGATTGACAGGTGTTGCACTGCCAGGGTTTACACACAAAAGTGCGTGCGGCCTGTGTGAATTATCTGAAACAGAACAGATCTAACTATGAGCTGGTGAGATTAAAAATACATTTTATATTCATATATTTACATTCCATTGTAAATGCATCAGAAGTGTCAGTTGACCTCTGACCTGTTGTATTAAACTTGTCTTTGTTCTTTCTCAATGTGTGTGGTAGTTTATCGAAGGCGACTTTGAGACATACCTGGAGAATTTACGGGATCCTCAGGTAACAACAAAACTTTGTACATTCAGGCCGACGCTCTTATCAAGTGTTTTAGTTTCTTATAAAAACATTGGACTTGGTTGTGATTTTACACACTCTCTTAATGTTAAAATGTAGACATTTCTAACACTCTTTCTCTTCATTCCTCCATCCGTTTAGAGCTGGGTTGGACAGGTGGAGATCACCGTTTTGGCTGAGCTCTATAAGTGAGAATATTACATTTCCTCATGTCTTTTAACTGCACATTTGCAGGCATGAACTGTGTTGATGTCTTGTTCACTGACAGTGAATGGCCAGTTGTGCATTACGCTCATTTGCTCAAAATGAGTTTTATAACATGTCTCATTTGACAATGATTCGGTTTTCTTGTTGCTATGATGATCTTGGAGGGAAAAGTGTTTCCTGTAAACTGTTAATCGCAGCAGTGCAAAATGCATCATATGATGAACAAGATTATCAGTGCATGAATTCAAGGAATGCAAGCGATTTCTGATTTAGTTTTCCATGTATCATTTTGTAAAAATGACATTCCTGCATGTGGGCCAAGACAAATCATATAAAACTGTGAAATAGGTCAGTAACATGAATTTCTCTTTAAGTGCCCCTATTATGCTATTTTAAAGGATTTTGTTTTGGAGTCTCCTATAATAGGTTTACATGCATCTAAGGTAAAAAAAAAACATCTTTTCTTAAAATATATGTACACTGCAGCATCAGCTCTTTTCTCACAGTGTCTGAAACCTTTTGATAAAAGTTTCAGTTTCTCTAAACCCTACCTTTCCGTGAGCATACTCCGCTCTGATTGGTCAGATGGCCCAGTCTGTTGTGATTGGTCTACTCTGCTCTGATTGGTCAGATGGCTCAGTCTGTTGTGATTGGTCAACCGCTTACAATGCGTGTCAGAAACCAAAGACCCACAGTGACACGAACAGTGAACAATGCCGTATGTTTTTCCGTATAAATTTCAGTGCAAGTCCTTGGGCCCTATCTTACACCCGGCGCAATGCAGCGCCAAGCGAGAGACGCAAGTGTTTTTTGCTAGTTTCAGCCCGACGCAGTTGTCATTTTCACATCCTGCACCCATGGGCTGCTGGTCTGAAAACGAGTGTGTGTTCTGGCACATTGTTGGAGCGTTGCTATTTTGAGGAAACAAATAGACTGAGCCATTGACCAACTGAAACCTGGTCTAAAGTCAATGGCGCAATATTTATTTTTTTGTTATTTAATGAGCGCGTTAGTAATGTGCGCCTATAGGCCGGTCCACAACGCGCGTACACTCTGCTTAAGACACACACAGGGCAGCACACACATTTATCTGCACTTTGAGCTTTGAAACTTTGCAGAACTTTTACATTCACAAACAAGCTTTATTACACACTGCATCACTTTAACTTCAGTGTCCATTGGTATCCACCGCTTTGCTGCTCATTTGCATAAAGTGAATCAGTTCTCAACTTTGTTGCATTGCTCGACAACCTCACATTGCATTTAAATCATTGAAATCTTCTGTTCAGAAAATATTGCTGTCAAGGTGAACGCCGCTTTTGTGTCACAACAATAGCGGCTTTACTTTTAATATCAAATGATTAAAGTGTATTTTTTATATTTTCAAAGTCTAAACTGTTTGTTTACTATCTCTGATGGTGTAATGTTTATTTCTTCCAGGCATGATTTCATCATTTTCCAGGTGCCTGATCAACCACCCGTGAACATCACAGAGAACGGCTTCCCTGATAAGGTGCAGACTTGCATTCATGCAAGATTATTTTTTTTAAATTATGGCTGTAACACTGAAATAAATCTCTCTCTCTCTCTTTCTCTGTCAGGTGCGACTGTGCTTCCTCAATGGAAACCATTATGACAGTGTTTACCCACAATCCTTTGAGAAAAGTGCTGCTGTTTGTCAGTGTGAGTGCTTCTTCTTTATTCAGTGAATTAATGGTGCGATATGCTTTCAGTGTCAGAACCGAACCGTTTCTCCCTCTCTAGCGATCCTGTACGAGCTGCTGTATGATCGAGTGTGTGGCGTCGAGCGCGGCGTTCTAGGATCGTGTATGAAAGGAGGAAGAGGACGAGAGAAACTCGACTCAGAAGAATGCAAGAGCAGTGAAGAGTCTGATCTGGAGGAAGACGAGTTCTGGTTCGTATTCGCATGTTTGCATGACACTTTTTCTGTCGCAGCATCTTTTGGACAATGTGATTATAGTTTTTGCAAGTTGTTAAAGAGCGGACGATGCCATATTGGGCTGGTTTCTTATCTTAATCTATAGGCTTATAATATATCATTAGATACGTTTCCATCCACCTAAATTTTTGTGTAGTTCTTTTTTTTTAAGAAAAGCATCTCAAGCACAGTACAAGCATCAGATTGTTACAGAATGAAATGGAGGGGGAAAAACAAAACAAAAAAATAAACAAGCATAATAAATGCTCGCATACAAATGAACATATAATCACAGTAATATATACATGTAAACAACTAAATGTACCAGAAAAATTAAAAAATTACGTTTTATCCTTAAAATAATCTAAAAAAGGCCTCCGAGATTTTAAGAAAAGATCGGGTTTCATTTCAAACTCCAAATTTAATCTTTTCAAGTTTGAGGGCAAAAAGTAGGTCAAAAACCCACTGATGGAAGGTTGGAGGAGATGGCAGTTTCCAATGAATTAGTTAGTATAAGTCGTCTAGCCCATTGGTTCCCAACCTGGGGTCCGTTCACAGGGGGGGCGCGGGAGCGGATATGCTTTGAGGTGAATAAAGATGCATAAAATGTTCCACTAATAATTTTATATAAAAATATATATATTTTTAAATCATATGCTTACAATACCGATTTCAATTACAATTCGTTATTTCAAATGTAGGCGCGTTGCGCGTGGCAAGCGCGCTCATAGACGCCGGCGCGACCACAACATTGCCCAACATCAAATGGCAGACGTAGTGCAAGCGGAACGAAACTGCTCGTTATTGTGTGGTTGAAGGACCGTTTATCAGTTTGGACCAGTGCAGCGCGAGCCGATCGTGATCATGCGACACTGTTACTACACAGCGCTAATAAGAGATCCAGTAAAGAAAGCATTTGAATTCGCCACAGAAGTAATAACATCGCTGCGAGATCTAGTGAGAAGCATTCACATTTCTCCGTTATTAACGGATCAAACAGCGCTGACGTGGAAACCAGGAAGAAACATTGTGCCATGAATGAACTATCTAGTGTCATCAGCAACACCATGGATTTACTGTAGTAACTGCAACTATGGAAGTTTGGCAGGAAAGTAACATTACATAGGTTTTATTTTGACATTATGAATACAATTGCTGCCCTCAAATGTTAATTTGAAAGGAAATTTCTCTGGCATTTCTTCTTTTTGCTGTATCAAAACAGGGGGGGTTGTTAAATATGTACATGGGGGGGGCCCAAGGAAAAAGGTTGGGAACCACTGGTCTAGCCAACAGTGTGCAAAGTGCAATATTATCCATCTCTAAACCTGTGAGTTTAACCTTTTCCGTAAGAACCCCAAATATAGCTTTCAATTAGTTGGGGTCTATTACAATGGTAAAAATTTTTGAGAAACAACTAAAAATTCTCATCCACCTATTTTTTTTTTATGTGAATTTGGTGATACCGCAAAAAAAAAAACACTGAATGGAAACGCCATGA
Source organism: Scardinius erythrophthalmus (assembly GCF_964197995.2). Taxonomy (NCBI): domain Eukaryota; kingdom Metazoa; phylum Chordata; class Actinopteri; order Cypriniformes; family Leuciscidae; genus Scardinius; species Scardinius erythrophthalmus. Next base: position 37,860,409 of record NC_138235.1, read on the forward strand.
TGTATATAAATTCTTTCAATGTGCATAAAAAAACGAATGCGAAGTGGATAATTTTTAATCCAATGTGCATGAACTACGATGGAAACACATTTACCAAATAATTCCCTCGATGCGCAAAAAAAACTGACGTGACTTTCCCTCAGCAGAGGCTGTGATTGGATAACTGGACTAACCAGCGGACCAATCAAATCACAGCATCTCAAATATTATTTTGGTGGCTCTGAAACGCCTGAGTCAAAGTCTGTCATCAGAATGATTTGGTGTCTCACATGATTGCGTTCCCAAACACCAGCATCCGAACGTTTACTGAATTTCCTCATAAATGATGGAGGTTAAAAGAGCCACTGTTTCTTCCTCGATCGCAGCAACTTCCATTTTTATTACAGATATTTTGCACCAATTTCCCAGAAAGTGATGATTTTGTTCCCTTGAACACATGGAAACGATGCTTCATTTGCAAATGTTTTATGCAATATTCCAATTTTGTGCATTAGTTAAATTTGCAGCTTTGGATGGAAACACAGCTTTTGTTTTATGATCCAGTCATTTCCAATTTATGAAATCAAGTCCTGCACTTATGATCTGCTTCACTTGGAAATATGTATCAACAGAGGTTAAATACATTCAAATACAATTTCATAACTAGTTTTATTAACCATGTTGGTGTGTGTGTGTGTGTGTGTGTGTGTGTGTGTGTGTGTGTGTGTATTTGGTCTTGTTAGGTCCAGTGAAAGCGGAGAAAAGACGACTAATGTGATGAACGTCAGGCCGCCGACGAGGGTGATTTCTTCTCTCTTGAAAATTGAAATTTCAGTGTTTTTGATGACACTCTGACTTTGTAGGATTAAATATTGTGGTAACGAGTCTATCTGTGCTTCAGGGTCGTGGGAGGGGCCAGTCTCGAGGAAGGGGGCGTGGCCTTCTGTCCACTAAGGCGCAAAAGTCCCTAAACCCCGCCCTCTACAGGAACGTGGAGTATGACGTGTGGCTCCGCTCTAAGCGAAGTACATTATCTTTTTTGTTACTGATTTGAAATTTAGTTAGTATCTTGAATGATTTATATTAATATTTTTAATAACTATGTGCGTGTTTAGTTCAACAGCAGCGAGATTTCTGCATTGCCGCAGGAATGCAATACGCTATCGGAGACAAGTGCAAGGTGAGCAGTGTGTGTGTTGACGTTTTAAGCATTTGCATTTTATTAATACAGGCTCACACCATTTAAAGGTTTGGAGTGGGGATCAAACTACTGATCAAAAGTACAATGAAAATTGTGAAATATTATTACAATTTAAAATTACTGTTTTCTATATGAATATATAGTAAAGTATAATTTATATCCTGTGATCAAAGCTGAATTTTCAGCATCATTACTCCAGTCTTCAGTGTCACATGATCCTTCAGAAATCAGTATAATATGATGATTTGATGCTCAAGAAACATTTGATTATTATCAATGTTAAAAAATTTTTTTTTGCTGATTTATATTTTTGTGGAAACCGTGATACATTGTCTTTTTCATGATTCTTTGATGAATAGAAAGTTCAGAAGAACAGCATTTATTTGAAATTTAATCTTTTGTAACATTATAAATGTTTTTACTGTCACTTTTGATAAATTTAATGCATCCTTGCTGAATAAAAGTATTAATTTCTTTTAAAAAAAACAAACAAACATCTTACTGACCCCAAAGTTTTGAACAGTAGTCTATGTATGTGCTGTTATTTATTTTTTTATAATTTATTATATATTTCCCTGCTTTTGTTTTTATTAATTTAATACTTTAATGTTGTTTTAATATATATTTTTGTGCGTTTTAATTGTTATTTGTATTTTTAACGTAGTCACTGCATATTTTTAGTTTAAAACACCTTGTGAAGCATTTTACATATGAAATACATATCTACACATCAAATGTGTTATTATCTTCAGAGCTGTCTTGATTTAGTGTCCTCTGTCTTCCTCAGGTGCAGCTGAGTGGCAGCAATCGCTTCTATAACGCTTATGTTCAGGAAGTCAGTCCTGACAATGGGCCAGTCACTGTGTTTATTGAGGAACTCAACAGACCGTACGTGTTTCATATTTATCTCTATATATGTGTGAAGGTGTTTTCAGAATGGCACACTTCCTACTATTTTAGAAAGAGGAGTATGCAGTATGTATACTGGGCATGGACTGTGAATGTGCAGTGTACAACCAGAGCACACTTTTTAAAATAAAAATATATATATATGCGTATACATGTTTATATGGGTATGTATAGATAGATAGATAGATACATAGATAGATACATAGATAGATAGATAGATATAGATTGCTCTTTGTATCGTTATAAAATTATTTTTATATTAGTAAAATTATTATTTATTTTTTTATTTGCATTAATCAACAGGCAATACCATGAGAATTCCTTGATAAAAACATTTAGTTGATTTTATTATATTTTTATATGAACGAAAACATATTTAAGACAAAAACAAATTGTTTTACTTAAAATGTATATTCTTAACCCTAAAATATCAAATGAAAATTGTATATTATAAACAATATACAATGTTCACCATTTAATCACCCCATATGTTCATTCCCTTGTGTGTGTGTGTGTGTTTAGACAAACTGTGCCGTTGTTGAGTTTGCGTCTTCCATCTGAAGAGCCTCAGTCATGGCAGACGGTGGCAGACAAGAGCAAAAGACACAGCGTTCCAAACAACGGCGCGCAGACGCCCTCCGGTACGGTCTCTCCAGATCAAAAACACATGTGAATGGCATCAACTCACACACACTCACTGTCTGGGTTTCTCTATGCAGAATGGGAGAGCAGAGGAAGTCGGAGGTCAAACAAAGCCCCGCTTCCGTCAGCGCCCAGTGGCCGAGTTCATAAGCAACACTCCTGGCCTCCGCAAGCCTTCCCAGACGAGCCGGCGGGAGGACGCAACAAGTCCAGGTGCGTTTCACTGGCCTGTAGTTAAAAATATCACGTTAATCTTTAACACCTGCATTTTGTCTCATTTTCAGTGTAGGGGAAAGTTACTTTTAAATGTAATGCATTACAATATTGTGTTACTCCCAAAAAAAAGTAACTAATTGCATTACTTAGTTACTTTTTATGAAAAGTAATGCATTACATTACTTTTGAGTTACTTTTTCTTAGCTGGGCTGGGCTTGTTTGTTAACCAAAGAACAATAGGATACAGGAGAAGGAAGTTCAACACTCTCACACACACACACACACACACACTCACTCACACACACACACACACACACACACACACACACACACACACACACACACACACACACACACACACACACACACACACACACACACACAGTGCACACAGTGCCTCCTCACTTTAGTTCTCTCAACATGGGGACAGGAGAGCTGTCAGTCATTAAATGTGAAAAAGTAACTAGCGTAACTTATTTGAAAAAGTAACTTCGATATTTTGTTGTAAATTGAAAAAGTATTTATTTATTTATAAGTTTATTTATATAGGGACAGTACGGAAAAACATGATTCTAGTCGAAAACTGGAAAATATGTATTGCACATCGAGAATATAGCATTAGCTAATTTCCGTCTCGGGTCCCTAGAAACCCTACTAATCAAATCCTGTACCTATTTTAAGGATGCTCCCAACCCCTGGCATGAATAACTAATTAAAACAAACATTTATTAAATTTAAATATGCGTGCAGTTCTGGTTTTGTAATGCGTAACTTAACTAGTTACTTGAAAAAGTAATCTGATTACGTAACTCAAGTTACTTGTAATGATACCCCAAACACTGCTCATTTAGTGCAGAAAGAGGCTTCTAAAGACACTTGATTTGTGTAAACTGTGAAATTCTCGCTGGTTTGATGTGTTTGTAGACGATCCGATCAGCGCAGCAGTCCTGTGTGTGTTCTTCCCGAGGAGGAAGAGGAGAGCGTCGTGTTGGAGCTTCTTCACAAAGACGAGCACAACTTTCCCTCGCTCGGAACAAGCCCTCAAACGGTGCAGCTCTTGCAAACACATTTACCTTCTATAGTGTGAGGTGAAACATGATGTTCAGGTAGAAATAATGTTTGGAGGGACTTGGTTTTTCCGGTGCATGGTGATATTATTGCTATGGTATTATTGTTTTTTCCACGCCCCATGACTGTGGTTATGCCAGCAGAAAAAAACATTGTTATTGTGCTGTCAAATCGATAAATCCCATCTAACATAAAAGTTTGCGTTTATATAATGCGTGTGTGTGTATGTGTGTGTAAATATGTATGTATGTATGTATATGTAAATATGACCCTAAGTTAATTAGGGTCATATTTCATTCACCCTGATTTTATCTCTCAAAGTTTTTCGCAAAGTAAATTTATTTATATATACACTTTATTCAATACATATTGTTTCAAAGCAGCTTTACAGTTATAAGAAAATAACAGAATCAATTATGCAAACTTCATAAAATATGAGACCGTCTTAATTCTGCTTTAAAGAAGCTCTAAATACCTCAGTAGTGCCTTTTATTCAGCTCAAGTCAGTTCAGTGCTTTAGTAACACCTAATGACAAAGATTCAAATGCATATATTTGTGCTATAATAGTTTCCTCTGAATTTAGGCCACTGCTGCTGAGGTCGTGAAGAAAGGAGGGGAAAGGAGAGGCTCTCGGAAGAAGGAACAGAAGGAGTGTGTTTCAGAGACAGGTGAAGCTCCGCCCCTTTATATCCAGGTTTAACAAAATTGCCAGGCTGAAGAAATTCTAGGCCTCCAAATGATACATATTCTAAATATACAATATAAAGAAGCAAGTATAATTTATATATATATATATAACAACAAATATTTGCTTCTTTATAATGTATATTTATACATAAGCTTAAACATTCAACACAATGGACAGTCTTGCCTTGATATTGCTATTATGGCTGATCATATTTTTATTTATAAATGGAATTATTATCCTGAAGTTTATTTTGGTTTTCGTTTTTCAGAAACATCCCAGAGGCCTGTACAGAGACAGAAGAGCGCCACTGAAGAAAAACCTGGGGTGAGTTGCATTGAGTCACTTACGTGGATAACAGCTGATTCAGGACTATTTATTATGGCTTTGTTTAAACTGTTGACAGGTGCTCCCAATTTGCACACTTAAGTGCATACCAATTTGCATTACTCTGTTCTGTTTTGTAGAATACATTCTGGGGGGCATCAGGCTCTGATGCTGAAAGACAAAATAACCTTTTATAACCTTTTAAATAACACTACAAAGCTGAGTATATAATATAAGTGCATAGTGTGTAGTGCGTCATTTGGTACTCAACTTATGTCTTTTTTAGATAACCAAGAGATATACTAGAAAGTATTGTAATCACCATATCCAGGTGTATGGCAACAAAACAAGCAATGTATCCTGTCCCTTCCGTGTTAATCTAAATGTTTTGTCCTTACAAGTTGCTGGTTTATATTGTGTTCTAGATAAGGGTTTCTGAGGAACCAGTGCAGAGATCCTCTCCAACAATAAAAGAGAAATTGCAAGAGAAACCCATGCCTGTCTCTTCACCTCCACATCCTGCTGTTATCTCCTCTGGCCCCAAAACAGTCCCATCTGCATTTCAGACGTCATCTGCTACTGTCCCTGGTCTTGATAAATCCTCTCTTGAGGCAAAGACCCCTATTCAGCCAAAGAATAGCCATGCTCGAACCCCTTACAACAGTCAGTTGGTGTCCACTTTAGCCCCTTCACAGCCATCAGTGGCAGCAGTCTCAGTTCCCACCCTTGCGTCTATTCAATCTGCCCCTGCATTGAAACCGTCCCAACCCTCATTGCAAACTGCCCCAGTGCTCCCCACATCTGAGCATATTTCCCACCCCAGTCAAGCACCATCTCAGATTAACTTGGTTGCATCTCCGATCACCCCTGTCCAAGTACCTGCTGCTATCCCAACTCAAACAACTCTGGCATCTTGTGGCTCAATCCCAGATGCCCCTGTTGAATCCACCCCGTCCATTCAAACCACTTTTATTTCCAATCCACCCCTCCTACCTGCCTCTGCAATACCTGTTTCTGGCCAAGCTCCGGGAGCTGCCCGTATACTAGATGCCCCAGAACCGCCTTCTACCACCCTTCCCATTGATGGAAGAAGTGGTCCACCAATTGCCCAAAAGACTGTAGATCCTCATACCACTATGACACCAATCCCTCTTTCCCAAGCTTCTCTCCCCTCAATCTCCCCTCCCTCTGGTCCTGCCCATGCTCCACTTCCAGACTTACCTCAGTCCTCAGATCCACAACCCTGTGAAACATCGGCCACACCTTCCTCTGGTAAGTTTTGTCTGATTAAGACTTAGGGCCAATCTCATTTCTCTGTCTTACCCCTTCCCCTACCCCTACCCCTTTGTCTGCGTCTTCCCCTTGCCCCTCGATACCGAGTGAAGGGGGGTAGGGGGAAGAACGTTTCTCTAAGAAATGAGACACCACTCGATTACCGTTTGCATCATCTTCCCTTTCCGCTAGCTGGCTGCTGCTACGTCAACAGAGGCGATACACGTTGACATAAACAAACGAAGATGCCGTCATCTCGGGTTGTGATATCGATTGCCTGGTCTCTCTTTATCTTTGCACGCTTGTGTGTTATCAGTCAAAGACATTGATTCATTGTATTTAACGGCGGCGCCGGCGACACCATAGCTAAGCAAAACATTAGTAAACGGCAAATAGCGCATAGCTGCTAGCTAGCGGTTAACTAGCGATTCAAAACAAAAACATTACAATTAAAACCGCTTGAACATTTTATTAAAAGTATCATAAAACACGAGTGTCATTAAACTGCTGAAAATAGTTACATTTGTGCGACTCACTTCTGAGAAATTCCTACCCCTCTCTTTCAAGTGTGGTCCTCCGCAAACTTTGTTTCAAGGGCTATGTAGCCCTACGCCTTGGCCCTAGCCCTTAATCAAAATGAGAATTGGGACACCACTTCCCCTCACATGAACGCGCAAAAACGAGGGGAAGGGGTAAGAGTAAGGGGTAAGACAGAGAAATGAGACGCAGCCTTAAGGTCCTTGCACACTGAGTCCGAAATTTCCATGGACTGTAGAAAAATATGGGCGTAGTGTCCTGTAGGTTTCTAAAGAGCAATTTTGAAGCCCAAAGTGGGCGGAGTCGGCCGTTGCCATCTTGGTGTTGTGATGAACTGCAAATGGGCAAAGAGGCGGGATTAGCTGAGGTGACGTGACGCTAACAGACCACTAAGTGGCCACACCCTTAATTATGCAGAACTTTAAGGCGTAATATAATTTAAAAAGATGAGTTAGAAAAAAATTCACCTCCCTCACAGTTTTCATGAATGGCAAAATTAGCTATTTAGACCAAAACCCCTTTTTTACACCATGCTGTAAACAAATTTTTTTCTGCTGTAAAGTTGGGCATTTTAACATGGGGGTTTATGGGATTGACTCTCTTTTGGAGCCTGTCTCTAGTGGCCCATCGATGAATTGCAGTTTAAGTCACTTCCGTTTTGGATTCAAGAGAGAGACCTGAAAGGTTGCCGCTTGTTTTTTTTGTATTCGTCATCCTAAAAATTCGTCAAGCACAGAAACCTAGAGTCCGATGCGTATTAATATGTTGTGAAAAAAAAAATCGCAAAACAATACAAAATGGAGTCTTCAAGCAGTGAGGATGATTTTGTTGTCCTCTCTATTTTCTTAAGCCACATATTAAAAAGAAGACAAAGAATTTCTGTGAACCAATTGATCTTGAACAATTCTGGATTTTGGCGTTCGCTTGTACGGTGGCTCTGAATTGTCAAAATACCTTTTAAAATCAGGCATGAGAACTCCTCACCTTTCGGTGAAATTTGCCGTTTTAAAACCAAAATGGGTCACCTACGTGATTTGTACAGATCCGATGTTGATTGATGTTGTAAAGTTGATTGGATTTTTTTCTGCCGTATCCTTCTCACCTTTTTTACCCCTGACCAGTTTTCATGCCTGTAAAATACTTGCTACGGATGCGAAAAACGCACAAAATTTACCCCATCGGAAATGTTTTATGACGGACAAAAGATTTGGAGGCCGTGTGTAAATATGATTGACACAATGTGAGGTTGTATTTATTTTTTAACGTGTGAACATTTTGAATTCCGTGTGCAAGGACCTTTAGACATGACATTACTTGAAATGGATCAAGTAAATCTGGTTACAAATGTTGACTTCCTAGTAAATCAACCAAGTTCTCACAGAGCATCTCTTGTCCGCCAGGTGTAGCCCCTGCTCCTGACCCCCCATCCCAACCCCAACAAATCCCCTATCCTCATCTCCAATGGTCTCAGCTCCTCCAGGACCCAGTTTATCCAGGATTCCCCCAGAATGAGAAAGGAGAGCTGGAACCACTGCCTCCCTTTTCCCTTTCCCAAAAAGGAGAAGACCTTCCACAAGGTAATGAAAACCCCAGAGATCTGACATATACATGTAAAAGCCATTGAATTGACTACAACATCCTCTCAGTTGCTCATTCAAGGCTAAATGGCAACTTTTAATTTTAGAAATGCTTTCTGTACTATTTCAGATATCAATGTCCTCAAGTTCTTCTTCAACCTCGGTGTCAAGGTACACTTCTTCTTTGCATTTGTTGCTTCTTTAATGGCTTCATTAATGGCTATCACTATTTATGGAATTACATAGAAGTGTATTCACATACTCCCAATGTCCTCAGGCATACTCTCAGCCGATGTTTCCTCCCATCATTTATCTGGGTCCACTTAACCAAGCCTATCAGATGCACCTCAGAGGGCCTCCTCCTCCTTCCTCTGACTCTCCCTCAAATCCCACCACAATGGCTTCATGGCAACCAGAAAACCCTTCTCCTCCTCAGAATTTGAGCTCAGTCCCTGACTCCTCATTGGAAAGCCATGCTCCCGTTGCACCGGAACCAGTTGGTAGTGGTCCTGTTGGTCCCATAGAGGTGGGAGGGTACAGTGATCATCCTCAATCCCTTCCGATGCATGTCCCACCAAGAATACCAATGCCCTGGTCAACTTCTTCTGGACAAAGTGCCTATGGGAATTACCCAGCTTCCCCTCAAATGCAGTTTTCAGCACAACCCTGTCCACCTCATGGGAATCAGATGTATTCACCTTCATCTGTTGGGTACCATCATATCCCGCCTCCACCGATGCCTCATGAAGCCTTAAACCATGTTCCTCATGGTCGGATGGATGTCTTGCCATTTGTTCATCCCACATTGGATAGAGGTCAAGAAAATGGCCAGAGACCTATGAATATGAACCCCCAGTATGGGTCCATGCATAAGATCACTGGCTATCCAGGAACCCAACCTCAGTTGAGTGGTGGTGATTACAAGCCGGTCGATATTCCCGTTTCAATGGCCACAATGCAACCTCAGCACTATCCTGGACCTTGTCCTGTTGTTCAACCTTTCCAGCTCGGCCAAATGCAAGGAGACATGACGGGATTGACCTCTCTAGCCAATGGGAATATAGGAAGACTTGGGGGAGTCTACGCAAAGAACCTCCACCCTGGACAATTTGCTGAAGATCCTTCCCGCCTTGTCCACGCGTATTCTCCCGATGACAATTGGTCAGTTGAAGAGATGGAGATTCCCAATGTGGATCTCAGAACCGGCCAGTCCTTCTATAGCCAGGCCTATAGAGGTGGAGGAAGACGTGGCCAAGATGATAGAGGTGGATATCGAGGTCGGAGTCACCGGGCCCGGAAAGATTACTCCAGTCGAGGTAGACTGGATGACCAGTCGTCCTATAGACATTATGGGAGACGAGGCCCAGGGCCAAGGGTCGGGATGCAGATGCCATATCAGTGATGCTTAAATGCTGGATATACACTTGTTTTTGGTTTACAATGATGTCAGATACACAAAATCTGTTTGTATTTTTGGGTGGCTTTTTGTACATTATTGATTAGTAATATATCCAATGTTTTTAACGGTTTTCTGTCTTTCTCCCCACACACATTCTTGTTTAAAATTAAAGCAACTCAGTTTCATGTTTTGATTTCACAAAAGCCTAGTGGAAATGTTTGTTTGCATAGATGTTGTAATAAAATCTAATAAATAATCTAGTAATTTTTTTTTTTTTTTATTTCTTGTTGAGCTGAATGCACTTCCCCTACATGCACACTAAAAGGGAAAAAACATAGATTATACCATTATATTGGTTTGAATGTATAAATGTTTCAGATCTATGTGAATTTGATTATTATAGTTTTCCTTTCCAATATTTTTTAATTTAAAGTTATATGTCAAGAATGTTCTACATCTTTTAGCATGGTTTTTTTTTTTTAGACTGTCTTAAAAATTAGATTTTTTCCTGAAAAGCTTGTAAAAGATTCAACTTGTGCTGCAAAGAGTATAATGGTGTAGCATCTCACCCGACACAGCAAAGTGCCTTTTTGTCATGTTTTACTTGTGCATTTTTTGGGGATTTCAATATAATTGGTTTCCTTTGACCACGTCTTTCTCGTGCACTTTCAACCTCTTCCAGATGAACGTTGATGCCTCTAATTAAATTAAATTTCTGATCCAAAGATGTTGTTTTAACACCAAATAAACGCCTAACAAGATCTTTCCAGGTTGTCGTCTTTCCATTTATCAGCTGCAATTCCCTCCAAGGAAATTATCTTTTTAATATATTTGACCAGTACAATTATATTCCTCTTATTTTCATTTGTAAATTATAGTGTTCTCTTACGAAGGTCTAAGAGACCTTCAGAGAAAGAAATGAAGTACATCCAGATAAATGTAGTTTTGACACCAATTAAATGTCAAAGAACATCCTTCTCTTTTGTAATCTTTACATCAAGTTAGTTTTTAGTTGCAACTTGACACTTTTTGCCATTGAGATGACTGGGAAAAATTTTCAAATTCAAAAGCACTTTTTTTTTTTTTTTTTTGTTGAGTTATGATTTTTCCATTTGAAGTCAGTTTTTAGTTGCAGTTCTTTAATAAAAGTTGAAGTAAATGTAGTTTTGACACCAAATAAACACCAAATACAAGCCAAAGAACATCTTTCTCCGTTGTGGACTTTCCATTTAAAGTCAGTTTATTCGTAAACAATCTCACTGCACAGACGTGTCACCCAATATTACTGAGACATCAGATTGTTTAGCTGGTTTTAATTTCAGCTTCAGTTGCATCTTCACACGACTGCTGAACTCAAAAGCCAAATCTGGTTGAAATCTGGTTAATATGATGCAACACATTGTGTAACATGATTAAAATATTTTATTCAAAATATACAGTTGCATGTTTGCCGTGTGTAAAGCCGTTCACACCACTTTATGACCAGAAAGAACTTATTGATAACAGTAATTCAACCCAGAAACATACATATTTTCCAGGTTTCATTCTCGAATCATATCCTCTCCTCTCTTTGGCAAGACTTCACAAGCTTGGCTTTCATCTCATAAAAGACACATCTTGTCTTGTTTGTTGAATCGCACCAATGACGAGAGGAGAGAGCAGAACCGTGTGTGTGTGTAATGGACCCGATGGGCAGTGTGACGGTGGTGGTAATTCAGTCAAACATGTAAGTCCGCAGTGCCAGCGTTTGCCGGTTTGATGTCATACTGAGCGGCTACATTTGATGAAATGGGATCTTCAGTCGTCCAAGAAGAAGTAGTTTCCACTCTTCTTTTGTTCCACATCCTTTAAAACGATAAAAGAAAAAGGGGTTTTAATGAACAGGTACAAAGATACAAGACTAAGGACCTTCAAGGTAGTGATGGGCGCTTTCAAAACATGCTTTGTGAAGCTTCGAAACCGTTGCGTTTAAGTTAATTTTGAAGCTTTGATAGTAATTATTACAGCAAAACATTATTAAAACAATCAGTACTGGGGTTTAAAAGACTATATTTATAACCCTGGATGACAAAACCAGTCACATGTCGCACGGGTATATTTGTGGCAATAGCCAACAATACATTGTATGGGTCAAAATTATAGATTTTTTTTTCTGCCAAAAATCTTTAGGATATAAAGTAAAGATCATGTTTCATGAGGATATTAAGTAAATTTCCTACTGTAAATATATAAAACATTTATTTTTGTGAGTGAATGCAGCACAATCACGAACATAAATGGACTTTAAAGGCGATTTTCTTAATGTTTAGATATTTTTATCTAATACATCAATGGAAAATATTGAGAAAAAATAAAATATTTGTATCTAATACATCCATACATCAATGGAAAGCATATTTATTCAGCTTTCATGTGATGTTTAAATCTAAATTTAAAAAAATTTACCCATGTGGTCCAAGGTCACATTAAAAATCAAATTAAATCAAAACAAACTGAATTGAACTTGTTTCATGATTGAACTTTACACAGTTACTGAACTGACTTGAGCTGAATAATGTCTTTTGTAGAATTTAAATTAGTTTGCATCATTATTTTCATGTTTATCACTGTGGAGCTGAATTCCCATCAACACTTGATAATGAAGTAACAGTTTAAAAGTGAATTAATTGTGGGTTAAATGTAACGATCTGCCAGTTTAATGGATAAAGTGTCGTTTGGAAATGCACGTTTACCTTAATGGAATTGAGTTTGTTAATTCTTGGTCTGAAGTTGTTTGGGTCTCTCCTGAACGTGATCTCCAGCTGAGATAAAAACTTATTCATGCCGGCCAACAGGTTCTGTGGACTGATGAGAAACACATTTCAACATTGACATTAGTTGCATAATCATAATCAATCAATAACATCTTCAAAGAGCGTGCAATATTTCATTCATTTTGAAAATGTATTTTCTATCCATTGAAAATGTTTTGGTAACACTTTACTCAAATCCACAATAAAAATTATGCCTTGTAATGCACATTTTAATGTATGATCTAATGAATAATCACAGTTATGATACCTTATAATACTTATTTACTGTTGCACCTTTAGAAAGTATAATGCATTATTATCACATGACAAAACCAATTTCAGATGCAACAAGGAATCTGTAAATATTATAATGCATTTTAATTTTGGTCATAATCATTTATTAAATGATACAATGCATTACGATGTACATTATGAATACATGTAATGCATTATACATAAAGCAGGGTTCGTACAGACACTGTACAAATAAATTCCAGGACTTATCAAGCACTACTTTTTTTTGTTTTCAAGGACTATTATCAGAGATCGCACTTATCAAACAATATCTTTAATATTTTTTTAAGGATTTTTTTAAACTCAAATTACAGATATATAAGGTATCCAAAATGCAACTCACAACGTATTTAATAATATATTAAATACAACGTTTATAATGGGTATTACTGTTCAATTAATAATATTTTATATTATAATGTTGGCTTACTTCGTATGGAGAAAATGTCTGATGGGTTAATTTTGCGTGATAAGATTGTATTTGTGTTTTTTCAAAAAAATTTAATTTCATATATTCTTGTATTTAAATAAGTCAAGCACTTTTCAAGCACCTCTTCGTAAATATGGCCGTTTTCGATGTTTTTCCAGGACTTAAATGTCAAATTCGAGTCACATTCAAAATACTTTGAGCACCTTGTACGAACCCTGATAAAGGTTTCAATTTATGGCAAGTCATGCAAAGGAATCGGCAATTACAAACACATTCTCGATGCGAGTAGAGTACGTACGCATTGGCGTTCGTGCTTCTGGAGGGAATTCCGTCAAAGACGATGACTCGGTCCGCCAGATACGTGGCCATGATGAAGTCGTGCTCCACCACGAATGCCGTCTTTTTGGCGTGAAGGATGAATCTGCCAGGCAATGAAAGACACAGATAAGAGAGTGAGGGGACGAGAGAAAGGGTAAAAGATGTTAAATTACTGAATACATTAAAACACTCAACACACCCTAAGGACATATATGAGACATGAAACCAGATCACAAAACCAGTCACGAGTTGCACGGGTATATTTGTGGCAAAAGCCAACAATACATTGTACGGGTCAAAATTATCGAGTTTTCTTTTCTGCCAAAAATCATGAGGATATTAAGTAAAGATCATGTTCCATGAAGATATTTTGTACATTTCTTACCGTAAATATATATTTATATAAAAAATATATTTTTGTGAGTGAATGCAGCACAATCGCCAACATAAATGGAAAACTTTAAAGGAGATTTTCTCAATGTTTTGATTTTTTTGCACCCTCAGATTCCAGATTTTCAATAGTTGTATCTCGGCCAAACTTTGTCATATCCTACCAAACCATACATCAGTGGAACGCTTATCTATTCAGCTTTCAGATGACGTATACATCTCATTTTAAAAAAATTGACCCATGTGACTGGTTTTGTGGTCCAGGGTCATGCTTTTTAAGGTCTTACTTTTTTTTCTCCTCATCCATTTTTATATTGTTGTTTATTTATACTGTGTTTTTTTTTTTTTTTTGTCGATATGTGTATTTTGTAAAATTTCGGTATGCATTTCTACAAAAAAAAACAAAAAAAAAACCAGACACGAATACATGAAAATAAGCATAAACCACATAGAAAGAGAAAATCGGCCGTGAGGGTGTTGTGTATGTTACCGTTTGATGACTCTGGCAGCCATCAGACGCTGCTCAGAGTCCAGATATGCCGAGGGCTCGTCGATCAGATACACATCCGCAGGCTTTCCTAAACACAGCGCGAGGGCGACCCGCTGGAGCTCACCCCCAGACAGATTCTGGACCTGCACACACACACACCAGTGTTACCTGTCAATCTATTCATCTGTGCAAAAACTAAAAAAATGTTTTTTAAAATACACTAAAAAGTTGAAGTATATATAATATACATAATTAAAATTGACAAAAAGCACAAATTAGCAAATCTCCATATAAAAATAAAAACTGTAAATATATTATTCAAATAGAAAATTTGTATGTATATTTTAATTGTTAGTAGTCTTGTTATGTGTATTTATGTATGAGGAAAGAAAAAGACAAGCTACACCAGATTGTTTAGGTTGTTGCTCCAAGCAATTGGAAGGTAAAAATTAAATACATGTACATACAGGATTACTTCAATATATCAAAGAATGCAAAGTGGCGATAGATTATTTGAGATGGATCCTGAGTAGCATAAGCCTGGTTTACTCACGTCTTGGTCGATGATGCTTTCGATCTGCATGGGCTTCATGACGTCAGTGACGAACTGAGGGTGTGTGTACGCGTCTCTGATCTTATCGTGCAGCAGGGCTCGCACGCTGCCCTGAAACACACACACACACACACAGAGAGTGAGGATTCCTGCAGTTTGACCTATAGTTTACAGCTCAGCACTCACGATGTTCAAACTCACTTTAAACTTGGGGCTGATCTTCTGTGGTTTGTAGCTGACGTTCAGGATGGGCACATCGCCTGAGAAACACAACAGACACTCACATACCACAAAAAGGCATTTAAAAATGTGTGTTTGCATGTATAAATCAGCCTGTTTGTGTGTCGATTTGCTATTTCTGTGGGATGAAAATTCCCAAATTTCCCAAAAAAGAAAAATAAATCATATATAAATGTGTATTTTAGCTACATTAGACCCTAGTAATTATTATTTGCATTAATAAAAGAATAAAGAAAAAAAATCTTTTTGATGCCATGACAGATGCTTTGGCTATTCTAATGGCAAGTAACATAAATACTATAAAATATTACTTTAAAAACTATAAAGCTTTTGAAAATTTGCTTTGAATAAAAACTCTAAAATGTAATTATTAAAAAAGAAAAGTTAGCAAAATAATAATTTCACAACAGAACTTAAACTAGCACAGTTTAATAAAATATGTTTAAGAGATACTGGACTGATATTCAAGATCCATTTTTCTTAAAATATTTTGAAACTAAATTGGATTAACTTGATTAAAAACAAAAATCTAAAACAATCTAGTACAAATATAAAAAACAACAACAATAAAATACATTTAGAAAAATAAAAAATAGGTTAAAAATGAAAAATCTCATTTTCAGTTAGCTGAAATATGCTGAATATTAATGTTCACCTCCTCCATCTGGTTTGAGGCCTCCAGCAAGCATTCTGATGAACGTGGTTTTCCCAGTTCCTGAAACAGGAAAACTCATTTAGTGGAAAATAATGCAATCTTAATATGCAATAATTAATCACTTTAATGCAATAATCACTTCCTTTAAAGGTGCACTACGCAGGATGCAAAAATAATAATACAGTATTGATTTGTTTGTGTTTGTGTCTCCAGTACAAGTATTTTTGGGACGTTTATGGGATGCTAGCTGGTGTGTCCTGCTAAAGATGACTAAACTTGCTCGCAAATTACAGAAGTCATGTAAATTCTTTCATATACACAAAAAAGGGTAGTTATGCATGATAAAAAATTAGGGCTGTCACGATTCCTCGATTGCAATTTACCCGTGTCGAGTAACCAGCAAAATACACACACACACTTCACAGACGAGAATCCATGAACCGCATTATTAGAGCGTTTTCTAAGTATTAAAACCATTTAAAGACCATACTATAGCATAGACGATGCTATGGTGAGTTCACAAACGCTGTGATTCAATTAAATAAATATAAGACATGTGGGTTTAATATACATGCACTTTAATTATTTACATGCATGTAGTCAGGTGTGTTTCAGAGCGGCTCACAGTAAATGCTGCTCCACATCAACCGTTATAATGTTATAAACACATCTGGGAATGCAATGTGCACCATTTAATCAGATTTGTAATGTAAATCATTTATAAACCTGCGCTAACACAGGAGAATACATCAATATGTCTCTAAATGTGCGAACTGTTCATCGCAATTTCAGAATAAATGTCTAAACCCTCTGAGTTTGTTTTGATGTCCACATGTTCCTGTTCAAGAAATTACAGTGGCTGTAATATTTCTATCATAAAGAAGTGGCCTAATAATAAATACTGAGTGGATATTTAAATTAAATGAGGATTTGATCTGCAGTAAAGTGTCAGTAAAGTGAAAGTCCTGAATGGAGCAGCTTTGAGTTGCACAAGCGTCTCCTCTCACCGTTCTCTCCGAGCATGACCATGATCTCGGAGTCGGTGAACTCTCCTTCAGTGATGGTGAGCGAGAACTCTCCCATGCACTTCTTCATGTTGGGATACTGGTAACGACACATCTTCTTCACCTCCTCCTCCGCCGCCGTCTCAGCCACTTTAAACACCAGAGACGTCTCTCTAAAGCGCAGGTTCTCTGTCGGCACGAAGCCATCCAGGAAAATATTGATTCCTGAAGTAAAAAAAAAAGAGGAGAATATTATAGCAGGGTTCCCACACCTTGCGTAACTTCAAATTCAACTTTCAAAATTGACTTTTCAGGTCCGATACCCTCAAACTCAAGGACTTAATGTGGGGACACATTTCAAGTGAGAGCAAGGTTACAGCGTGTTACCTTGTAAGATACATTGTTACAGTTTTGCGCGTGTGAACGTCATGGCAACGTACAACATAAAGTGCCTCACGCGGGAAACACTTGACGCAACGCATAAATGCAAGTAACTAGCGTAAATCTAGCAAGCTAGTACGCATAGGCCACGAAGCGTTGACCAAATAACACATTAGCGGACCGGAAGGAATAATATGGATTTTTTCCCCAGAAAACTTCTTGCACAAAATAAATTCAAGCACTTTCAAGGACCTGTATCTATATGTATATTTATTTTCAAAATCTTTCCAGGACCTTGACTTTTTTTTTTTCAGATTCACAAATTTCAAGGAGGATTTCAAGGACTTGAGGGACCCCTGTTATAGTCAAAATATACAATTTTCCATCATTTATGAGACAACTCATATACATAATTCATAGGGCTGGGCGATATGGCTGAAAACTGTATCACGATATAAGTGTTTCATATCGGTCGATATCGATAATTATTGATTTTTTTTATAACATATTTAAAATAAGGACCAGTCCAGGAGACAAATATATTACATTTAAAGATTTTTTTATTTTAAACTTAACCTACCTTTGATTATAATCCCATCAGTTATAAAGGCAGAAATGTCAACACGACCATGGAAAACTCAAAAGTCTAAAATCACAATGAACACTTAACAATTATCTCTTAACATTAAGGTGCAAAATTAAAGAATACGTAAGAAATGCTTTATAAAGGGGTGGGCGATATGGCAAAAATATAATATTACGATTTCTTTCTATAAATTCTATAAATCTATTTCTTTCTATTTTCTATAAATTATACATTGATACTTATTAAAGCTATTAATAAAGTTATTAGTCAAGAGCAGTGAGTGATTTTCTCTTTACATTTTGTTGTTTTATTAACATTAAAGGGATAGTTCTCCTAAAAATTCTAATTTTCATAATTTACTCTCTCACGTTGTTTTAAACTCGAATAAGTTTCTTTCTTCTGTTGAAAATAAAAGTTATTTGGAAGAATGACCAACAGTTGATGTACCCCAGTGACTTCCATAGTATATTTTTATGGAAGTCAATGGGGACCAGCTACTGTTTGGATACCCACATTCTTCAAAATATTAATATTGGAAAATATTAGATAATTTTTATTTTTGGGTGAACTATCCCTTTAAGGACAAGCGGCAGCGTGTTTACTATTACTGTCTCTTTAAGAGCTGCGCGCGACGCGTCTATTATACACGCATTTGACAAACAGATTTTCTCTCAATTTTCTCAAGTTTGCTTTTACTTTAGACATATCCGACTAGTTTATGTAAACCTTGTGTGTATATAACAGTATTAGCAAAATAAGACTCGAAAGATTACTTAGTATTCAGGCGCTGGTAGACAGGCTTTTAGTGCATGTGAGCTTCACATGTACGCGCTGAGAAACGCACACGCTAGAACAGCCGCATCAGAACGCGAATAACAGAGAAACTGACGACGGTCTTGCATAATCTGCAGACGACATGGTCTGACTACGGTCAGACTTTAAGTCAGGCGAGCTGACTTTTTCTGTTTTATCTAGTTACTAGAGAGTGAGTGCCTTTGTTCATGCAATCAAACTTGCTTTGCTGGTTGGTTCCAACGAAAAAAAAAAAAAATTATCGAACGTTTTATCGAACGCATTTTTTATTGATATTGATTAGGTGTCTACCGCGATACATATCGTTATCGTTTTATCGCCCAGCCCTAATAATTCACCCGCTATATTGCCAAATGTACACAATTTTTCACATCAACAGAAAAATATACATGATAACCTGCTTCTCTCGAGTCTCCCCTGCTAGTTCACTGTTAATGATATGCTAAGGCTCAATCACACGATGATCTGATTGGTTACAGGGTAGTTTGTGACGTCAGAAACACCAGCGATTTCAAAGCGTGTTTTTGAGACTGTCTTTGGTTCACTGCAGTTTTAAGGAGGAAATACTCAGCAATGGAGTCGACTTATGAATTTACACATGGTTTGTCTTAAAGCACATTAAAAACACCACATAGACACACAACATTAAAAGCTGGATTTACACCACAGGGGGAGTTAAAGACTTTAATAACCTCAAATTTGATACTAAATGTAAGACTTTAAGGACCCGCAGGGACCGTTTCAAAACACACACTTCTGAGCATCACATGCATGTTTTCGAGAGGCTCGTACCTTCTCGGACGCTGAAGGGCATGGTCACCACACCATAGGCGCTGGGCACGCCATACAGACAGCAGATGAAGTCTGACAGGTAATCCAACACACTCAAGTCGTGCTCCACCACAATGATGTATCTACACAGACGGAGCAATATGAGGTTTAGGGTTTGGTAGAGAGGAGTTAGTGAATGTGCTTCCTCAACATTTAAGGATCAGTTCACTTCAGAATTAAAATTTCTTGATAATTTACTCTCCCCCACGTCATCCCAGATGTCCATGTCTTTCTTTCTTCAGTCGAAAAGAGATTAAGGTTTTTGAGGAAAACATTCCAGGATTTTTCTCCATAGTGACTTCAATGGGGTCCAAATCGTAGATTCAAAGTCTCTACAGGATCCCAGCCGAGGAATAAGAGTCTTGTCTAGACAAACCATCGGCCATTTTATACAAAAAATAAACATTTATATATTTTTAACCACAAATGCTTGTCTTGCACTGGCTGTGATGCGCCACACATTACGTAATCATGTTGAAAGGTCAAGCGTAACGTAGGGGGAAGTACAAGCGTTTAGAAAGTGAACGTGCAAAGACTAAGTCAAATACCATAAATAAATAAATAGATAAATAATAGTAAAACAACAAGTTTTTCACCCTATCCTACATTTCTGAACCGGAACACGCGTGACCTTTGAACATAATTACGTGCAAGATGAGCATTAGTGGTTAAAGTATATAAATGTTAATTTTTTTAATAAAATGTCCGCTGGTTTGTCTAGATAAGACTCTTATTCCTCGGCTGGGATCGTGTAGAGACTTTGAAGCTGCACTGAAACTGCAATCTGGACATTCAACCCGTTGGACCCCATTGAAGTCACTATATGGAGAAAAATCCTGGAATGTTTTCCTTAAAAAAAATTTAATTTCTTAAGGCTGAAGAAAGAAAGACATGACCATCTTGGATGACGTGGGGGTGAGTAACTTATCAGGAAATTTTAATTCTGAAGTGAACTAATCCTTTAAAGGACTCTGAGACTCACCGGTCTGGAGAAATGAGGGAGCGGATCGTGATGGCAGCTCTCAGCCTCTGCTTCACATCGAGATAACTGGACGGCTCGTCGAACATGAAACTACAGGGAGAGAAACCACATTAATACCAGTGTTATTGTTATTGTTAACCAAAACTATTCAAATGTGTTTTCATTGATTGAAATAAAGCTGAAAAAATAATTAGATATTTAATGAAAAACTTAAAAATGCTGCTAATGCAACTATTAAAATTAGTAAAAAAAAAAAAAAAATAATAAAATTGGCATAACAGCACAAAACAAATGACTAAAACTGATTACTAAAATGAAAATGTAATATATATATATATATATAAAAAAAATCATAGCCAACTTAAAATATTACAATATATATTTCAGCATTAAACTTTTCTTTTTAAGTGTATAGCACAGCAGTATAATTTTAATATTTATATTCTATTATAGTTTTATAAAATATATATATATATATTTTTATATATATTTTCATTTTTGAGCAGTTTTGTCATTTATTTTTTTATTTTTTTAATAGCACTACTTAGGTTTGTTATAATCATATTTCAGTCTTAGTTAATTTCCAGTTAGTAATTTTAGTGTTTCAACAAACTTATTTCAGTTAGTTTCCAATTTTAATTTTGTTTTTAATCTAACATATATATTCTATATCATGTCTGCTTTATTTCAGTTAACAAAAATGTTCTCGAAGGGGTGGTTGATTATGATTTCACTTTTCTAACTTTAGTGTGTAATGTTGCTTTTTGAGCATAAACAACATCTGCAAAGTTACGAAAGCAAAGGGAGATATTTGCTTTTAAAGAAATCTCTTTTTAAGGACTATAATAAATGGCTGGTAGAGACTACACCACATTCCTCCCGGCATAGTGACATCACAAACCCTACAATTTACATAAACCCCGCCCCCAGGAACACGATTTACAGACAGAATATGCTAATCAATGACTAGAAGATGGTTAGTTGATGAATTTTATGTAGCTGATGTGGAGTTAACTATTCAGAATTGTCCTGTTGCATTCTACATATTGTCACTTCTTCTTGAGTCTCTCCATCTTTGTTCAGCTCAGGTTCGAACATAAAAGGCTAAACGTTTTTTAAAATTTCAGTATGTGTCTGCGTGAGGTAATCAGATCAAATTTAAATTTGCATTTAAAGGGACACACACAAACAGTGCGTTTTTGCTCACCCTCAAAAAGTGACAATTGTAACATGCTATATAAAAACATCTGTGGGGTATTTTGAGCTAAAACTTCACACACACACACACACACTCAGAGACTTATTTTACATCTTGTGAAAGGGCATCACACCTCCCCTTTAATGGCTTTAGTTAAGGATAATAACCCTGCAGCACAGAGGGACTCACATATCAGCTCTCTGAATGCACACGACTGCGCAGGCGAATCTCTGCAGCTCTCCTCCTGAAAGGTCCTCCACATTACGTTCACGCAAGTGCAACAGATCTGACCAATCAGGGAACAGAACAATCAGTCACATGATGCAACAAAACTACTATAACATTCAGTCACATTTCTAAATATAGAAATAATACCAAAAACTTTAGATGTACAACAGTGCACTCATATTACTATGAATGGGAGAAAGTGCAAAGCGCAATACGGTGGAATAAGTCCCGCCTTCTAAATAAAAGAGCCAATCAACGTTAGAAGCTCCGGTTGCTATAACAACAGTCAGTGTTTTGAGTACCGTGCTTATGACTGAACATGTTTTACAGCATTTTTTGGTAATGATTTGAGTGTTTAGAAACAATTTATGAGACAACTGTTGGTCATTTCATCAGTGATTTCAAATATAAAGCAGGATCTGCACTCATGTGACTGAAAAGGCGTTTCAAAGATGGCCTCCGAGTGAAATGTCTTGATTTAAAGGGACTTTGGTAATACTGCACAAAAAAGAAATGCATGTGTACATACCCAGCTGTTCACACACCAGCTCCTCTGTCTTTGTGTCATCTTTCCTGCTTAGGATGGCGCCTACTGACCCCTACAGGACAAACAGAGAATTGCACAATCAAGTCAAACACTAAAATTACCTCATATTTACATCAGCTTCTATGTATCAGCTGATATATATCTCCATTTTTAATGATATTGTTATCGACCCAATAAGAAATTTTGTCCGACAAGATCGCTAGTGCATTCGCAGCCTTTTGTTTTGTGCAATAATAAGTTGTAAAATTATGTATATTTTGCGTATACATACGATTTATCTAATATAGGATTCGCTTGGTTAAGAATGAATGCATTTGTTTTTTAATCAGGCTCTCAAAAAAATTACATAAAAATTTGGATTTAGATTTATCGGCTATCAAATTTAAAGAATTATCGATTATCGGACAAAATTTTCATATCGGCGAATCCCTAACAGCTTCTTTTCATACTGACCAGGGTTATCATTAACTAAAACTATTAATAACATTTCTGTTAACTGAAATAAACCTGAAATTAAATAAAATAAAAATAGAACGAAAATTGCTGCCGTTTAGAAATGTTGCCTTTTGAGTTTAAGTTGAAACACTAAAATCTTAAATAGGAAGTATATTACAACTAAAACTGAAATTAAAAATAAATTGAACCTTAATAGCAATATTAAAACAAAAAGAAGAAAAAAGAAGAAGAAAATGACAAAAGCACAACAAAATTACTACAAAAATTAACAAGAAAACCAAAAATATTAAAATAAATGCCAATTCAAAATATGAATAAAACTATAACAACCCTAAAATAAAAACTAAAATCAGACCGATACTGACCTTAACGGTTTTGGGGATCTGGTCAACGTACTGCGGCTTAACGATGGCCTTCAGGTCGTCTTCCAGGATCTTAGTGAAGTAGTTTTGCAACTCGGAGCCGCGGAAATACGCCAGGATCTCCTGCCAGTCAGGGGGAGCCTACAACACACACACACACACACACACACACAAATTAAACAAACACATCTCAAACATGACGATACACATATGCACACAGACATGTGAACTAGGATCAGATCTGGATTGTGTTTGTGAGTGCGTTGAGAAACTCACATCAAATCTCCCCAGGTTTGGTTTCTGTTTTCCCGCCAGGATTTTGAGAGCAGTGGATTTCCCGATACCGTTAGTACCCACAAGTCCCAGCACCTCACCTGGACGAGGGGTGGGCAGCCTAACAGACAAGAACACTCACATGTTAGCGCTGTCAAATTAAAATCTTAATTCCAAAAAGAAAGAAAAAAAGAAAAGAAAAAAAAAAACCCTGCACATTCGAATGCAAAAAACGTGCATTCGTATTTTTGGTGTGTCAAGAGGCGCACGAGACACGATGATGACGTTACTGACACAGTTTGTTTTTGTTAGCTCACATCCAGTACATCGTGGTTCGGCTGCGTTGTTAATTTGAAAAATGGCGTGAAAAGGCGGAAACCCTCTCAGCTGGTGGCAAAAATCATGCAAAGACATACTTGACCAACATTGGTCACATCGGTCAGAGCTAAGCGTGTGTTTTCATCAGCTGGAAACACTGTCAACAGAAAGCGGTCCGCACTCGCTGCAGATCAAGATGAGCGTCTGGTGTTTTTGACGAACAATATGTAGATGTAGAGAGTAGAAGTGGATTGTTTCTGAATGGCAGTTTGTTCATTACGCTGTCGAATCGTGTTTTCTCAGGTCACAGTTTTATGCACTACTATAACATAATTTTCCTTGCATACACATTAAGGAAATTATCATTAATTTAAGATTATTTGTTTCAAAAGTTAATGCACTTTTAAAATTAAATGTCATTTTATTTCAATAAAAGATGCATTGCTTGATTTGGTTTATTTTCGCTCATTGCACTCGCTTGCGCCCTCTTGTGGGAATAGGAGACAACACAGTACTTTTTGTAAATAAGAATTGCCTTTAGAATTCGAATATAATTCAAATTTTGCAAATATTTAGTAATGAAATTCGAACTGAGCTTTTCAGCCATTTTGACAGCCCTAACTTGGATTAAACACACAACAAACTGAATCATGATTAAGGTATAACTCAGACGAGATGCATGTTTGTACCTGTGAAGCTTGAAGGAATTGGCACAGTATCTGTGTGTGGTTTCCTTCTCCAGGTTGCTTGGCAGGTTCACGATGGAAAGAGCACCAAACGGACATTTCTTAATGAAACAAAATAATTAAAATCAGATTAAATACATGATAACTTATGGAAATTAGTAAAGTATATGGTAATTATTGAGCATTTGACAACATGTTTAACCCTATAAAGCATGTACATAGATACATTTCTGAGGCCTTTAAGTGATCAACATGATCAAAACCTTGCTGTAAAACCAGATGCACAGAATCACATGCCTTCTGTCGTCTGGTTGATAGTTTAGACTTTTTTAGCAAGTAAAAGTCGTTTAGTATAATAGTATAAACGTCCACCTTCAGCTCATGTCTTCACTTTTATATTGTTGGCAATATTTCAAGATGAACACTTACTGGACTGAAGCAGCTGAGCTTTACTTGATTATCCAGACATCATTTTACATGCGAGTATCAAATATGACCAACAGGGTTTTGAGGAAGGGTTATTTGCGCATCTCTTAATCATCATTGTATGTTTTAAAACTATAAAGCTATGATCATAAAACTAAGCATTTAAATATCTTAAGATATTTAGTATCGATATTGAGACGATTTATATGCATCTTATGTCAGTAGTCTGCTAAACTGTAACAAATATCTCATTATAAGAATAGCAAAATCTAATGAACTCGGCATTAGTGTTTTGTTCAGTAACGTTTTTTGATTGCAGTCTTTTGTCGGCTGCCATTGTTTCCTTTGCTCATCAGTTTCACACAATCTTAAGATTTTATTTGTTTCATTCGATGTTTTATAGGCAACCTCAGTCATGCTCATTCAGATAAGCACAGTTTTTAAATAAATCTTGTTTATTTTAGTTCAGGACTTCAAAGTCCAGGTGTTTGTACTCTGTACTTAATCTGTGTTTCAGAAAGCCATGACTAACCCTGCGTCTCAATGTCCACACTATCCTGTCCTAAATGGCATGTGAGATTAGAATAAGTGTGTCCCAAAGCATAGTATGTTGAAAGGAGGATGCCAGAAGTGGATCTGTGCTCACTATAACCGCTAATATTACCCACAACCCATAGCACTTTGGAGGAGGAACTACAAACATGAGTAAAAAGTGTTAAAAAAAAACTACAAAACATGGCGGATATGTGCGACTGACGGTGAGAGGTTTAGATAAAGGTTTGAGTAACTAATCAAAGATTAACCTGATAAAAAATATATTTATTTAATGTTATCTGTGTTATATTTCATCTGCAAAACAATGTGGACTTTTATAAAGATCCGTTTGGCCATTAACTTTTAAATGCATCATTATGCATTAATATGAGGAGAGTCTCCGCATGAAAGACTTCAGATCAACGACGTGCAACTGCATTTCTCTTTGATTCGCTAGGAAATTAAATTAAATGTGGAGGATTTTAGGTGTGACGAGATGATTGACAGGCCAGTTTACGTGACAGGATGAGATAGAGAGCAACCGTTAAAGACGCAATTGTATGACGTGATCGTATGTCCCATAGCTTGTCTACTCTTCTACTACACACTCAAAAGTATCTGCTTTTTCTTCACAAAAAGAGTACATACTTTTAGGGCGTAGTATAAGAAGGCGAATTGAGACTTAGAATTGAGACTTAATCTCAACAAGATTAAGGCCTTCATTTTAAACCCTGTCTGGGAACCCGGCCACATATATGATGCTTTACAGGGTTAAGCTATAGTGAAATGCTCGAGGGATGTGATTGAGTCCTTCAAATACCTTGATACAGATTCCACACCCGATGCAGAGAGACTCTGAGATCCAGACAATTTTACTCTGAGGCGAGACCTCAATACACAGCTTCCCTGAGGAAACACACGAGCACTTCAGGACTTCAGATGAAGCAAACTCTGAATCAACATGCACCAATGCTGCATTGTCTAAATGTCATAATCCATTTGTTAACAAACAAGTATTCATTACTTCAAAGAGCTCATTGTTTCTGCCTTAAAATATTACATTGCTTAAATTACTAAATTTTAAGACAACTATGGCTGCGTTTACACTTGGCATTAAAGGGGTCATATAATGGTACATGCACTTTTACAAGTTGATTGCACTGAAATGTCTGTTGGCAGTGCCTGTACACAACCATCCTATCATGATTAAAATCCATCCAGTGGTTTTGTTTTAATCTCCATATATGTTTGACCATCTATGAAATCAAGCCGTTCGATATTGTGACGTCATAAGATCGTACGCCCCTCCCGCGATTGTGATTGACAGCCGTGTTTCAACACAAGACCCGCCCTGAGCAAGCTGTGACAGCCGTCGTCATAGTAGTCCGCCATTGTTGATATGCTGGAGTAGAATGGCGTCTAAGCGATTGTGGTGTTCTGTTCTTTGGTGTAATAAGGAACACAGCAGTCATTTGGATGTTCCTAAATCTGAGCCGTTGAAGAAGCAGTGGCTGAGTTTTGTTTTTGAAGCGATATGCCCAAAGGATTGACGCGGGGATTCCCTCACGGGGATTCCCCACGATCGTCCATGCTTTCATGTTTACGCGAATCATTTCACACCAGACAGCTTTACAAACGAGAAAAAACGGATCGGTACCAACGTGTTACTGCTGAACCTCCAGAAGATGTGAGTGTAATGTTTTATCAACCTTTATATTAGTATTTATATTAATCTTTGCGAAATTTGCTAACCTTGCTGCAGGCTTCACAATGAATGCGTCTAAGGTTTACACTCAGGGTACATTACGGCATGTTTTCTATGTACGACGTTCTCAATATAATTCATAATCACACGTTTATAACGAATAACACGTGGTTATTGTGTTAGATACGGTGTACCCACAGAACAGAGGGGCGGAGTGAGCAAAGCTCATTATCATTTAAAGACACATGCACTGAAACGGCGTGCTGAAAACAGAGCTGTTTTTGACCAGGTAAAATTAGTGTTTTCTTACAATACTAATGAGAATTTTTAATTAAAGTATATTACAAACTTTTAATTTAGACCCTAAAGAATCATATTAGCTTGTACAAAAATGGCATTATATGACCCCTTTAACATGCGACCCGTATCCGGATGTTGTCCACATACACATTGAAAAGACCAGTGTAAACGCGCTTCTGATGGGAATGTTATCCGATCAGCGTGTCCAGGTTCGGAGATAGTCGAGGACGCATTGTGATCGGATCTCAGTGTAATGTAAACGCAATCCAGCCGTCGTGTCTGCATTCACAGGTGGACGTCACACTAAGCCCCGCTCACTGTCATTTTTTTGTAAATTTGGAGTGCTGTCAGTACAGAGAACAACGACAAAAATCGGTGTTGCCTACACCGTGTTATCCTCTTTTTAAAATTTGCACCCTGTTGACTTCATTGGGGCAAGTACTAAACCTGCTTTTAGCCTCTTAACATCCTTGATGTGTCATTACAAGTGCACAGGTCATGTGAGTGATTCCTTCAGAGTGAACACGGGTGAATCTGACTGCAGTAGATGTGAAAGATACTTGTAATGACACATCAAGGATGTTAAGAGGCTAAAAGCAGGTTTAAAACTTGCCCCATTGAAGTCAACAGGGTGCAAATTTTAAAAAGAGGATAACATGGTGTAGGCAACACCGATTTTTGTCGTTGTTCTCTGTATTGACAGCACTCCAAATTTACAAAAAAATGAGCTCAATGTTAAAATTGACCGGAGTTCTCCTTTAAAATATGAGCAGGGCACAACCTAACGCTTTTTGACTTTCTCCGTTTCTGTAAACCTACTTAGGGTTCAGGGTATTTATTTTTTCCCACATTTTCCTCAGCACAGCTGGCAACGTTCTCGGACCCATATGTTTCTCTGTACCGTTTCCATTACGGCATCTATCCACATCATTAGCACTTGCAGCCTCTTCATCCTCATCATTTTGCCAGATTTGTAAAATGTCCCCCGACTGAAAACCACTTCAGGTCGACTTTGCACCGGAGCCATCCTTTATCTGTCGTCTTTTTTTTCCCTTGGGAATGCGAGATCCGATCTGTTATCCAGACACAGAAGCCACTTGATGTGGACAGGTGTAAACGCACCGTGTCCTGATTGGCTTATGATCTGATCTGCTTGATCGGATCACAGTGATCGCATGTTAATGCCAAGTGTAAACGCAGCCACAGATTTGTATATGTACATTTCTGAAATGCATGACTTAGACAGTTAGAATGATAACGAATCACTCTAAATTGTAATGCATTTTCCGTAAAGCTGCTTTGAAATGATGTGTATTGTGAAAAGCGCTATACAAATACATGTGACTTGAATTGAGTACACATAAATAACGCACAAAGCCTGAAGTCAAGCGAATTGAGCGTGCGATTCTTACCCATGCGCACCACTGGACAGCTCTTCTTGCACTCCTGACGGCATTTCTTGGGCTTACACTTGTCGTGGTTTACAATAGCGATTCTGGTGTTCTTGTCGGCCATTTGGCTGGGTTGATGTCGCACACCGGCGACGCAGATCTACAGGAAAACAGGAGGCCTAGACCTCACTAGAGAGAAAGAGAGAGAGAGAGAGAGAGAGAGAGAGAGAGAGAGAGAGAGAGAGATATGTTTATCCTATAGGCCTGTTATACATGCATTTTGTTGTCCTATTAAAAACTCCATTATACATTCCAAAGAAACACTGTTTATAGAGGGTATGCGCTGAGTGGCAAAAAGACTGAGTGGCAAAAAGACTGAGTGGCGGCATTTGTTTTCAGCGTGAATGCCACGAAAAACTCATAAACGAGTCTAAAACGGGAAAGAGCTGTACAACTACATTTGACAAGAAATCTGAGGTATATTTTTACAGATTTTTACGAAAGCTACAGAACAGAGAAGCAAATGGATCGCTGCGATTCACAGAAACAACTGGATCCAGGCAGAGAAAGGTGGATTTGCAGTTTTCATTTTGTGTCAATATGCTGAATTTAGGGGTAAAATCATACCCTATTATATATTGTATTGTTAGATATTGTATTGACAACTCATCAAGTAAATATTTATCATCGTATATTCTGCATAATTAGATGTTTTTAAATATAAACTGACAAAAAACTATACAAGTTTTAGGGCTGGATACTATTTTTAACATTGATATGAGTGATCACCCAGATTTAGATCTATATTGCATTTAAATATAAAGCGTTCACAGGCAAATTTGCTTTATGTATTTCCCGGTGTTGAAGTCAGACTCATATAAATGTCAGGAAACACGATTCCTGCTGCATGTCAATATCCACGGATCACTGGATCTTTGGTAAGTTGTAAGGAACGCTATATCGAGTTCAACCTTTAGTTTACACTGATAATCATTTGTTTTACTCGCAGTTTCCCTTATTAAACCCAGTCACGCAGCAGCTCTTTAATAAGTATTTCCAAATTCATAGCACTCATAAAAGTTCCCGCATGACCGACTACTTCCAGTGAGATTCTGAAGTGTGCATGCGATGGACACTTTACTGTCCCATGATGCCACGGGACAGGATTTATCAATGGCAGTGAAGAGACGCTGGGAGGTCATGTGATAATGACAACATGGCGAATGTAGTACATCTGGATTACATTGATTCATACTATGTACAATGTACATTATTAGCGGTTGCAGAGCAATTACTTTTTCACAATAAGTACCTACTCAAGAGAGTATGCAATTTCAGACGCATACAGAGATCAACGCCAACATAACACACTTAACGAGGGAGTAATTAGGGCTGCACAATATCAAAATGATATCAGTATCATACAGCCCTACTAATAATGCAACTGAACACAATCTAATTACGAATTAACAGAGGACTTTAAAGGGGTAGTTCACCCAAAAATTTAAATTCTGCCATTAATTACTCGTCCTCACGTCGTTCCAAACCCGTCAGACCTTCATTCTATTTCGGAACACATATTAAGATATTAATGGCACACAATACGATTTTGGCGCACAAAAGTATTCTCGTTGCTTCATAAAATACAGGTTGAACCACTGTAGTCACATGGACTATTTTAACGATGTCTTTCCTACCTTTCTGGACATTCAAGTGTTCATTAAATAGCGTTCAATGGAAATATATGAATCTGAGCCATCGGATTTCATCAAAAATATCTTAATTTGTGTTCCAAAGATGAACGAAGGTCTTACGGGTTTGGAACGACATGAGGTTGAGGAATTAATGACAGAATATTCATTTTTGGGTGAACAATCCCTTTAAGAAACCACCTTGCCACCCTCACAGTGGCCATTGAAACCAGTTTATCACTTGTTAACACACATGAACTCATGCAAACGATCAGATATAACAGACACCAGCTGTTACACTCCCAACAAAATGCTTTCCTGATGGCAGCCGTGTAAAACGAGATAAGTCTGGTGAGCAGAACCTGGTCTGATGTGGTGGTTTCATGAGTCAGAGATAGATAGATAGATAGACAGCTCACATTCAGGATGAATGAAGTTGCTGAGTTGCCATCTTTACAGTGCAGCGCTGGCATCACGTGACAGCTCGTTTAAACATGCATAGACTGCACTGTCATCCTATTGAACATATTAGTCATTTGATAATTAATAATGAGTCAGTTATCAGATGCAGTGACTCATTCTGCACTTATGCTGTAATAACCTGAGGTTTATCATCTTGAACAAGGACACTCCTGTCATAGTTTATGCACCTCTTGAAGGGACTCGAACCTACAATCTTTACATTACCAGACCAGATCATTAATTAATGGTTAGTACACCACAGCACCCTTTGAATCCGAACCGATTGGACTAGTACACTCCATAACCGATGTTTATACATTATACACAAAAACGTTACATTCAGATCTACGTTTAAAACGGCTATAAACAATCAGAAATAGCCAGATTCGGTTATATTGAGGCACGTGCGCGCGCTCGTCGCGACTCTCTCTCACACTAGTGGGAATAACGAAAGATGACGCAAGACTTTCCCTCAGAGAATTCCCTGCTTTATTTTACCCCCAAAACACTACATTATGTGTCATGGTCTTTCTAAAACGTCTGCTTAGTTGTTTTCCACTTTGTTCAGAATGACTTTCATTAAATATTCGTGGAAAACGGGGATATTTTAATGAAAGAAGAAAAGGCCTCGCGCATAGGGCGGCATGCGCACACAGCTGGTGCGTTTTTGTCTTTCAAACTACCTATGAATCTCCATTTAATTATTACAAATGTCAATAAAACGCTGCTCACCTCCCGCTGATGGGAACAACGCAGTATAACACGTTAATAAGCGTTGATTTTCTTCTTACTGAGTGAAGAGACGACCAGCGCGTGCTGCTACGGCGCGCACGAGACAACACCGGTAGCAAAGATGGCGCGAGAGCGCGCGACGCTAAAGGGACGCGACGCGATTCAAGAACCGTGACGTGGTCAGAGTGCGCCAATGCCGGGCAAATGCGAATAGTGCATGG
This sequence comes from Scardinius erythrophthalmus, assembly GCF_964197995.2. Lineage (NCBI taxonomy): Eukaryota > Metazoa > Chordata > Actinopteri > Cypriniformes > Leuciscidae > Scardinius > Scardinius erythrophthalmus. The sequence goes on from NC_138235.1 coordinate 37,892,511, forward strand.
ATGTTTACGATTATATTTTACCTTTTTTTAAGAACGTACGTTAGTTGTGGAAACAGATGTAAGAAAACACAGTTGTGGGAGTGTTTTTTGAGTGCCGGTGAGTAACTGTGGCTTTGTTTTGTTGTATTACATCAATTAAAGGTAGATATTTTTGATTAAACAACCGTGTGTTGTTGTAAAATTCTAATATCTTTTTTACTTTGTAAACTTGTTTATTACGTATATTTTGTCATGGCACTATGATAAATATATCATACAGTTGGATATTACATATTACATATTACATATTATTATAAGATGCTATGTAGTTAAAATAATGTTCTGGAACACACACACACACACACACACACACACACACACACACACACACATATATATATATATATATATATATATATATATATATATATATATATATATATATATATATGAAAGAATATTTTTTTTAATTATCTAAAAAATAACATTGTATTGCCATCGTTTTAGTTTTTTGGACATGGAGCATTTTTATTCTTTTTTTAAGTGAAAACTACTAATTAATGTCAATATTAGTAATAAAATGTGTACGTAAAGCAGTTGCACATTGGATTGTTTAGGGTTATTGTTAGGTTGGGTTACTGCACATTGCATTATTATTATTATTTAATAAATGTTTTTATGCTGTCTGGGTGTTTTTTAATTCCATCCCATCTGTCTGTCCTCATTTTCTTTCCTCAGTAACCATGGCAACCGCCACCAAAACCCCCCCAGGCGCCGACCCGAAGCAGCTGGAGCGCACCGGGACCGTCCGAGAGATCGGGTCACAAGCCGTGTGGTCGCTGTCCTCGTGCAAGCCAGGTGTGTGTGTGTGTGCGTGTCATTTATTCTCTGTTTTCGATCATTGCACACCTGTGTTTAGTTTTTCATTGTGTCATTCTCTTTCTGTGTGAAGGCTTTGGAGTCGACCAGTTGAGGGATGATAATCTGGAGACGTACTGGCAGTCCGATGGCTCTCAGCCACATCTGGTGAACATTCAGTTCAGGTAGAGCCACGATGAGTCTCAAACAGCCACTGTATGATTGATCCACAGCATCGGGGGTCGATTCATCTGCCATTATTCTGACATTATAAAACTATTGTTTACAGCTAATAAATGTGTTTGTGTGATTGACTGGTTGACATAACTGCTAGTCATGACTTAGCTTTAGAAATAAATATTTAATTTGATTCAACATAGAATTTTTTTACACAAACTTTCAGGCTACATCAGCCACGAGGGTGATTTAATGATGACAGAATTTTAATTTATGGGTGAAGTATATCTTTAATGGCTTTTTTATTAATATGGACCTTTTTTAATGGAGTGAGACTCTAAATAAGAAACTAAAACTGCCAGTAGGTGGCGATAAATGTCTAAAGTCATTGAGTCATTAATTCATTAATTCGTTCAATTAATTCAGGAAGACAAAAACTTATACAGGGACATTTTTGCCCTGATATTCTGATTTTCAGGCTCTTTCTAACTGCATTATAGGCTCCATCTTGTTGCTCAGCTTCATGTTCGTCAGCAATCAACACACACACACACACACACACACACACATATATATATATATATATATATATATATATAATATATATATATATATATATATATAATATATATATATATATATATATATATATATATATATATATATATATATATATATAAAAAAAACATTATTATCCAGCCATTCATTTCAAAAGACTGGAAAAGTGGAAAATGAATGATTATAGATCAAAGAAAAATCATGTAGGTTTATTTTGTAAATATATTTTCTAGTTAAGCTCCTATATATGTAGCTGATTACTTGGTTTGTGTCTGTGAGCACAATGTAGATGAAATAAGTTTTAAAAAATTTTATCCAGTAATAATATAACTGTAAAGGTTATGGAAATGCACTCATCAAATGATGTGGGAAAGTACTCATACTTTCATACTTGTGTCATGTTAGGAGGAAGACCACTGTGAAGATGCTGTGCATTTACGCCGATTATAAATCTGATGAAAGCTACACTCCCAGCAAGATCTCGGTCAGAGTGGGAAACAACTTCCACAACCTGCAGGAGATCCGGGTAAGAGACGCGGATCACGGACAGAACCGACTCCAGCTGAATAACCACACCGTTGTTTTCTTTCAATAGTTGGTTCCGGAAGTAAAAACTACATTAATTTCTCCACAGGGAAACCGATTTTTAACGATAATTTATAGACTTTAAAAGACAGCCTAACTTTGAGCCTCGAGATTGTAAATCAATAGAATTTTGCTGTCTATGGAAGCTTGTTTCCGCCATAGAATAAAACATTTTAAAAGATAATTGCGACTTTTTATCTCACAATTGTGTGGTTACATCACTCAATTTTGACTTTATTTCTCACAATCGCAAGATTTAAAGTCAGAATTGCGTGAAATAAAGTCGCAATTGTGTGTAATTATGTCAGAATTGTGAAATATAAACTCAAAATTCTGATTTTATTAACAAGTTTAAGTTACTTTTCTCAGAATTGTGAGATATAAAGTCAGAATTGCGAGATATAGACATGCAATTCTGAGAAAAAAGTCATTTTTCACAGTTGCCACGTTATATCATGCAATTCTGACTTTATAACACACAATTGCGACTTTACATCACGCAATAATGAGATATACAGTCAGAATTGCAAGATGTAAATTTGCAATTGTGAGAAAAAAAGTTGCAATTACCCTTTTTTATTCTGTGGCGGAAACAAGCTTCCATAGACTGCATTATTTCAATTTAGTTTTAAAAATAATCGTATTTAAAAGCAGAATCCACTGTAAAATTCAGCTGTTAAATTCAGCTGAAAAACTACATTACCCATAATGCTGTACAGAAAATTCTACCAGTCGAAAAGAGACGAAACAAGCAGAACATGCCACTCTAATGAAGCACTTGGAAGTCTCTACACTCTCAAAAACACATATTTGAATATGACAGCTTAAAATATAGTGTTTTATATACATACAAAAAATATTGTTAATGAGTAGGTTTATATTTCTCCATCATTATGCTGTTTGCAATGCTTTGTGGGATTGTAGTTCTTTCCCTCACTAAAGCAGTTAAGTTCACAGTCTTGTACCTTTGTAGTTTTGTCAGATTTTCAAAAACGTTTTTGCTTCAAATCAAAGTTTATAATGTTATGATTGGGAAATGGGAAAAATATTTCCGGAACCAACGGCGCTGAAAAGGTAGGCGAGCGCTAATGCACTCTGTAGATGAACTTCACACAGTTACACCGATGATTTACTTCTTAAATTAAATTAGTCTCATATTTAATGAAGTTTGCATCATTGACTCTGTTATTTTTTCTGTTTATCACTGTGAAGCTGCTGTGAAACATCTACGCTGTAAAGCACTATAAAAATAAAGGTGACTTGACGTTATAGCCTTAATCTATAAGCTCAAATACTTGATTGTGATTGGTCGTTTGTGGCATTCTATGGTACATTATTTGTATGTAATGATGTTAAACGGTATAATTGACTTTTTTTTTTCTCTTAGGCAAGTCAAGTGAGAATCACTCTGTGGTCTCGTATAATAAACTTTTTCATAACTTGAATCAATCTTTCGTGTCCATTTATGTATTTATTTGCTTAAAACCATGTCTAAACAATCAGAATAATGTGTATTTTCTCTAAATAAACCCTTGGATTGTAACACGAGCGTGTGTGTGTGTGTGTGTGAGCAGCAGCTGGAGATGGTGGAGCCCAGCGGTTGGATTCACATCCCTCTGTTGGATCTGGTGAACAATCCCATCAGAACCTTCATGATCCAGATCGCCGTGTTGGCAAACCACCAGAACGGACGAGACACACACATGCGGCAGATCAAAGTCTACACACCCGTGGAGGAGAGCTCCATCGGCAAGTTCCCACGATGCACCACTGTAGACTTCATGATGTACCGCACCATCAGATGACGAGGTGCCTTCCCATAAGACTCTGTTCTAGATTTAAATGTTTTCAGTTGTTTTAAAATGTGCCGAGGTGTGTTTTGTAAAGAGAAGAGTTTAAAGTTCAGTTTATGTACACATGCAAATCTACGGGAAATAAATGTTTGTTTGAAATAATGAAAGCAGCCTGTATTTCTTGATGCTCTTTTACAGCAGGATGGATTGGAGAGATACACAGCTCTCATGTTTAGCTTGTTTTATTCAACTGTGAAACACACGGATTGCTCACTAAATCTCTGCATGCTTCAGTGTGACTGATTGGCTTTTACTCAACTTTGCGGAGACATGCATGGGTTTTCCTTGTTATTTCATGTTAGTTAATGCAACTAATGTCAACAAATGAGACCTTATTGTAAAGTGTTACTGTTTAAGTTTGTGAGCTTAATACAGACATAAATATTTATATTTAAACATTCAAGCATGCACTCTTAGCATACAGGCCTAATCAATAAATATAGCTGCAATTATCTGGGCCAAGCACAAAAAGGAACAACATGACAGGGAAGCATGGTTGGGAGCTTGAGAAAAACTGCAGCAATAAGTAATTAAATATGTTTTAGATTATTTTATTCAAAATGGCAAATATATCACAAATACATTCACTGTAATATGATTAACTTGCTTATCACTTTTGATCAATAGGTGGCGCTGTTATACAATATAGTGTGGTCAATGTGAGGTAACAATGACATGAACTGTTTGGTGTCAAAATGCCAAAGCATTGCAGAGTTGCAGCCACAGAATCACTTAGTACACTCTTAGAAGAAAAGGTTCAGATAGTTGTCATAACTGCCCCTCTCCTGAGAATACTGGGGCTTTCTGAAAGCCTCATTGGTAAACTGTCCTGAGCTTAGGACTCAGGAAACTTAGGCCTCGGAGTCGTCTTGGTAAGGTCAGAGCCCGTCTACGGAGAGCCTGCCCACTCCCTATTAAGTCCTATTGTACCGAATTTTGGTTGTAGTTCCACCAGAGTTCCACTGGGGGCGATCGCCCATGAGTGCAGAATGAATGGGAGTCTATGGAGCTAGACGGCTAAATTTGTCTCTTTCACCCGATTGCCGTTGAGAAATCTCAGATCTGATTGTAGATTTTGCAAGTTCAACATGGGTTTTAGGTCGAAAGTTGAATAAACGAGTACTTATGTCCTTTTGATTTCTTACAGGTTGAGTTGTTGTTGCCCATAACACGCTAGCATTCTGCTAATGAACGCTGATTGGTCAGTGAAGGACTGATTACGACCAGAGATACCGCTTGTTGGCATAGTGTCATCCGCAGCGGGACCAGAAACAAACAAAACAAAAACTCTTCTAGCACGTGTGTTTCCCTGTGTCAGCTGTGTTGTTGATGCCTCGAGTGAAAAGAAAGTGCAGAGCGCGAACGCACCAGAGTGACTGAAGGATTGCCGTGAAGCAGTATCTCTGGTCGTACATGTGTATGACGTCATTGACACTTTAAAAGACTTTTTAAAGCAAATAAGTGACTCAAAAAAATCTAACACCCAGCAATGTGTAATTTATTTGCATCTCCTTTCGAATACAACATTCAAATTACTAGAAAAAAAATTATATCCTGAGAAAAGTGGATTTTTATTGGTATAGCGCCATAGACCTCCATTCATTCTGCACTCGTCCTGTGAGCGCCCTCATATGGAATCAGAGTGGAACTGCAACCAGTTCAAAAGCCGGAAGTGTACTGAGAGTGAAACTTCTCGCCATATTAGACATTCTCTGGTAAGGTCTTCGTCCTCATAGCTCAGATAGGCAGTATGCTAGATTGCTGGCTCTCTGTAACCCAGGCTCTCTGTAAAGCGTTCAAGTCCTCCTGGGAAGTTCGTGTTTACGAGGTGGGAAGTCGTGTTTACGACGTCATGTGCATTTAAGTCATTTTCATCGGAGTAAGATGGCGGAGTACTTTCTCTTAATTAATAATACAGCTAGGTTCTTAAAATCTACTTACAGAAAATAAAGAACAAGGAATGTGCATCAGGTGTGTTTTGCTTTTGTATGTTTTTATTTAATTTATTGAAGACTGTAAACTTTGTTACATATTATGTTGTTATATTATAATGATATCATATTCTGTGCAGGCAATTAACTTACTTCACTGTAAATAGAATGTGAAATGTGAGTTAAGAGTTAAAAAGAAAAAAAAAAACGTAGAAAAATAAGTGTTTTAGAAGGACAGAAGAATCACCCAATCACTGATTGTTCTGCAGTGACTGACATTTCGGTGAGCCAATAGCAGCAGCGCATTCAGGTCGCGCCCGCGCCTCTCTGTCAGCGTGAGCATAGACGAGAGAGCTGAGCGAGTCAGACTTCGATCTTCAGAAACTCTCCGCATTAAACGATTGATTTTGAGAGAAAAGTGACTAAATATAAAGAAAGGATTGGATTTTTGAGTGGACGCGATACCTGGGAGAAGCTGTCGTCGGAATGAGAAGAGGACGAGGCAGAGAATTAGAAATAGAGGCTGATGCAGATCCACGGAGCATCTTATGCACTTCCTTATTTAAACATACATTGTTTTCTTGACTTGGTGAGTCATATTTCAATTATCAACTTGATGTAATGCAAGAGAAGTGTTGCAAACTCGGCAGCGAACTGATATGAGTGTGATATTAGTGTGTTTACTGCAGACATCCCAAGTCTCCCGGAAGTTCCAGTAGTCTCCCGCATATTGATAGCGGCTCCCTGATGCCCGCAAATCAGTTAAAATCTCCCGGAAGCAAGAGCGCGCAAGCGTAGCGCGCGCACGGCAGAGAGAGGGAGCGAGAGACCTTGCGTGTGTGCGCTAGGGGTTTTATCTCTACTCTCGAACCGAATTAATCAGAAACACCCATCATTTTGAATGAGTGACTCCGGGTGGCGATTAGTGATGGGCGGATCGATCCTGAAGTATCGATACTTCGATACTGACGTGGTATCGAAAAGGATCGATCCTCACTTAAAAATATCGATCCAAATGTGTTTTATTACCAGTAATTTTTTTATTAATTTAGCACGCAATTCAGTGCATAAAATAAGCTTCTAAGTGGAAAAATAAGCGGATGTTAGCAGATAATTGTGTAGGATAGAACTTTTTCTCCTAGTCATCTCCCAGCGGGCACCTTGATGCCAATTTGACGTCAAATTTTAGACAAAATTTGATCAAGATGCTGCAAAACATAATTTCAAAGTCAGATTATACATCAAGTCCTTCCAGTGGTTAATTGGTGAAAATATTAGGTTTATCCCATACTGAAATTGATTATTTAAGTATATGGGCCAACATGTTTGACATTGAGTTGACGTCAAATCAACGTCGTGTTATAGGCGTTCAGTTGACGTCATATTGACATCACATTGATATCAATGTAAATAGCACATTTTTTTCTTTACTGGGGCCTCAAAATGCATCCATTCGGCACATGTTTTGAATCATAATTTGTTTGATTTCTGCATGAAAGTGGACTTCTGTAACTTCTGTGGTTAAAAACATATAAACAACAACAACAAAAAACTATTTATAAATAAACATGTAGGCCTATGTAAATTACTGATAATGAAAGAAGTGAATAGTATTATATTTTACAAAAAATATACTGATTTGCTTAATTAAAAAAAATGCAGCATTTTTGCTGTAACCCCACATAAAGTATGTGTATATCCTTATTTTTTTATATACTTTAAAATTAAAATACATTTGCTTGATAATGAATTTGTAATACCAAGTGTATTACAAGTTACAACTACATGTTCATTTATGGAAAATTTTAATTTTTCATTAAATTTAGTGAACAGGTTACATATTTTAAAATGATTTCGATTTTCTTGTCTTCAACTGATAGATGCAATGCTAGGGTTCTTAAAAAAATCATATTTATTTTTCAGAAATTCTATTTTCTTTTTTATTATGAAAAATGTAGGGCATACAATGCCGGTTTATATCACTGCAGTGTCCGTTCTCGGAGCATAATGGATAAGTTGGCATTGCTTTATTTCGTTTTCAAATACATTTAAGAGAAAAGACTTGTCAAGAAGCTTATTTTATTAATAATTTCATTTATATAACTTTTGGTTCATCTTTGTTTTTATTATTCGGGCAACAAGTTTGTTTTTGGACATTTGTTTTCTTTTTAAATTGCTGTTGGTCATTTGATTGACTGTTTAAAACACAATAGATATCATCAATGCACTTTTTGGATAAAACTGCGGTGTATTTTGGCCACGATCAATGCATTGTCACTTTAATTCAGTGTAAGCGGCGCAGCAAAAATAGACTCGGCGCCGAAACCCCCGCTGCACTGCTGTTCACGCGACGCTCCTGCTGGACGCTCACGCGCTGCTCCTGCTCCCGGTGTGAATGCACTCATTGATTAACATGGACGCCGAAAAAAATACGCGCTGCTCACGCGCCAGCCCTGCCCGCGTGAGTTGCACCGCTTCCCGCTCGCGCTGTTCTGTAGTTTACTGAAAGTTTATTAATTCTGAATGTGTTGCGTCTCGCGTGTCCATCTATATTGCACCAAATGCGACACTACACTCCCTTGTGAAGTCGATTGGATGAACGGTTCTCGAAATAATCAAAATGCAAACGGACATTTGACAGACGCTTTTATCAAAAGCGACTTACATTGCATTTCAAGGTACACATTTACAATCTTATCAGTTCTTGCTTTGAACCCATGACCACACACACACGGAATGACCTTTGTCTTGTTTAATAATAATACAAATGTTGATGATAATAATCATCATCATTGATTTTTTTTATTATTAGCCTACTGTCAATATTAATAATAATAGTTGATTTTTTTTTTTTTTTTGTTTGTTCAAAGGTTGTTTTCATATCTTAAGTTTGTATTTTTATATATTATATTTATCAGAACTGTTCATGTTTTGTTACACGTTTCTGGATTTTTTAAAAATATATATATATCGGCCGATATATCGGAATATCGGATTTTTAAATCACCAAATATTTGTATCGGTATCGGCCTTAAAAATCCTTTATCGGTCGGGCTCTAGTAACAATTAATTGTGCAATTATTATGCTCAGTTTCTCAATAAATTACGGTCAAATGCTGCCACATCCAAGAGCCAGAGGATGCTCTCATGCATAAACTCAAAATATGCAGTTGTTTATCTACAAATTTTCAGACAATATTAAAAGCACAGGTTTTAAATGTGTGAATTATGTTATACCTATGCCACCTTTGATGGGTAGCACTTATTATCAGTTTAATTTTTCATCTGAAAAACGAAAAGTTAGACATTGAAAAATTGGATTCAGTTTTTCTGTTTTCCTGCTGTTGCAGCTCACTTGAAAAGAATGGTGAGGAGGATCACTGAGCCACTCGATGGTTATCCATGCTTATTTAAAAAGTTAATTACTTTGTGGATTTACAGTACATGTACAAGTGATGCTTGCTGAAAAATGTATGCTGTATTTTAATGTCTTAAAATGAGTGCTAATTGTGGCTTTATATTCATTAAGGTGCTGTACAGCAGTCGAAACCTTCTGCGTCAGAGGCCGAAATAAAGAAATACATGGGCAGCTATCTCCGGTCTGCTCCTGATAGATATGGGGGTATGGGACAGCTAAAGGGGAAATCAGCCGTTGAGGTCTGTTCAGACTCTGAATAAGTAGAATGCACCTATTGTTTATCTACAATGTTTCTGTTCATTAATTTGTTTATCTATGAAACAAATTACAAAACTGGTTTTATTTTAATTTAACTTGCTCTTCGTTTTTAAATGTCTTGAGAGCTTTGATGTAAAAACCTGTAATATGTAAAATGTTGTTGTGATGACACAAAATGTAATGCAGTTATCAATATATATATATATATATATAAACCAGTGGATTTAATAAAACACGTCTTGCATTTAATACTGTTTTGTCATTATTCTTGTAGTCTAGAATAGGACATCAATGTGTTAAAAAATGTTTAAAAAAAATGCAAATCAAATGAATGTCAAAACTTGACGTCAATTTAATGTCAAGTTTTGACATCGATTTGATTTGCATTTTTGACCAATTCTTTGATGACTATGTTTGACGTCAATTTGATGTCTGTTTGACATCAATTGCCCGCTGGGCTGGATACAAGACGAAACCAATCAATCACAGAGAGTGTTTGATGTTGGTGCTTCGCTGAGCTCACATGCCCAGTGTCTTGCTTAGATGACAGAGAAACAGTCGGGAGTTATTTCGCAATAAACAAACCAAAAGTGTACATAACGGTTCAAAATGTTGACGTCAGTAAGATTTTTTTAATGAAATTCATATTTTTATTCAGCAAGGATCGATGCATTAAATTGATCAAAAGTGACAGTCAAGGGTTTTACACTGTTAAAAAAAATGTACTTCATATAAATGCTGTTCATTCAACTTTGTTCATCAAATAATTCTGCATAAAATGTATCATGGTTTCCACAAAAATATGAAACTGTTTTCAACATTGATAATAATAAGAAATGTTTCCTGAGCAGCAAATCAGCATATTGAAATGAAATATTGAAATATCATCATTACTGGAGTAATGATGCCGAAAATTCAGCTTTGATCACATGAATAAATTACAGTTTACTATGGCATAGAAAACAGATAGCCTATGTTAAATTGTAATATTACAGTTTTTACTGTATTTTTGATCAAATAAATGCAGAAGAGAATTAAAAATCTTACAGATCCCAAACTTTTGAACAGTAGGCTAGTACTATAATTAGGGTAGTTTTGTAAAAGTCACTGACTAATTACAGGCGAGTTGAGAGCACAAATCACAAAATATTAAGTAGTCATGAAAACGTATTCAGATTTAGCATATTAATGATGCATTCACCTCATAAATCATGACACACTGCTCTAGCACAGGAAAGTGCATACAAGTTCAAGTGCATGCTTTTAAAATGAAAAAGTATTGGTATCGGTATCGATATCGGCGATACTGGCCCTGTATTTACTTGGTATCGGATCGGTACCGAAATTTGCAGTATCGCCCATCACTAGTGGCGATATTATTTTCCCAGGATGGTAGGGGAAGACTCATGAATATTAATTAGGTAAGTCATCCCTGATTGGTCTGATGACCTACCCCGAACCCCACCCCTAAACCTACCCGCCACTGGGGGTCTGATGACCTACCCCTAACCCCGCCCTAAACCTACCCGTCACTGGGGTTAAGACCAATCAGGGATGACTTACCTAATTAATATTCATGATCTTCCCCTACCATCCTGGGAAAAAAAATATCGCCTCCGGGTGAGAGTTTTCCCCGTCACTTCACCACGTGACAGCAGCAAGCAGGCTCCTGATTGGTTAACGCGGCGCGAACAGACGCCAAAGTTCAGATTTTTCAACTCGGGCGTCAAACGCGTGAATGCACAAAAAGTATGGCAAGCCAAGTGGCTCAGAATTACGCTATTAATCGCGTTTACAGCCAAACACCGTCAAATACGGCATTTTAAACCACATTTGACGGCGCAAAATATGCCGTTGTAATTACGCGCGAAATTCGTCAATGACGCCGTATTCGACGGAAAGCGCCGCTTTTTACGCCGTAAAAAACGCCGTTTTGGTTGCACAGAGCGCACGTTATTTTACTGCGTTTTGCTTAGGCCTATAGTAGCCTATAATGAGACACGCCCGCTGATTTCGACAGCCAGTAAGTTTGAACTCTTCTCTCCCAATCAATGATGAACTAAGTCAGACCAGACCAATTCAGCAGGGATCATTTGTGGTAATCCAATTCTTATGATCATAAGGAGTTATTGATTTTATGGATTAAAATAATCCAAGCTAAATAATAAACTGAAATTAAAGAAAATATTAAATAACATTAAAATCAATAAAGCAAAATTTTCATTTTTTAAAAGGGAGGAGAATCTTGAAGCAAAACCAGTTGAGAAACACTGTATCAGAATTATGGATAGAGTTATGGATAGAGTAGCCTATAGTTATGGATTTTATCCAGTTTTTTCTCCGTTCACATAAGCGCTACAGGTGAATACGATGATGAATCCCCCTATTCTGTTGCTGCTATTTTACATGCAGGCTAAAACTATAAACCCCTGGATAATTTAATTTTAATTTAACATAATCTTGTCGGTTAATGAATGGAGAATGATCGCGTTGGTTGAAGGTCGCAGAAAAGAAAAAGAAAAAACCCGAAATTAATCCAGTTTGTTGAAAAGAAAACATTTCTAATTTCCGTTTAGTTTAAGTTTTTCAACTAATAGTTATATTTTCCTTTATTTCAGGTTTATTTCGATTAGCATAAACGTTTTTAATAGTTTTAGTTTTACTTAACTAACCCTGCCTGGGGAAAACATCGACAGAACTGTCAATTTTCCAACTCTTTCAAGCCACGAATATTTACAAATATTCACAAATTATTTAATGCCGGTCTGGGACACAATATTAGGCCAATCACACTCATCCAGGCCAATTAACCTACAGCTATTGTTGCAAGCATTATTTACAATTTACATTACAATATTGACTTAAATGTGATAAAGAAATGAACATTCACAGCTGAACATAATGAGTTACCAAGACAACAAATGACTAACTCAAGCAGAAGGTGGTGAGACATTAAAAGTTAAAACTAACAGAACAGTGACAGTTAGAAAGGGGTAACACTTAAGAATCCTGTTTCTTACTTACTGCATAACTAATAAGGAATTACTGAAAAACTAATATCCATGTCCACAATAAAGTTCTTTTGATTCATACATCAATATGGGTGTGGTTCTATAAATGAACAATAATAACAATAATGAATATACAGTAGATACAATGAAGCAGAAACAGTAATAACTGAAGAAAATACAATTATGCAATAGCATAAAGATAAGGACATATTTATACAAGTCCAGCAGCTGTAGGCTACATTTCCTCAGGTTTATACACATATTCACTTTAAATAAACTATCAGATTAATTAGAATTAAATATACATAATATCACATCACATAATATTCAAAAAGTAACATTCAGTCTAATACAGCGTGTTTTATGCTGAAATGAATGCGCGATCGAGCTTATGTGTGAATTGACTACCTCTAAGAAATAAACAAACTTTTAGAATTGCAATATAACGAACTCTAAATCTACTAAACAACTAAATCTACCAATATACACATGAAAGAGAATTTAACTACTTACTTTAAGAAATAATATGTATATCCTAAAGTGCAACAAATTAAATGTCCAGCAGAGGGCACCAGCATAAAGCTTAGCCTTTTGTACAACCGTATTAAAGGTGCTGTATGTAACTTTTTTATAAAATTAATCCTTTTTTTATTGCCTGTCTGTGAAGGGGTTGTAATCACACATTACAATGATCCACTTTTCGTGTTTTGCTATTACCTCTGAAAGCCAGTATTCCTATTTTTATGTGAAGTGACAGCAGCAAGCAGGCTCCTGATTGGTTAACGCGGCGCGAACAGACGCCAAAGTTCAGATTTTTCTGCGAAATCCACCGGATGTGACGTGCATGCGCGCTCCCGAGCCTCTCTCCTTTTTATAAACAGTCTATGCGACGGCACTGCAGCTAACGACATGGAGTCTGATAACACCAAAAAGCGACCTGCCTCCAGCACAACACAGACTCCAACACAAACTCCAAAAAAAAAAAAAAAAAAAAATGTATCTGCTGAAGCTCGTCAGGCCAAACGTCAATCGGATCGACTCAGGACGAAAACACGGATCAACATGGGCAGAGCGTTTGAATTATGGAGAGACCTCCGCTTTGTTTTAGGTATAAAAACAGACCCTGAGTTGGCTTTTTTTCTGATAAATTACAAGTTTTCAGATATGCTGAAATAAATAATAGTAAACTGTAATGAAATAGCAAGGTAAAATACAACATACATGAGACATGAAATGAATACAAAAGACTGTTCCATGATAACAAAAAGTAGGTGCTTTAGGATGTAACTTTTATTTTATGTACTAACGTTAGATCTACTGTCTAACGTCACTCATCCCACTACGATCATATTGTTTATAATACACATTTCCAGACACGTTCAGTAGGCCTACAGTAATATTACTTCCTACACTGAAATTGTTCAGTCTAGTTGACTAACCGTTTTCGTTATCATTCATTGACCTATGTTGACATTGCTAATTGTGAAAGATACACGAATAGTTAGTGAAATGCCTTATGCTAGATAACACCACATGTCGGCAAAATACAGTCAATAACGTTATCATGGTACGAGCATGGAGCATTAGTTATACGTCAAGCTGATAAAAGTAGCCTATTATGGTAATGTAGCAGTGGGAGTTTACATGAGTTTCCAGCATGTTGTGTGATGCTTTCTCCGTTGTGTTGAAAGTCTCAGTGTGGCCGGTAGTGAGTGCGCGCTCTTGAGTTTGAGCACGAGCGCTGTTGTTGCAATCTGAAACATCACCGCTAGAGGCCGCTGGATCCTACATACAGCACCTTTAATGAAACAAAACCACATAATTTAATAATTTGTGAAATTTATGTGGGGGAAAAAAATTATTCTCTGAACCCCAAGTGGATTTACGCAAACTGAGAAAGTCAGAGAGTGTTCGGTTGTGCCCCGCTCTCCTCTATCAGTTATAAAATTGAACATTTGTCTTTATTTACATGAACCAAGAACCTCAACATTTCACAAGTAATTCAATGTTTACAGCTGGAGAGAAGAGAGAGAAAATGGCTTCAGAAATTTTTGTAGAAACGCTGGAAAGTTTGTAAATTTAGCATTTTGTAGAATTTCACCATATAATATGAAAGCATATTATGTAAAATTTCATAGTAGATTTGAAAAGCAAAGTATTAAGACAAAAGAAATAAATGTGTAACAAATTATCCATTTACACGTGTGTATATAACACACAAATATTTCATTATAGTTGATGTTTTCTCAGTGACTGATTTTTAAGGGCCTGAATATACATTTATTTTTTCCGCTTGTATTGCATATTCATTTTCTTAATAATTGTAAGTAAAAACATCTTGATTGTGGTTAGTGCAAATTATTTTTTTAATTTTTTTTTTACATATTCAAAAAACAGCACATCCACAATTAATCTTTTGAGATTTTATGTTACAGTTTCATCTGACAGGAGTGATGATCAGTGGGTTTGAGTTTTTACCTTCATCTTTTAACCCTGGGCCAAAATATGGATAGAGTTTGTCAGTGAAAGTCTGACCAGTGAAAGAGTAGATATGAGATCTGGACTCCACGTCATAAAAAGAGACCAGACCCTCCTCATAATCCACAAACACACCAACCTTCTCAGGGTTCACTCTCAGAGATAAAGAGACAGATGGACTATCACAAGCATGATATTCATTCTCATTCCTCAGCATCACAGTCCAGAATCCATCCTCAGGTCTCAGTGTGATCCTCCCCTTCCTGTTAATGGATTCTCTGGCCACTCCTAAATCCCACTGAGTCTTTCCCTTCACCTGCACCTCATAGTAAAATCTCCCTGAACTGAATCCCTGCTTTGCCAGAATCATAACACAGAAATTAAATCTCTTTGGGTTTTCTGGGAAGTCCTGCCTAATGTCTCCATGACTGACTTGTTTTCCATCATCAGACAGGATGAGACATGGAGGTGCTGTATCAGGATCCAGAGTCACATCCACTGAGAGAGATCAGACATTATCAGTCAACTTCAGAACAAACATTTTTATGTGTACAGTATATAATACAGATTAACAATATATTGCAAGCGTATTTAAGAAAATTGTGTCATCAATCACACTGTACCTGCAAACTCATGCACAAACTTCAACCCTGTGGACACAGATGGCAATATAATGATGAATTATTCATAGCAATAATTTCAGGTTAACAGTGAGTTTCTCTCTACTGGCAGCAGCAGTGGCATGCTGTTTAAAATAAAATAAAACCTATTTATTTTTAGAGAATTAGTTCAAGTAATTAGATCAGTTTTATTTAGAGACACCATTGTTAGTTCCCAGCATGCTTTGCACATGGCTGGGAATGGAGAGTAAATATTGAAATTAAGTGATATTTTATGTGTTTTTGAGTGAAGGGAAACATCTAATGTTTAATGTTCAGTTATGTTTAACATATGAAAGAGTTTCTGTTATGTTGATGTTTTGATCGTTTCCATTGAAGAGTAGAGATTATGGATAGGTTATGAATAACTGCATGTACTAATAATATGTTGCTTTGTTCAATAAGCAATAGCTTTGCTAATGCCAGTGCAGCAACAAGTGTTTATTGTGCTGTGTTGAGCATTTACTTGTACAACATAACTTAAAGTCAAGTCAAGTCATCTTCATTTATTTAGCGCTTTTTACAATACAAATTGTTTCAAAGCGGCTTTACAGAGATAACAGGAAAATAATGCAACAAAGTTTGTTTCTAGAAGAAAATAGCATCACAGTCCAGCTTAAATTAAAAAAGCACATTTCAAAAGAAAATATTAAATTCATTGCGTCATACATTAAATAATTTAGGAGATTTTACATTATTTAGGTATATTTCATTAAAGAAATCATGCCTTAAAAACTACTCAAAAATATCATGTGTAATATTGTTACCATCATTTTTTTTTAAACAGCATGTAACAATTTTTACAGTGATTTGTATTAGTGTTTGTACATGATATAGTCACATCATATCACTTACATGTCTCTAAAGTAAGTTAAAGTAATACTGTAATAATTGGTTATAACAGTTAAAGTTTGGATATAGCTTTACATAGCCTAGGTTTAGTAAGTGATTTTATCATTACCAGTCTAATGCTAACATGGCAAGTTTAAGTTATGGTAATATTTTTTAAACAGTGTGATCATTTGCAGACTGAGACAAAATAATTGTGTGATCACCAACTTTTTATTCAACCCATAATATTCCTTGAAAAAAAGTTATTTCTAAGTTAATAACAAACGAAAAATTCTATAAACTGTATTTGATACATACCAGTTTGACTGAGTTTTTCATTCAGTGTCTCATCTAGAGTTTTCTTCAGTTGAGTCAGAGCTCTATACAGAGAGTTTACATTCACATCAGAGTCAATCCTGATCTCAGTCCAGTTCTTGGTGTGTGGACGAGTGTTCAGGGATGAGCTCATCTACAGCAGGAGAGAGAGAAGACGTCTCAGGTTACGACTGTAACCTATGTTCCCGGAGAACAGGGAACGAGACACTGCGTCAAAGCGCTAGGGGAACGCCTCAGTGTGACTGATGACTGAAAACACTGTACAAACACAACAATCGTATTGGCCGGCGTCAGCCATGACATCATGCTCTAACGCGACCAGGAAGTATAAAAAGGCGCCTAGAGAACGTCATCCACTTCTTCGTCTGAAGGGACTGTACAAGCAGACCAGAGGCATGGCGACGAGATGCAGTGTCTCGTTCCCTGTTCTCAGGGAACATAGGTTACAGTCGTAACCTGAGACGTTCCCTTTCGAAAGGGAACTCGCACTGCGTCAAAGCGCTAGGGGAACGAGATACCCATGCTGCCATGCTGGGGGATGCTTTAGCAACTATGGCTGTACAAGCACAAACACATTAACTCAAAGTTAAAGCCCCTTACTGCTTACACGTCAGGTTAACAGTAGCATTTCTCCCTACAGCCACTGCCTGAGCACCAGCTCAAAGGTATGGATACCAAAACCTGATTTTTAGAGGGGGTTCCTTTAAGGGAGTACGGTTCAGAGCCTGTGGGCCCTGGCCTGCTACTTCCAGAAGGGCTGAAGTCAACCCAAATGCCAGGGAGGCTATCACGCTTAATGCTGAAGCCACCAACCTGTTTAGACCTATGGGAGGCGGAGGTCTCAGCAGGATGACTCAGAGAGCAGAGGAAGCCTGTACACTTATGCCCACGTGGTCTCCACGTGGTCTTGATTCAAAATGTGAATAGTTCATAGTGCAGAGCTCAGACAGAGAAAGGCTAAAAACAACTCTCCGTAACGAGAAGGCCCCTATTCTGTACTACTATCTGCAATGCTGTCTGCATGGAAGCCTCAGCAGGATGACTCTCGAAGGAGAGAAGGCCTGACAAATGCTAGGGTACAGCTACCCTAGGTGCTCTCTTTCCACGCTCTGCCGAGCTGTATATATGGAGGCCTCAGCAGGATGACTCTCAAGGAGAGGAGGCCTGACACATATAGTTATGAGAGCTAGCTCGACTAGCACCGGAGCGAAGGGCCTGAAGCACCTCCCTCACTTAATGCTCATGTGAACTCCATCAGCGTTTCTCACAGGTTCACGTTTAAAGTCTGTGTAGAGAGAATGGTGTCGTCTTAGCGGCCCCTAATTTAATAACAAATGATCATTGCGACAGAAGCGAATCAATCAAAACTAACTTTAGCTGGAAAATAACTTTATTAAAGAACCGCTATAAAGCCAAAACAATCTTACCTTAAATTGTACGTTTATCTCTGTAAAGCTGCTTTGAAACAATCTACATTGTTAAAAGCGCTATATAAATGAAGATGACTTGACTTGACTTGACCTCCTCAGAGTGGGAGGGGCCACTTCTCAAGCTCTACCTGCAACATCTGTTTGCATGGAAGCCTTAGCAGGATGACTCTCGAAGGAGAGGAGGCCTGACACATGCTATAAGCAATCAACACAGCCTAACTGTATATATGGAGGCCTCAGCAGGAAGACTCTTAAAGGAGAGGAGGCCTGACACATATAGTTAGGAGAGCCAGCTCGATTATGACCAGAGCGAAGGGCCTAAAGCACCTCCTCAGAGCAGGAGGGGCCACTTCTCAAGCTCTACCTGGAAGGCTGTTTGCATGGAACTCTGGAGTATGGAGGCCTCAGCATGACAACTCTCAAAATTAGAGGAAGCCTACCACATCCTAAGTGCTTCTCCAGAAACATACCTGATCGCATAAGGAAGGCTATTTATAACTTATAGACATTCTGTCGAGCTCTAGAGAATGGAGGCCTCAGCAGATAACTCCCAGAAGTGGGAGGAAGCCTAACCATGCCTCTAAGCACACGGAAACCAATCCTGGAGGCTGTTAACCAGAATATAAATACATATATTATTATATTTAAATACACACACACATATATATACATATTCTGTGGTTTGGTATTTTTATATTTATTTATTTATTTATTTATTTATAGCCTGTTCATTTTAACTGAAGTAGGCATGTAGTGCCAACAACTCTGCTAGCGGTGCTGGTAGGGTGTGGCCAGAGAGAGAGCGCTCATAGGAAGGTTTTTTTTTTTTTTTTTGCGCGTCCACTCTGACATGCTGCCATGGCAACTCAAGCCTGGCGGGCGCGAGTCAATAAAGCACTGACTGTTGGACCAGAGGACGCATCAGAGTGCGCATCCCCACCGCACAGTTCGTTCTCGTCACCCGCCGACGAGTTTGAGAGATTCACTCCTCTCTCGTCAGCGAGCTCCCTCTGAGATCCCCGCGATCTGAGTCTCCTCTCGGCCTCGGCACGAGCGGGACCTGACCCGTGGGGCAAAAATGACTGTCCCTCCTCCCTCGAGAAGAAAGACAGATGAGAACGGAGCGTTCTCATTGAGAAACGCTCACAGTCCGTGCACTCCGTTCCCTCGAGAACAGAGCGCGTGTGCTCTTCACCCAGAAAAAGCATGCAAAGTAGTGAGTGTCACCAGGCGTGAGAACCTCTCACACGGGTCGGCACTCTTCCCTTGTTGCCATAGTTTTGTTTTACTCACAGTGTCAGTAAACCAGTCCCTGAAGACGAAAAAGAGGATGACATGTTCTCTAAGCGCCCTTTTATACTTCCTGGTTTTGCTAGAGCATGACGTCATGGCTGACGCCAGCCAATACGATTGTCGTGTTTGTACAGTGTTTTCAGTCATCAGTCACACTGAGGCATTCCCCTAGCGCTTTGATGCAGTGCGAGTTCCCTTTCGAAAGGGAACTGTTAAATATGATCATTATTTTTAAAGCAGTTAATTTAATATGTTTTACACAGGAGCTTTCTAACACAGTTGAAGCAAAACCTCTGTATTGATATGGATGATATCACCTGTAATGGAAATTTTTGATTTTCATTGATTATAGTAAGATTTTCATTATAACATTGAAGAGACCCGTGCAGTACGTGGTCTCAGATTTAGTTCACTCAATATGTGTGTGTTTTTAAACTGGGTAACAGGCGAGACAGCAAGAAGGAGGCAGATCATAGAGATAGTGGGGTCAGAGGTCGTCCAATTTGGAACTTGTGAGCTTGTAGGCATAAGCTCAGTAGAAGAAGAGACTAGTAGTCAGTATCTCTCCTTCTTTAGATAAGAAGTCTGTAAGAGGAAACCTTGAAAATGATATAAAAGCAGCTCTGCCCTCCCTTTCTCTGTCGCACTTGTTTCACAGACTGTACTTGTACCTCTGTGCGGCAACTGGGCCTTCTTGCAAGAATAAATACTTTTAAAAGACTATTTGACTCAGAAATGTCTCTTACACGGTGATTGATTGTTTAATGAATGCTTAATGATTTTTTTGCCGCAACACACCATACTTCCTCTAGTTGATTGATTACATGAATAATTGGTTATATATTCTGTATTAGAACATTACTGACATATTTAAATATGCAAATGAAGCATTGTCTAATTGAATATGCACTGTTTTTATTAAATATCCAGAACAGAAATCTGAATATTGAATAAAGCCAGGTTCAACATACTTGTTTGATTTTGTTGACGTATTAAGTTTTCACTGATGGGATTTTGGATTTTTTTTTAGGAATTAGATGTTGTATAAATCTGGTGAATGATATATTAACAAACCCCTCAGTAAAAACCTTCAGAATATAGACAGGAATAAAACTGTAAAGTTTGGTGTGTGTAAAGCTGCAGACGAGGAGATTTCTGACTGAGGGCTATTTAAGTTCACTGAAACTAATACCACACATATTAAAAACACCCTGGTATCCCCCACAATACCAAGACAAGAACATTTCTCATTTTTATTTAGTCTAACTTAAACGTTTTGGTTACATATGGTAACCTTCGTTCCCTGAGGGAGGGAACAGAGACGCCACGTCGAGACCGACGAATAGGAATCTCGCTAAAGAGGCCAATCTACTTCGAGTGAAACTAAAACGAGCCAATACACATTGGCATGCAATCATTTGCATCAGCTGTTCAGCCTCGCAGCGCGGGTATATAACGAGCAGCTGGTGTGATTGCACGTCAGTTTTTTTGCTGAGGAGCCAAGCCCGAAAAGCTTGCTATCCCGACGGGCAGCAGCAGCAGATGTGGCGATGGGATGTGGCGTCTCCGTTCCCTCCCTCAGGGAACGAGGGTTACCATATGTAACCGAGACGTTTCTCTTTGATCGATTAGTCGACACCACGTCGAGACCGTGAATAGGAATCCCTACTAAAGGGCCACAGCTGCTGTACCCCATCCAGCACTCTAAGTCTCTACACCCTCGTGTCTGGAAGGACGATAGAATAGGGCTTACACCGAGTGTATCTGTCACTGTTGTTCCGTGATAACACATACAGTGGAATTATTGGATAACACTGGGAAAGCGTGCCCTTTCTATGGAGGGAAGCAACACTGCGGAAGCCACAATCTTCGAAGGAGTTATGTGGAAAGATACATATAGACTAGCCCAAAAGTTGTACTACATATGAATATTGGGTGACTTAGCCTAAGGGAAAGAAACCGGCTTCGATTAGGAGCAGCCGTGGAGAATACACATATGGGATCCCCGTAGGGTCACACATATGGGACCCAGCCTAAACCCAGTTCTCAAGGATTCAACGGATAAAGGCCTGGCACTGGATGCTCCACCATGTTCGGGCCGAGGGTGTTGGAGGACTCACAGGTTTTTCACTCTGGAGAATATGGAGCACACTAGGGTGCAGCAAGCCTCTACACGTAGGCTATAGTATCTAGCGAACGTGTTAGGTGTCGCCCAACCTGCAGCTCTACAGATATCTGTTAGCGAGGAGCCACGTGCCAGTGCCTAGGGGGATGCAACGCCTCTCGTGGAATGAGTATGCAACCTGAGAGGGCGGGGCAAGCCTTGAGCTTGGTAAACCACGGCGATGGCATCCACTATTCAGTGGGCCATCTTCTGCTTGGAGCCAGCCTTTCCCTTCTGCTGGCCTCCGTAATAGACAAAGAGCTGATCTGAGGTCCTGACGCTTTACGTTCTGTCCACGTATATACGCAGAGCGCAAACGGGACAGAGCAAAGACAGGGCTGGGTCTGCCTCCTCCAGGGGCAGCGCTTGCAGGTTCACTACCTGGTCTCTAAAAGGAGTGGTAGGAACCTTGGGCACATAGCCAGGCCAGGGTCTCAGTACAACATGGTTGTCACCCGGCCCGAACTCTAGTCAGGGAAAGGTCCCAAGAGGGTATGAAGGGGGGTCGAGGAGGGTTTAACCAAAGGATTTCCCACTCGGCCTTCTTCTGGGGGAGGGAGCGGTGCGGTCACTGTCTCCAGAAGAGCATTCCTATCCATCTCCAGGTCGCCTGTCCTTGGGCCGCTTGCTCTTGGCTTTACCACCCTTCTTGGCGGGGGCCTAGATGAACGGGGGGGGGGGGGGGCAGCGACTGGCTCCATGGCGCCATTTAGGTGGAGGCTGCTGCTGCGGCGCAGGAGCGAGGGCAGACGCAGGAGGTCACCCCCGGCGACGAGCAAACTGAGGGGCCGCAGGCGGTGGGGTGGAGGCAGCAGCTGAGTATTTTTTTCATAGGTACTCTTCAACTGTGAGAGACAGAATCTAAAACAAAAATCCAGAAAATCACATTGTATGATTTTTAAATAATTAATTTGCCTTTTATTGCATGACATAAGTGATCACCTACCAACCAGTAAGAATTCCGGCTCTCACAGACTTGTTAGTTTTTCTTTAAGAAGCCCTCCTTTTCTCCACTCATTACCTGTATTAACTGCACCTGTTTGAACTCGTTACCTGTATAAAAGACACCTGTCCACACACTCAATCAAACAGACTCCAACCTCTACACCAGGGGTCACCAATCTCGGTCCTGGAGGGCCGCTGTCCTGCAGAGTTTAGCTCCAACCCCAATTAAACACACCTGAACCAGCTAATCAAGATCTCACTAGGCATACTGACTTTCAAACAGGGGTGTTGGAGCTGGTTGGAGCTAAACTCTGCTCTACACAATGGCCAAGACCAGAGAGCTGTGTAAGGACATCGGGGATAAAATTGTAAACCTGCACAAGGCTGGGATGGGCTACAGGACAATAGGCAAGCAGCTTGGTGAGAAGGAATGGGAGAAGGTCATGTGGTCTGATGAGACAAAAATAGAGCTTTTTGGTCTAAACTTCACTCGCCGTGTTTGGAGGAAGAAGAAGGATGAGTACAACACCAAGAACACCATCCCAACCATGAAGCATGGAGGTGGAAACATCATTATTTGGGGATACTTTTCTGCAGTGGCGTAGCCAGTCTCCAGACCTGAACCCAATAGAAAATCTTTGGAGGGAGCTGAAAGTCCATATTGCCCAGCGACAGCCCCGAAACCTGAAGGATCTGGAGAAGGTCTGTATGGAGGAGTGGGCCAAAATCCCTGCTGCAGTGTGTGCAAACCTGGTCAAGAACTACAGGAAACGTATGATCTCTGTAATTGCAAACAAAGGTTTCTGTACCAAATATTAAGTTCTGCTTTTCTGATGTATCAAATACTTACTGTATGTCATGCAATAAAATGCAAATCAATTACTTAAAAATCATACAATGGGATTTTCTGGATTTTTGTTTTAGATTTCGTCACTCAGAGTTGAAGAGTACCTATGATAAAATTACAGACTTCTACATGCTTAATCAGCAGTGTATCAAATACTTGTTCTCCCCACTGTATACTCGCGCTGCAAGGCTGAACAGCTGATGCAAATGATTGCATGCCAATGTGTATTGGCTCGTTTTAGTTTGATTTAAAGTAGATTGGCCTCTCTAGCGAGATTCCTATTTGTCGGTCTTGATGTGGCGTCGACTGACCGACCGAAGAGGAACTACAACTGAAATAAAAATGAATAGAAAATATAGACGTTTGAAACAATTTTATTTATACTAATGTCAAAACAATTAAATTATTAAAACTTTAACTAAAATGTTAGTTAAAATATAATTAAAAATTAAACAAAATATTTAAATAAAATAACTGCTTAGGAGAAAAAAACCTAATAACAGACAGCTGAACGTAATCAGTAACCAATGAGACTAACTAGGATGCAATTAAGACTAAACTGAACTCAGGGGCTATTTGCATGACACCGTTTTCAGCTAATAAGCATTTAAAAAAATTATGTGTTTTGACTGTTCATTTACACGACAACAGTTCCTGACAACACCCAAAACGGTTCCTGAAAACACAAACGTTTGATAACGGGTTTCAAAGTACACGTTTTTAAAAACTGTCTCCGTGTAAACGATAAAAACGCAAATCTCTGAAGATGAGGACATCATGCACATGCGTATTACATGTTCAGTCTATAGTGTTTCATCACCATCTAATGGCCTGGCAGCAAAATATAGGGTTTTTAGTCGTTTTTACGGATCCGTGTGAATGAGGATCATTTTGACAATGGTGTAGAAGAAAACTCAAAGGAAAAACTTCTCCATTTTCAGCATATCGTTGTCATGTAAATGTACCCTCAAGATAGATAGACAGATTGTTTATTTAGCCACACGAAAATGCCGGTGGAATTTGTTTTTCGGTACAGATTGTTTAACCTCTACATCATCATACATTACAAACAACAAATAGACAATACACTTCACAACATGTAACAATACAAGATACAGTGGGTGACTGACCATACATTTACATTTATTTATTTAGCAGATGCTTTTATCCAAAGCGACTTACAAATGATAACAATAGAAGCAGTTAAACTAACAGTAGGACAACAATATGCAAGTGCTATGACCCTTCTCAGTTTAATCTAACGCAGTACATGTTATTTTTTTATAGAATAGAATAGAAGAGAAAGTGTTAGTATTACTGGATCAAGTGCTGTCGAAAAAGAAGCGTCTTCAGCCATTTCTTGAAAGTTGTTATGGACTCAGCAGCTCTGGTTGAGCTAGGCAGATCATTCCACCAGCAGGGAACAGTCATGGTAAAGGTCCGAGAAAGAGATTTTGTGCCTCTTTGAGATGGCACCACAAGACATCTTTCACTTGCAGAGCGCAAGTTTCTGGATGGCACATAAGTCTGAAGTAATGAGTTTAAGTAAAGGGGAGCAGAGCCAGTGGTTGTTCTGTAGGCAAACATCAGTCACTTGATTTTGATGCGAGCAGCAACTGGCAACCAGTGCAATTTTGTGAGGAGAGGAGTGACGTGCTCTCTTCGGCTCGTTAAAGACCACTCTAGCTGCGGCGTTCTGGATCAGTTGCAGAGGTCTGACCGTGCAAGTTGGAAGACCAGCCAGGAGAGAATTACAGTAGTCCAGTCTGGATAGAACTAGCGCTTGGACAATGGGTTGTGTAGCATGCTCTGATAGGAAGGGCCTGATCCTCCTAATGTTGTATAAGGCAAATCTACATGACCGGGCAGTTCTAGCAATGTGGTCTGTGAAGTTCAATTGATCATCAATTACCACTCCAAGGTTCCTGGCTGACCTTGGTGGAGTTATGGATGACGAGCCTAGCTGAATGGTGAAGTTGTGATGAAGTGTTGGGTTGGCTGGGACCACAAATAGCTCTGTCTTCGCAAGGTTTAGTTGAAGGTGGTGGTCCTTCATCCAGCCAGAAATGTCTGTCAGGCAGGCTGAGATATGATCAGCTACTGTCGGATCGTCAGGCGGGAATGAGAGGTAGAGTTTTGTGTAAGCAGCATAGCAGTGATAGGAAAAGCCATGTTTCTGAATCACAGATCCTAGTGATGTCATGTAGATGGAGAAGAGAAGTGGTCCAAGCACTGAGACCTGAGGCACTCCAGTAGCTCGATGTTGGGTCTTAGATGCCTCACCCCTCCACGATACCCTAAAGGGCCTATCTGAGAGGTAAGACTTGAACCATTGGAGTGTGGTTCCCGAGATGCCCTTCAAATTTAGGATTGACAGGAGGATCTGGTGGTTAACTGTGTCAAAGGCAGCAGACAGATCCAGCAGGATGAGAACTTAGGATTTGGAAGCTGCTTTTGCCAGTCTCAGAGTTTCAATTACTGAGAGCAGGGCAGTCTCAGTTGATCCGCTTTTGAAACCAGACTGATTGTTGTCCAAGAGGTTGTTCTGTGTAAGGAAGGAAGAGATCTGGTTGAAAACAACTCGTTCAAGTGTTTTCGCAACGAATGGAAGAAGAGATTACGGTCTGTAATTTTTCAGATGTGCTGGATTTAGAGTGGGTTTCTTAAGCAGTGGGTTGTCTGAGTCTGCTTAAATGCTGTGGGAAAGGTACCAGTGTGAAGAGGGGTGTTTATGATGTGTGTGAGTGCGGGTACAACTGAGGATGAAATGGCTTGAAGTAGGTTAGTGGGAATAGGATCAAGCGGACAGATGGTAGGGCAATTGGAAAGGAGGAGTTTGGAGACTTCTGCCTATGAAAGTAGAGAGAAGGAGGTTAGAATGTGTGTGTTAGCTGGTAAAATGTGTGTGTCAGTTTGTGGATTGGTAAATTGGCCGCTGATGGTGGTTATTTTATTTATGAAGAATGTGGCAAAATATTATGAGAGGACAACTAAACTAAACTAAAGAGAGGAGTTCAGAGTCCTGATGGCTATGGGGAAAAAGCTGTTTATGAAGCATTTGGTCTTGGTAGAGAGTGACCTGTAGCGCCTCCCTGAGGGAAGGAGCTGAAAGCGCTGGTGGACAGAGTGTGAGGGGTCGGAGATGATTTTCTTTGCTCGCTTTATCTTATCGACTCAGTCTTATCGACTGAGGGCAGTGATTTCCCTATGATCTTGGATGCTTTGTTGACAGTCTGCTGTAGTTTGTTCTTTATTTGGGTGTCTGTGCTACCATACAATACTGTGATTGATGATGTAATGATGGACTCGATGATAGCGGAATAGAACAGAACAAGGAGCTGATGTTTGATCCGGTATTTTTTAACCTGCCTGAGGAAGTAAAGTCTTTGTTGAGCTTTTGCAATGATGTGTTTAGTGTTAGTTGTCCACTTCAGGTTATTGCTAATGTGTGATGGTGATGGTGATTGGATTGTCATTTATTTGTATGGGTGCTTTGGGAAATGGCCTACGTCTAAAGTCAATAATGAGTTCCTGGGTTTTGGCTGTGTTGAGCTGGAGGTCATTGTTTGAACACCAATTTACAGTTTAGTCCACCACCATGCGGTACTGTGTTTCATCATTGTCTGAGATGAGACCTACAATGGTTGTGTCATCCACATACTTTATTGTTTTCACTGAAGTGTCCATGGATGTAAAGTATGCTGTATAAAGGGAAAAGAGCCAAGGGGAGAGAACACAGCCCTGAGGAGCTCCTGTACTGAGGGTGAGAGGGTGTGAGGTTATGCTATTAACCTTCACCCTCTGTGATCTATTCCACAGGAAGCTCCTTATCCAGTGGCATATGGCTGGGTCAATGTTCATGTCCAAGAGTGTGGTAAAGAGTTTAGATGGGTTAATACTGTTAAAGGCGGAACTAAAGTCTATCAACAGGATGCGTGTGTAGGTGTTTGGTGATTCAAGATTTTGCAAGGTATGGTGGAGTGCTATGCTGATTGCATCCTCAACGGACCGGTTGGCTTGATAGGTGAACTGATATGAGTCCATCAGCAAGGAAGTGCAGGATTTCAGGTATGCCAGAATAATCAGTTCAAATGCTTTTATCACCACAGATGTTAGGGCAACTGGTCTGAAGTCATTGAGGCAGGTGATCTTTGAGGACTTTGGCACAGGAATAATGATGGAGCATTTAAAGCATTGTGGGACTGTACATTGGCTTAATGAGATGTTAAAAATGGTGGAAAAAACAGGCGCCAATTGAGCTGCACAATGGCTAAGGGGGGGGGGGGATGGCTGGTGAGGTAGGCATTTCAAATCTTGCATAAAAGTTATTTAATATGTCTGGGAGACTTGGATCATTGTTAAGAGTGGAGATGGGGTGTTTTTTGTAGTCTGTCATGTCCTTAAAATTTTTCCATATTGATCTTGAGCTGCTTGATGAGAATTGTTGTTCCAGTTTCGTTCCATAACTGTGCTTTGCTCTCCTTATTGCAGCTCGTAGTTTTTAATTTGGCTGTTATGTATTGACTCTCGTCTCCATTTTTGTACGCCCAGTTCTTTTCTTTGCGTAAGAGATGTAAGTCTTTGAAGAACCATGGTTTTTTATTGCCATAGAATGTCACTGTTTTGGTGGGGATGCACATTTCCTCGCAGAACTTGATGTATGACGTCACAGTATCAGTGAGTTTGTCGAGGAAGTCACAAGCTGCACTGAATATGTCCCAATTCGTGCATTCGAAACACCCTCAAAGCGTTTAAATGGCATCTATGGACTAGGACCTGACAGATTTGGATGTTTTCTTACGTCCACAAATTTTTTTATTATTGCGCAGACAGTAACAATACAGTCAAGGAAACAGTCAAGGTAACATTATCTGCACGTTTTCCTTTTTTTTTTTTTTTTTTTTACAGTTGAGCACCAGGTAGTGTACTTCAGTTTTTCTAGAGATAGGAATGACATAAGATCTTTTAGCCAAGAGTTGGTTGGGGGTGGAGTTGGACACTTCCAATGTAGCAAAATACATCTTCTAGCAACCAGGGAGGTAAAAGCAATAACGTCTGATTGTTGTTTTGTTAAAAGAGAAGAGAAAACAGACACTCCAAAGGTGGCAACAATAGGACATGGAGGGAGAGAAATATGCAAAGCCCCTGAAAAAAAAATAAAAAAAGGAAGCCCAGAATGAGGCAAGAGAAAAAAGTATGTACATGATCAGCTGGGGAAAAGGAGCACCTAGTACAAGAATCATCTGTTTCTGGGAACAATTTATGGAGTCTAGCTTTGGTAAAGTGTGTTCGGTGCAAAACTTTTAACTGAATCAAACTTAACCCGGCACATGTAGAAATAGAGTTAACTCTAACAAGAGCCTCGGACCAAAGCTCTTCAGAAAGGCTGAGCTCTAACTCTTTCTCCCAAGTTGACTTCAGACAGGAGAGAGATGAAATTCTAGATGAAATTAACATGAAATAGATCAGGGATTTTTCTGGCAATTGGGGAAAACTAGGGAAATGAGTTCTTGCAAAATTACGAAGTTAATAAGCCTGTAGTATGTAAATTATATTTGGATACTACAAGGTCCTTGAAAGTAGCAAAAGAATTATCAATGAAATCTGAAAAACAAACAATGCCTTTATCACGCCATCTTTTAAAAGTGTGATCAATAACAGATGGTAAAAACAAGTGATTGTTGCAGATAGGGATGAGAACAGAGAGTGATTTCAAATGAAAATGTTGTCGAAATTGTTTCCAAATTTTTAAAGTTGATAACACAATGGGATTTTTGGTATAGCTAGAGGGTCGGAGAGATAGAGGAGCAAGGACTAGTGCTGGAAGAGAAGAGGAGGTACAAGTAGCGGCTTCTAGTGTACACCAGTTAACCTCTGGAGCATTATACCATGATGAAATCTTAGAAATATTGCCAGCCCAGGAATAAAATTAAAAATTTGGCAGAGCTAAACCACCATCGCTTTTACAGCGTTGAAGAATAGTTTTGTTTACTTTAGGAATCTTACCTGCCCAAATAAAAGAGGAGACTGTTTTATCAAGACAGTTGAAAAAAGATTTAGGAAGAAAAAGAGGGAGAGAACATTAATTTTAATTGTCTCCACTCTTCCTACAAGAGAGAGAGGTAGGCTGCCCCAACGTTTTAAATCAAGTTTAATTTGTTCAACCAAGTTGGTGAAATTATTCTTAAAAAGAGAACTGAAAGAGTGAGAAATGTTAACCCCTGAATAACGAAACCCGATAGAAGATAAATGAAAGGGTAGGGCGCTTTGAGGAATTTTCCTAGCCGCATCGTTTATGGGGAAACATTCACTTTTTGCAAAATTCAATTTGTAACCAGAAAAAGAGCCAAAGGTGTCAAAGCAGGCGCATAACCTCATCATAACCTCAGGGTCCTGGAGATATAGCAACAGATCATCGGCATGTAGAGAGACCCGATGTTCAGTGCTTCCCCTATGGATGTTGGATATTAATGGGGAAGATTTTAAAGCAATAGAAAGCGGTTCAATTCCCAGGGCAAAAAGAAGAGGGGACAGAGGGCATCCCTGCCTTGTCCCACGGGAGAGAGAAAAGAAAGAAGAACTATCAAAATTGGTTTTAACGCTTGCAGAAGGGGCTGAGTATAAAAGGCGAATCCATGAAATCAAATTGTGCCCGAAACAACATTTTTCTAATACAGTAAATAAATAATTCCATTCTACCCGGTCAAAAGCTTTTCAGCGTCAAGGGAAATAATCATTTCTGAAGCTAAAGTATGGGATGGATAAAAAATTACGTTTAGCAAATGACGAATATTAGATGACATTTGACGTCCCCTAATAAACCCAGTTTGGTCTTCAGATATAATATCAGGTAGACATAAATCTATTCGCCTTGCCAACACCTTTGCTAAGATTTTTACGTCAGCGTTTAATAAACTAATGGGCCTATAACTACTACATAAAGTAGGGTCTTTGTTTTTTTTTTAATAGAAGGGAAATAGATGCTTGATTTAATGAGGCTGGAAGACAGCCCTGTTGAAAAGACTCATTGTACATATCGAACAGTAAGGGGGCTAATTGAATAGAGAATTTCTTATAAAAGTCTAAAGGGAAACCATCGGGCCCTGGAGCCTTGTTACACTGCATGATGCTAATACTAGTGAAAAGTTAATCTAACCTGATAGGTTCATCCAAGGTCTTTGCATTGTTTGTATTAACAATTGGTATATTTAAATTATGGAAAAATGAGTCCATTAAAGATGAGTCAGAAGGAGATTGAGAGGTGTAAAGCTTAGAGTAAAATGTGGAAAAGTTAGAATTCATTTTATGAGGGTCAGAAACAAGCTTGTCTGAAGAGTCGTAAAAAATTTGTGTTATGTAGCGTGATGCAAACTGGTGTTTAAGCTGAGAGGCAAGAAGACGGCCTGCTTTGTCCCCATGTTCATAATAGGTGGCTTTGGTTCTTTTAAGTAAATATTCTGCCTTATGTGTTGAGAGCAAATCAAATTCAGTTTGTAGCTTTAAGCGTTTCAGTTTAAGTTTGGGGCTGGGCTTGCAAGAATACTGATTATCCACCTCTAAAATTGAGCGTATAAGCTCTTGCTGCAGTGATTTGGATGTTTTCTTAATGGATTTAAGCTTTTGTCTGTACTTTGGGATGAGGAGCAACACAGCATGGTCAGACCTCCCCAGTGGAGCCCTCGGGAATTCCCCGGTAAGCATCTGAAACTGAGATGTAGCAGTGATCCAGTGTTTTGCTTTCTCTGCTTTTGCAAGTGACTTGTTGCTTGTAGTTTGGGAGTTTGGATGACAGGTTTGTGTGGTTGAAATCACCTAATACGATGACAGACGTATCAGGGTTGGAGCTTTTAACAGATGAGTTGTGTTGGGAGAGATCACTAATAAACAAAGAAACAAACACATGCAGGCATCCATCTCTACACCCCACAGAGTGAATATGTGGTTAAAGCTTCTTGTGTTGGAGATTTTCCATTGCCTCATGTAAAAGTCTGTATTGCTGTGTCTAAGACAGAAACCAGGTTAAACCAGGTCAAAGAGTTGTGAGGATGGAAAAGTCCCTAACAAACCCAATGAGAAAGATGTGTATAGGTGGTTGATAAGATGGTACTGAAAAACATGTTAATTAAAAATGATGGATGGCATTAGGACACTACAGGTGCAGAGAATCATGTTACCTGAGATATATTTTTTTAAATGGGTGTGGCCAAAGATTTTTCCACCAATAAAGAGATGTCTCCTGGAAAGATGATTCTAATGGTCACGAGATCTCGAAGCGGAGCAAAAAAGAATAAGATATCTGATTGGCTACCTAGTGATAAGAAAAGGGTATAAAACCTGAAGCCTGACCATTGCAAGTCAGATGTACAGATGGCCAGTTGACCACAAAGAACAGAGTGTTTGTCCTGTAATATTGTACATATTGACTGAGATAGATGTTGACAGACCTGTATGAGATGGAGATGATCGTCAGTGTGTGAGAGCTGCTCCAGCTCAGTGTTTCTCCTCTTCAGCTCAGTGATTTCCTGATGCAGCTCTTTAATGAGATCTTCAGCCTGTTTCTCTGCTGCTTTCTGCTGTTCCTCCATCATCTTCAGCTGCTCAGACTGATATCTCTCAATGGAGCGAATCAGATCAGTGAAGATCTTAACACTTTCCTCTGTGTTTCTCTGATGATTGAAAACAGTTTTATTTGTTAATCTATTCCATATTCACATTATTTAAAAGGATATTTCACCCCAAAATGAAAATTCTATAATCTTTAATTAAACTTATGTCTCTTAAAATGTCAGATTTTCAGTGTAACACAAAATAAATGTTTTGCATGCTGCTCTTGAGGGCTAGATGTAGTTAATCATCTCTGTATATTTAAGTTCCTCATTTTGTTCTGTTGATTTGTAGGTTATTATTTGTGCACAACACACTGTCTCGCATTTTGGCTGTTTATTCTGAGTATTATATTAAATCATATGTTATTGAATCATCGTCTTCATCTTCTGTGGAACTAAGCATTACACATGAGGGTTACTAGATGATGGCAGAACCTGCAATTTAATTCAACGCTTTTATTAAATAGATCAAACTATTATGATGCATATCTTTTTTTAAACATATTTTTTTGCTAGGATAGTTAGAGAGTGAACAGAAAGTGAAAGGGGGATCGGAAACGACCATGAGTCAGGATATGAACTCGGGTTGATCGAAGCACAAACCTTTCTCAGCTCTACTGAGTGTTTGATCTCTTGAATCTTCTTCATTCTGTCCTGGATCATCTGATGAACGTCTGTCTGTGTTTGAACCAGCTGATTCTACATACAGAGAAAAACACAGACACACTTATCCCTGAATATAGCTTTCCATCTTCTTACAGTCTTATATATTTTTTT
This sequence comes from Scardinius erythrophthalmus, assembly GCF_964197995.2. Classification (NCBI taxonomy): domain Eukaryota; kingdom Metazoa; phylum Chordata; class Actinopteri; order Cypriniformes; family Leuciscidae; genus Scardinius; species Scardinius erythrophthalmus. The sequence continues at coordinate 37,925,505 of NC_138235.1, forward strand.
AAAAACCTTTAAAGATCAAATTAATTCAAATTTATAGTTTGAATCTTAAAGTCCATGTCTGACTGTTTTGAGAGTGACAAAATCAGCTTTTATCAGATGTAATGAAAGGTTCTTCAACATGTCAAGACTCAGGAAAGAAAATGTATAGGTTACTAATGTAACCCCCATTCCCTGACGAAAGGAATGGAGATGTTACGTTGGACTGAACTGATGTATTGCAATCTCGCATTAGAGCCCAATCACCTTTGAGTGGTAACAGAACAAGCCAATGTGAGATTTGCATTGCAAGCCACTCTCCGCTCCTCTCTCTGAGACGGTGTCCCGGCCGTTTCAGCGGAGGTACAGGCGTTGTGTACAGGTGTCTAGGTTACATCAGTCAGTCACGTTTGACGTTCTCAGTCATCCAGCCGTGGGACATGGTTGGAGGATTCCACTCGACATCCAGTCGTCTGCTGGAGCCCCGAATGAGATGCTGGGTTCCCCATGGGACCACGGGGATTCACCCGGCAGGAGAGACACACCAACAAAGGTACAACTCACTTACTAAACAATGATTGAAGAGCAGAGTGAAACAACATCTGCTCTGCTCCGAAGCATAAGCTTAATGTGTGAGTTTGCACGCTGCCTTATATAACTAGAAGCGGGAAGTGGCTTGTGATGCAAATCTCTTTCGCCAATGTGCATTGGCTTGTTCTGTTACCACTCGATGGTGATTGGGCTCTCAGGCGAGATCCCTATACGTCAGTTCAGTCCGATGTAATGTCGAACGTGACAGACTGATAGGGAACTGAATTTCATGGAGTGTTTAAAGTGTTTTGTTTGTAACTCTTGCCTTCTTGTCTTGACTCTCCTCCTCTATAGGAACAGTGTTGTGAGTCCTGTGTTCTCCTTCAGTGCAGGACAGACAAACACACGTCTGGTCATCTCTGCAGAACAGCTCCAGAGGTCTCTCGTGTTTCTGGCATATATAATCCTCCAGATTTTCCACAGCATTGATCAGTGTGTGTTTCTTTAGACGTGGGACTCTGCGATGAGGCTCCAGATGAGAGTCACAGTAAGAGCTTTGACACGTCAGGCAGGTCTTCACTGCTTTCTGCTTTCTTTCACCACAGAAGTCACAGAACACCTCAGATTCTCCTGGACCGAGCTTCTCCTTAAAGTGTTGCACAATCTCTCTGAATGTTGTATTAATCTTGAGCTTAGGTCTTTTGCTGAATCTTTCTTTACAGAGTGGACAGAAGCAGGCCTGTGAGTTCGGCCAGCACTCGCTCAGGCAGGTTCTGCAGAAGTTGTGTCCACATGGAGTGGAGACTGGATCAGTGAACGCTCCCAGACAGATGGAGCACTGGAGCTTCTCATTTAGTGATGGACCACTGGAGGATGCCATGGCTGAAAAGATAAGTAATGACGACAATATATCATCTGCATTGCTGAAGAGAGCAACTTTCATAATACAAGTAATGTTCACCGAGTAAATTAGTTTGCGTTCTAAAATGTATGTTGCACGGTTAAAAATGATTAAAACTAAAATCTGTACTATGAACCACTGTCAAGCAGTCAAAGTAGCCATACGTGCCATAAACTGGCATATATGAGTCATCAGATTCTGACAGGAAGTTCCTCCACCATTAACTCTAACCTCACTGAGCCTATCAGCTCCGCCTCTAACTGCCAGTCTGAGACTGCTGGGCTTATACTTTAGATCAGTGGTTCTCAACTCCAGTCCTCGGGACCCGCTGCTCTGCACATTTTGTATGTCTCTCTTATCTGACACACTCAAATCAGTTCATGGAGTCTCTCCTAACGAGCTGATGATCTGGTTCAGGTGTGTTAAATAAGGGAGACATACAAAATGTGCAAAGCAGTGGGTCCCGAGGACTGGAGTTGAGAACCACTGCTTTAGATGGCTGTAGTCAGATCTATTGGGCTGCAAAAGAATCATCTAAATACAGAAACTAAACGTGTCTCTGGGAGCCACAGTACAGCAAACCGTTTTTTACAACACCATTTTATACAATCATGAAAAGGTCTTTATATATATAAAAGACAGCACAGAAAGGGGTGAAATTTTAATTTTTCAAACAAATAACCCACTAAGCAAACATCTGTACATATCAGGTGTCAGTTTTTTTTAATGGACTTTTACTAGAAAAATCAGTAACACTTTATAATAACTGCATGCTATTAATCATTAGTTAAGCATTACTAAATAGTCAATTAAAAATGTATAAAGCATTAATAGACATTAATAAGCAGTTTATAAATACAGCTATAAATGCTTTATTCTTGATTTATAAGCATATCTATAATGTGTTTAATAATTGTATTTTCTTACAAAGCATGTTGAGGTCTGTAATTTTCATCATAGGTACACTTCAACTGTGAGAGAAGGAATCTATAACGAAAATCCAGAAAATCACATTGTATGATTTTTAAATAATTAATTTGCATTTTATTGCATGACAAGTAATTGATCACCTACCAACCAGTAAGAATTCCGGCTCTCACAGACCTGTTAGTTTTTCTTTAAGAAGCCCTCCTGTTCTCCACTCATTACCTGTATTAACTGCACCTGTTTGAACTCGTTACCAGTATAAAAGACACCTGTCCACACACTCAATCAAACAGACTCCAACCTCTCCACAATGGCCAAGGCCAGAGAGCTGTGTAAGGTCATCAGGGATAAAATTGTAGACCTGCACAAGGCTGGGATGGGCTACAGGACAATAGGCAAGCAGCTTGGTGAGAAGCCAACAACTGTTGGCACAATTATTAGAAAATGGAAGAAGTTCAAGATGACAGGGGCAACTAAGGGCAACTAAGGAGAGGATCCGTAAGAAGCATCTCAAGCTCCTGCAGTGGCCTAGCCAGTCTCCAGACCTGAACCCAATAGAAAATCTTTGGAGGGAGCTGAAAGTCTGTATTGCCCAGTGAGAGCCCCGAAGCCTGAAGGATCTGGAGAGGGTCTGTATGGAGGAGTGGGCCAAAATCCAGTGTGTGCAAACCTGGTCAAGAACTACAAGAACTACAAACGTAGGATCTCTGTAATTGCAAACAAAGGTATTTTCTGGATTTTTGTTTTAGATTCCATCACTCACAGTTGAAGAGTACCTATGATAAAAATTACAGACTTCTACATGCTTTGTTAAGTGGGAAAACCTGCAAAATTGGCAGTGTATCAAATACTTGTTCTACCCACTGTAAATACTTTACAAGGCATAAATAGTCCTCACTTTAGATGAGCTCAAAAAAATAGTTAACTGACCACTACTAAATGATTTATAACTACCTGAATTAACCATGAATTACAGTAGAAATACATGTTAATAAGTTCAAGTTCAAGTTCATTTATTTATATAGCACATTTAAACAGCCGCTAGACAGACCAAAGTGCTTTACAGAACAAGCATATAAAAATAAAAACAGCAAAACAACACATAAACACGTAACAAAACTAAGCTAAGATTAATTTTAAAACCAAAAAACAAATGTAGAATAGTAAAAACAACTCAAGAAAAGTAATCAATATGCTGACGAGAATAGGTATGTTTTGACCAGAGACTTAAAAACAGAGAGGTTGGGAGCCGTTCTGATCTCTAGAGGCAGGGTGTTCCACAGACGAGGCCCTGCCACTGCAAAAGCACGCTCCCCTCTACGCCTAAGTCTGACACGAGGGACTACCAGCAGCGCATGGTCGTGGGATCTGAGACTTCTGGACGGAATGTACGGATGAATAAGTTCAGAGAGATAAACCGGTGCTATGTTGTGTAAAGATTTGAAGACAAAGAGAAGGATTTTAAAATCTATTCTCTGCCGAACTGGTAGCCAATGTAAAGATCTGAGGATGGGAGAGATATTATCATATTTGCGACAATTCTGGATGAGTCTGGCCGCAGCATTTTGGACTAACTGAAGACGGGAGATTTGAGAATCTGATATACCGGGACCAGCCGGCAGTGTGAGGAGAGAGAGTTATTTAAAATAGTTATAATCCCACCCCCGCGTCCATTAGGACAAGGAGAGTTAAAAAATGTACAATAAAGCATTTATTAACACACTAAGTAACTATAACTATATGACTGAATAATAATATGTATTTAAACAGTTTATTAATCATTTACTTACACTTTCTAAGTGAATTTATGAACCACTGACAATTCCTAAATAACCGGTTTGTAAACAATGCAATACTTAATTTAGAAATGATAAATTGATCATTAATAAAGTATGAAAATACAATTATTAAACACATTATAGATATGCTTTTAATCAAGAACAAAGCATTTATAACTATTTATAAACTGCTTAATGTCTATTAATGCTTTATAAATGACGAATTAACTGTTTACTAATGCTTACTAATGATTAATAGTGTGCAGTTATTATAAAGTGTTACCGAAAAATCATTTAGATTTTTTATTCGTTCATTCTGTCGCTAGTTCAAGTACTTCCTGTTTCTAAAGTCTCTAAAGTGTTATGTGACCACAAATAATCAAACTTTGATTTATAGCCAAAAAAGAAATAAAAATGACAGTATTTTACCAACAGTCTGATGCTGCTTCATGCTACCAAACTACTGAACTAGCTCTAACATTTTCATCGCTTACCTGTGAGTGAATATGAGATCTGGTCATTAATTTCAGAGTTTCTGAAATGAAATGCTGTTGTTTGATGAAGCTTCCTGTTCATCTGTTTAGTTTCACTTACACTGACATCTTTTACATACTTGCAGTGATGCTATAGCTCCGCCCATAATCATAAATATGGAACAGTTCATAATTCATCCCTGCTGAGTGTGTAAACAGTGTAAGAAACTTTTATCAAGTTATCAGTAATCACTATTCGCTCCGTGAAGACTAGAGACTTCAGGGACAGCCCGAAGGGGAGGACTTTGTACTGAAATGACTGACCCTCGAACGCAAAGCAACCGTGTCGATGGAGAATCAAGACATGAAAGTATGAATCCTCCAGGCCGATCGCTGCAAAAGCAGTGGGGAAGCGAGGTGGAGCGCAGGGACCCGACTCGGAAGGCATAGTGTCCAGAGGTGGGGTCTGAGGCGGTGCAACATTTACCTGGCTCCAAGGTTGGGCAGGGGGCGCGTGAGAAGGCATAGCGTTCTCGAACCAGACTGTGACCTGTTCATGCATTTTAGATATGCTTAAAAACATCAATTGTACTTCATTAAATATGATATTAAAAGTGTAAAAAGATTCCAGAGAGTTGATATTGTCTTTGTGTCTGCCAGTGATTTGGAGAATCTTGCGACGGTTACACTGTTGGAGAAATACCTTTAGTACGATGGGGGAAGTTGTAATGATCTGATTGGACAGTTTGAATGTCTCACTTTTTGGGTTACAGTCAGTCTGGCTTTTTTTCTCTTCTCTTTTCTAAAGTCTCTCTCTCTCTCTCTCTCTCTCTCTCTCAAGTCAAGTCAAGTCTTAAATTTTCAAAAATAAATCTTCAAAAAATAAATCTTCATTTATATAGCGCTTTTAACAACGTAGATTGTTTCAAAGCAGCTTTACAGAGATAAACGTATAATTTAAGGTAACAGAGATTGCTTTGGCTTTATAGCGGTTCTTTAATAAAGTTATTTTTCAGCTGAAGTTAATTTTGATTGATTCACTTCTGTCGCAGCGATCATTTGTTATTTAATTAGGGGCCGCTAACAAGACACCATTCTCTCTATACAGACTTTAAACGCAAACCTGTGATTAACGCTGATTGCGTTCACATGCGCATTAAGAACTGGTTTTATAGTTATGTGCGTTTGAATATATGTGCGCAGGGTTGTAATTCCCTACAAACCAAGCAAAGTACTGGTCTTTCCTTATAATTTTTTGATACAGAATTTTATTTTGTTTTGTCACTTCGGAGTAGGTACGCGAAACGAATTTTTTCCGACAACGCTTTATCTGTAGAGTGGTAAAGGGATCCTCCATAGGGAGAGACTAGTTGGCACTTCAGCACTGTGTTGACATCGGGTCCAGGTCCTTCATCAGATCTGGATACGGCCTGGATCCGGCAGGCTGCAGGAAAACCTCGGGATAAACAAAGACACTAAAATTAGCGTAGATGCCATTCTTCTTATGATGTAACGAGTACATCAGGAAGTGTTCCCGGTTCCGGCTGACCTAATCTATGCAGCCTAACATTGAATTATAGAAGTCTATAAGGTGTTATGTGTATGCTCGGTCAAAGAGATGCGTTTTTAATCTTGCTTTGAACTGACAGAGTGTGTCTGCTTCCTGGACAATGTTAGGAAGACTGTTCCAAAGTTTTGGTGCTAAATAGGAAAAGGATCTACCGCCAGCAGTCGATTTTGATATTCTAGGTATTATCAACTGGCCGGAATTTTGAGATCGCAATAGACGTGAAGGACTATAATGCGTTAAGAGCTCACTCAAGTACTGCGGAGCTAAACCATTTAGTGCTTTGTAAGTGATCAGCAATATTTTAAAATTGATGCGATGTTTAATAGGGAGCCAGTGCAGTTTTGACAGAACTGGGCTAATATGGTCATACTTCCTGGTTCTGGTAAGAACTCAAGCTGCTGCGTTTTGGACCAGATGTAGTTTGTTTATGATGCGTGCAGGGCAACCACCCAGTAGAGCATTAAAATAATCTAGCCTTGAGGTCATGAACGCATGAACTAACTGTTCTGCATTTGTCAATGAGAGCATATGGCGTAATTTAGATATATTTTTAAGATGGAAAAATGCGGGTTTACAGATACTAGACACGTGACTTTCAAATGAAAGATTGGTATCAAAGAGCACACCCAGGTTCCAAACCGACGACGAAGACTTGACAGAGCAGCCATCAAGTGTTAGACAGTATTCTAGATTATTTTACGTGAGGAAGTTTTTTTGTCCAATAATTAGAATCTCTGTTTTTTCAGAATTTAGAAGTAGGAAATTACTAGTCATCCAATTTCTTATATCAGCTATGCATTCTGTTAATTTTATGAATTGGTAAGTTTCGTTAGGTTTTGAAGAAATATAGAGCTGAGTATCGTCGGCATAACAGTGGAAGCTAATTCCATGTTTCCTAATGATATCTCCTAATGGTAGCATGTACAGAGTGAACAGCAGCGGTCCTAATACTGAGCCTTGTGGTACGCCATACTGAACTTGTGATCGATAAGACATCTCTTAATTTACTGCTACAAACTGATAATGGTCAGATAAGTATGATTTAAACTGTAAGACTGAAAATACTGGTTGAGGCTGGTCTAGAGACAAAAGGGCCCTGCTGGCATGCTGGCAAGAACATGGTTTAATGTGAATGTTTATCATTGACTGTTATGTTTTTGGTGTCATTTGAAATGTCTCAAAGTGAGTGGTACAGATATCCAGGGCCGGAGTGGGGCCACTTTTCAGCCTGGGAGTTTCAGGCCCAAGACCGGCCCACTTTTTCCATGGTGGAATTCCAAATTAGCACTTTTTCTAAATTGGATAAATGAAGCAACAGTTCAGCTCGTACTATTGTGTAGTTTGTATTAATACCATGGGTTAACAAATAATGTAGCCTAAAGGTTAAATAATAATTCACTTATACTTTAAGCAATTGCGACTTTATTTCACACAATTCTGACTTTATATTTCGCAATTCTGACTTTATAACACGCAATTGCGACTTTATATCACACAATTCTGACTCTATATCTTGCAGTTATGACTTTATAAGCAATTGCGACATTATTTCACACAGTTCTGAATTTATATCTTGCAATTCTGACTTTATAAGAAGCAATTGCGACTTTATTTCACACAATTCTGACTTTATATCTCGCAATTCTGACTTTATAACACACAATTGCGACTTTATATCACCCAATTCTGACTCTATATATCGCAATTCTGACTTTATAACACGCAATTGCGACTTTATTTCACGCAATTCTGACTTTATATCTCGCAATTCTGACTTAATAACACGCAATTGCGACTTTATTTCACGCAATTCTGACCTTACATCTCGCAATTCTGAGAAATAAAGTCAGAATTGCGAGATGTAAACTCGCAATTGTGAGATAAAAAGTTGCAATTATCTTTTAAAATGTTTTATTCTGTGGCGGAAACAAAGCTTCCATACCTCCTGGCCTCTTCCTCCCATCCATCCTCCCTGACGCGTACCGTTACTGTAGGGCCGGCCCAGCAATCGGTAGGCGCCGGCGGTGCCGTGGTAGCCTACCTGAGAAAACGTTTTGGAAAAGACGGGCTATGGACCCAACCAACTCTATAGGATGGGAGGGGAGAACTCCCTCACATGGTACAACCCATGCAGAGGCTGCGCTGTCAGAATGCGGAACGTGTTGGCTCTCTCTCTGGGCTCTTCTCTGCTGGACACGGACTGGATAGGTGTCTCTCTCTCTCTCTCTCTCTTTTTCCTCTCTCTCTCTCTCTCTCTCTCTCTCTCTCTCTCTCAAGCTGGGTAAGATTATTTGGTGTAACCAATGTATAACAATGTTTTAGATATTTGAATTGATTGTGGAATTGATCTCTGATATCTGAAATATTAAATTGTAACGTGATTATTCTAATTGATTTTGACATTGTTCATTTAATGGTTAAAAGGAATAGTCAAACATTTGCTCACTTTTAGTGGGGCACAGATATTATTAAACCCTTTTCATTTATGGAGTCATATGAAATAACGAGCAAATACATATGATCAATGTATTACAAATTTAACCAACCAATACTTTGCATGAGTGAGGACAAGAACACGTGATACCTTCCCCGTGTATTGGCGAACCGGCTTTGGACCAATATATCGGGCCCTACATAACCATGCTAGTGCAATTCCACTAATGTTAACATCATTTTCTAATCTATTTAAAAGAATGTTGTGGTCAGTAGTATCAAATGCAGCACTAAGATCAAGTAACACTAATAGAGAGATACAACCATGATCGGATGATAAGAGCAAATCATTTGTGACTCTAACGAGAGCTGTCTCGGTACTATGGTACGGTCTAAATCCGGACTGGAAATCCTCACAGATATCATTTCTTTCAAAACCTAGGGTTTTGTTTATTTTCTTCTAATAGGGTTGAAAATAAGCAGATCTAGCAGCTTTTAAAGCCTCTCTGTACGTGATCGAGCTCTCTTTCCATGAAATCTGAAATACCTCTAGTTTTGTTTTCTTCCAGTTGCGCTCCCTTTTTCTGGCTGCTCTCTTAAGGGCCTGAGTGTGCTCGTTGTACCACGGCGTTGGACTATTTTCTTTAATCTTAAGCGCAAAGGAGCAACTGTGTCTAAAGTGCTGGAAAAGAGAGAGTTAAAAGTTTCTGTTGCATTATCGAGTTCTTTTAAGCTATCCGGGATGCTGAGATGATGAAACTGATTAGGAAGATTATTGATAAAGCAATCTTTAGTGGCAGAAGTGATAGGTCTAACATATTTATAACACGGAGTCGAAATGGAGTGCAGCCTTGGCTAAATGTAATTCACACGAGACTAGATAATGATCTGAGATGTCATCGCTCTGCTGCAGAATTTCAATGGCATCAACGTCTATTCCATGTCGTAATATTAGATCTAGAGTATGATTATGAGTATGAGTAGGTCCTGACACGTATTGTCTAACTCCAGTTGAGTTTACAATGTCTTTAAATGCCAATCCCAATGCATATTTTTCATTATCGATGTGTATATTAAAATCACCAACAATTAGTACTTTATCTGCAGTCAATATTAATTCTGATAGAAAGTCCGCAAATTCTTTGATAAAATCTTTATGGTGCCCTGGTGGCCTATATACAGTAGCCAGCACAAATCTTATCATAATCAAATCATATCATTAACAATGAGTGCTTTTGAAGTAAGCGATCGAATATTCAGCAACCCAAGCTTTATCATTTGCTCATCTGTATTATAGCTGTTTTTTATTTGTTGAACAACAATTTGCCTGGTTGCACAGGCACTAATTCAGCTGGAACCGAGTTATGTAAGGAGTTCACTATGCTAGGCGCATCCAAAGCAGTATTTAAATCTCTAGCACACTTACTATCCTCAATTAAAGTTTGGATGCGTGTCTCTAGTTCTGAAATCTTCTCCGTCAGCCTAACTGTCTCCTTGCATTTATCACATACAAATTATATATTGCCGACAGAGAAGGCTATGCTAAACATGTGACATGAAGTGCAGGTGACAATAACAGGACAAGACATTACTCACCGTGTTTGTTGACTGATTCTTACTCACCTGAGCTTTTTATGAACTCAAAGGCGCGAGCGCACGAAAGAAAAATAAATAAAAGAATAGCTGAGCGCGCACGGATGGCGCGTTAACAGGCTAGCTAGCAAATTACTAGCGTGTTGTGCTAGTAGTAACGGAAGCTAGCGATGTCAGGTTAATCTGAGATGTTGGGTAAGCTGTTTTTATATATTTAGTATAAAGCGTATAAAACAGCTGTTGGAACTCTCGAGGTAAATAGAACGGCCGGTGAGACACAATCAGCAATTCAATGTTCAAAGTGCATATTCTTTCTCTCACTACCACAGTGTTACAGTACCTTTTATTTACGTAGAGGCACACTCCTCCTCCCCGACTTTTCCCAGTTGTCTTCGGGTCTCGGTCCAGACGAATTGGGCTACCGAACCCACTCATGATTAGGTCCTCGTTCCGGTCTGACTCCCTCAGCCATGTTTCCGAAAAGGCGAGAAGACAAGTGTCTTTTATGCCGGGTTTGCACTTGATCCAAGCTTCCATCTCATCTGTCTTGTGTCTTAATGACTGGACGTTTGACAACAGGATTGTGGGGAGTGGGGGTAGCCTACGGCGGTTGTCGAACCTAAGGTTTTTAAGTCTCCGATGCAGGCCTCCTCTTCTCCCTCTTTTCCGATGTTTATTCCGAGCATGCAATCTGCACAACTCGGCCGGAATATCTGGTATAATACCAGCAGACGACGTTCGTAGGGAGATCATAAACTCTCAGCTGTGGATAACTTTCCCCGGTACTCCATACTCCAAACCGTAACAGGTGGAGAGTTCCAGCAGTAGCGTTATCACAATAAATAATGCAAACTGTTGATCAAAAGTCTGTAAAAGCTGCATCTCTGGATCACTGGCGCTTTTCACTCACGCATAAGCATAAACATCCACTATAGACACTCGATAAAACGATAAGAAAGTAAACAAACAATGGATGGGCACACTCGCTGCAGCGCCCCCGGAACCGGAATACGAGATTGCATAGCACTCATCATCCACTTTTCGTTACTCTTAAAATGAATGTGAAATTTATGGAAATAACATGATATTTTGAGTAAAACCATGAATTAAATGTTATTCAAAACATATTTCACCTCTTTAGAAAGCACATGGAAAAATGTCGCACATGGAACGATTATAGAGTGCATCAAAACATATTTAAACAGAAAACACTCTAAGGGCCCTATTTTAACGATCTGAAACGCAAGTGTCAAAGCGCAAAGCGCAAGTAACTTTGTGGGCGGGTCTTGGCGCTGTTGCTATTTTCCCGGCGGGATAAATGACTCTTGCGCCAGGCGCAAATCTAAAATGGGTTGGTCTGAAGTAGCTTCATTATTCATAGGTGTGGTTTGGGCGTAACGTGAAATAAACCAATCAGAGCGTCATCTCACATTCCCTTTAAGAGCAGGCGCGCTTGTTCTAAAGCGGATTCCTATTATAACGGCGGATTTGCCAGGCGCGGTTCACAGCCAAGGAGAGCAACGCTCTCGTCAGAAACCCACCCAAATTAACTTCGGTTAAAAAGGCGTATGATAATTTGGGTAAATGTGTAAGCTAGATGTATGCTTTTATAATAAATTGTCTATCTATCTATCTATCTATCTATCTATCTATCTATCGTAATAATGTATGATTTGCAAAAATGAAAACTGCTGCTTCTGTGTAGATGAGAGAATCAAAGTGTATGCGCATTGTGCACACGCTACATTGATTATGGCCAAGTATGCGCCCTTAAAATAGCATATGAATAACATGCGCAACGCGCCACTGACTTTAAACTATTTTTTCCTGGTTAGTAGCGCAATTATTTTCTAAACCTGCAAAATAGCATGAAGGAACGTTTGCGCCGGAACACGCCTCCTTTTTTGCGCTGAACCGCCCAGGGAGCGCAAGTTCATTCCCTAGTTTAGCGACGTGCTTCTGTGGAGGGAAAAGCGCGTTTTGCGCAGGTGCAAAATAGGATACATGCGTCGGTGTACAAAGTCAATTGCGCTGGGTGCAAGATAGGGCCCTAAAAATCAATCCTTGTCTACTGTGAGCAGTCATTTTATACAATGTCTAACATTTGATATAAAATAACATTTGTATTAACTTTTAGCATAGTCTACAACAGAAACGACTCACCCACAGCAGTTCTCTCTAGCTCTGCTGCCTCCTGCGCAGCCAATAGGAAGCCGATCCCGTTACTGCAGGATTTAACTTAAAGAACCCTCAAACTATATTTATCTCGTTACACCTGTACTGACGTATGGAAGCCTGTTTTCGCCACATAATAAAAAATAAAAAAAGGTAATTGCTACTTTTTATCTCACACGGAATTGTGAATTTTATACTTGCAATTGCGTGAAATGAACTCACAATTCGGACTTTATAACATGCAACTGGGAGATATAAAGTCAGAATTGCATGATATAAACTCAAAATTGAGGTCAGAATTGCATGATATAAACTCAAAATTGCGTGTTATAAAAGTCAGAATTGTGAGATATAGACTATAGATTTCTGAGGAAAAAAGTTAGAATTGCAAGTTTATTTCTTGCAATTGTGAATTTATATCTTGCGATTCAGAACTCAGAATTGCGAGAAGTAAACTCACAACTGTGAGATGAAAAAGTCGCAATTATCTTTTAAAATGTTTAATTCTGTCTAATTCTGGAAACAAGCTTCCGTAGACAGCAGACAAATGTCATTAAAAGATAAAACAAACAAAAAACAGATTTAATTATCTGATAACTAAGAATAGTTGCCATGTAAACTTATGAAATATTAAGACTTTGTGTGCTCACCTTTTATTTTAGCATGCCTTCATTTATTTTTTGCCACTTTTCAAATTACTTTATATATTGATTGTTTTACCTTTGTACAAGACCTAGGAAATCACTGTGAAACATGTTTAGTGTGTCGTTTTTATCCAGCTGCAATTGTGTAAACTGTGATAACTTTATATTCTAAAAGTTTATTACACTGTTACTCACTCAGCAGGGCTGAAGTACCAACTCTTCCATATCTATGATTATGGGTGGAGCTATATGACATCACTGCAGGTGAGTAAAGTGAAACTAAACCGATGAACAGGAAGCTTCATCAAACAGCAGCATTTCAGTTCAGAAAGAGGACTGCGAGCAAAACTGTCATGTCACAAAAAAGGACACATCCCACCACTGGTGAAGAGAAAGGGAAAAAGATGAAACCAGAGGAAGAGAAAAAATGCAAGATAAAGGTATGTTAAGAAATGTAATGTTAACTAAACTAGGTTGTGTTGTGAGTTAACATTGGCTAATTAACATAGTCTAGGTAGCATATCTTCCTTGTTTTAGGAAGGTTCATGTAGGGACAGTAGGGTCGTGAGATATCATGATTTTTGCTAGTGGACTATTAAAATATCTCCACAATCAGCTTTTGAAGACATATCGTATCGTGCTTCAGCGCACATTCTATCAGTTGCAGTTCTGGCGCCTCCGTCCTAATACTGTACAACTCGACGTTGTCACATTCACTGTCTGTCATCGTCCTGTCTGCACTACAGTTCCCAGAATCCTCCTTGTTTCCACACCTGAACTCACTCCCTTCATTACCCACCTGTTCATCATCATTATCTGCATCACCTGTCTTGTGTTCATCTGTGTGTGTATTTAAGTTCCTGGTTTTCACTCTTCACTGGTCGGTCAATGTTTAATGTTAGGTTTATCTTTGTTCTGAGCGCACGCTCCCTTTTTGTTTGTATTTGTTTATATTTAGAATTAAAACCTTGGAATTCATAATCTTCGTCTCTTGACCGACCATAAAAAAAGAAAAGATGGGGAGATTGATTGCGGGGATCCTCTGGCCCCGAGCTCGTAAGCTGGTGTCGAACAGTGCAGACCTGGCTTTGAAGATGTTCGACCCAGCCTTCATGTCAGTCAGAAAAGCCATTGAATACGCCGGTCCAGTCGAGCCTGCACTTCACGCCAGTCCAGCCGAGCCTGCACTTCACGCCATTCCAGCCGAGCCTGCACTTCACGCCAGTCCAGCCGAGCCAGCACTTCACGCCAGTCCAGCCGAGCCTGCACTTCACGCCAGATCTGCCGAAGCCAAGGCAGTATGCGTCATGCCCGCCGCCCCTGAGACTGTGAGCGTTATGCCCGCTGCACCTGAGACTGACAGCATCATGCCCGCAGAGATTTTATTTTCTTTTATTCCGCCGAGCTTGAAGCTCCCTTCGCCGCTGGTTCCGCCCAGCTCAGAGCCCTCTTCGCCGCTGGTCCTGCCCAGCTCAGAGCCCTCTTCGCCGCTGGTCCTGCCCAGCTCAGAGCCTTCTTCGCCGCTGGTCCTGCCCAGCTCAGAGCCCTCTTCGCCGCTGGTCCTGCCCAGCTCAAAGCCTTCTTCGCCGCTGGTCCTGCCCAGCTCAGAGCCCTCTTCGCCACTGGTCCTGTCGAGCTCAGAGCCCTCTTCGCCACTGGTCCTGTCGAGCTCAGAGCCCTCTTCGCCGCTGGTCCTGCCCAGCTCAGAGCCCTCTTCGCCACTGGTTTCGCCCAGCTCAGAGCCCTCTTCGCCGCTGGTTCCGCCCAGCTCAGAGCCCTCTTCGCCGCTGGTCCTGCCCAGCTCAAAGCCCTCTTCGCCGCTGGTCCTGCCCAGCTCAAAGCCTTCTTCGCCACTGGTCCTGCCCAGCTCAGAGCCCTCTTCGCCACTGGTCCTGTCGAGCTCAGAGCCCTCTTCGCCGCTGGTCCTGCCCAGCTCAGAGCCCTCTTCGCCACTGGTTTCGCCCAGCTCAGAGCCCTCTTCGCCGCTGGTTCCGCCCAGCTCAGAGCCCTCTTCGCCGCTGGTCCTGCCCAGCTCAAAGCCCTCTTCGCCGCTGGTCCTGCCCAGCTCAAAGCCCTCTTCGCCGCTGGTCCTGCCCAGCTCAAAGCCCTCTTCACCGCTGGTCCCGTCCAGCCCAGAGCCTTCACCGCTGGTCCCGTTCAGCCCAGAACCTTCACCGCTGGTCCCGTCCAGCCCAGAGACTTCACCGCTGGTCCCGTCCAGCACAGAGCCTTCTTCACCGCTGGTCCCGTCCAGCATAGAGCCTTCTTCACCGCTGGTTCCGCCCAGCACAAAGCCCTCATCGCTGGGTCTACCCAGCACCGAGCCCTCGTCGCTGGATCTGCCCAGCACCGAGGCCTCATCGCTGGATCTGCCCAGCACCGAGCCCTCATCGCTGCCCAGCACCGAGCCCTCTCTGGTACCCGGGACTTTTCCCAAGTATTTTTTTTGGGGGGGCCATAGGGCTCCGTCCTGGCCACTCGAGGGGCCATGGCCACCTGAGGGGTCCTCACCACCATGGCCACCTGAAGGGTCTTCACCGCCGTGGCCACCTGAAGGGTCTTCACCGCTGTGGCCACCTGAAGGGTCTTCTCCGCCATGGCCACCTGAAGGGTCTTCTCCGCCATGGCCACCCGAAGGGTCTGGACCGCCATGGCCACCCGAAGGGTCCTCACTACCGTGGTCGCCTGAGGGGACATCACCGCCCTGGCCACCCGAAGGGTCCTCACCGCCGTGGCCACCCGAAGGGTCCTCACCGCCGTGGCCGCCCGAGGGGTCCTCACCGCCGTGGCCGCCCGAGGGGTCGTCTCCGTCCTGGCCACGCCCACAGCCTGCTCCACCGTGACCACACCCACAGTCTGCTCCGCCCTGGAGGCTTCCTGCCTTGTCTCCCTTGCCTTGTCTTCCCCGTCAGCCTCCAGGGCGCCCACCCTCCCACCCTCCCACCCCTTTGGTCTTTCTACGGCGCGAGGACACGCCTACCGGGAGGGGGGAGTAATGTCACATTCACTGTCTGTCATCGTCCTGTCTGCACTACAGTTCCCAGAATCCTCCTTGTTTCCACACCTGAACTCACTCCCTTCATTACCCACCTGTTCATCATCATTATCTGCATCACCTGTCTTGTGTTCATCTGTGTGTGTATTTAAGTTCCTGGTTTTCACTCTTCACTGGTCGGTCAATGTTTAATGTTAGGTTTATCTTTGTTCTGAGCGCACGCTCCCTTTTTGTTTGTATTTGTTTATATTTAGAATTAAAACCTTGGAATTCATAATCTTCGTGTTCGTCTCCTACTTCATCCACCCGGAAGCCTGACAGACGTAGGCCTACATTCACATTCCATGTTAGCACAGCGGTAGAGTTACACTCGTGGAACATTGCATTTACAGAAGTTCATTATTTGTATAAAGCCTTGTCAGTTAAACAGTTAATTCGAGTGCTGTTCTGACTTGCATTTTTTCTGAGCGTGTACACTCAAAGCATGCGCACAATAAAAGCCTGTTAAACATTCATGTTTAAAACAACTTGAGAGTGAGTAAATGACAGAATTTTCATTTTTGGGAGAACTACCACTTTAATGTTAATAAATGTATTATTGTTATCTTGTTACAGGTCCATCTGATCTGTTCATTTTATGTCATTATTTAATTGTTTAATTTAATATTGTCTCTTTTGTACATTTAGATTTATTTTTTCTATAAGTAGATACTGTTTATCTGAAGTTATAAACGACAATCTTGTAGTTGATTGTTCTGCACTTTTGTCTATCTGTGTCTGTCTGTCTGTATGTCTATAGTTCTATCTATCTGTCTGTCTGTCTGTCTATAGTTCTATCTATCTGTCTATCTGTCTGTCTGTCTATAGTTCATCTGTCTGTCTGTTTGTCTAGTTCCATCTATCTGTCTGTCTGTCTGTCTGTCTATAGTTTGTAAGGGTGGATTCCTGCAGTGGTTCAGTCTGCAAGATGGCCGAATGACTTGAATAGATGTATGAGATGATGATAACATATACCAATAATCTTACCCAGCATGTAAATGTTACCTGAGATATATATATATATATATAGAGAGAGAGAGAGAGAGAGAGAGAGAGAGAGAGAGAGAGAGCAAGAGAGAGAGAGGAGGTAAAGAGAGAGAGCCCCAAGAAAGGGACCCAGAGAATAAGTGAGCCAGAGCATCAAAAGAGACAGAGCAACAGTTTCAATCTCCCTTTATCCTTTCCTGAACATGTGACTAAAACCCAAATGTGAGACATTCAAACTGACCAATCAGATAATTACACTTCCCCCACTGCACTAAAGGTGTGACAATTCATCGACCCCCAATTGTACAAACATGTTGGCCTACAGGCCTAGATCACTATCAGAAACCCCTGTGCCTTTAGGAACTCCTGATGGTCCTTGTGGTGGAAAGAGGGGGTGGAAACAGTAAAGCAAATATCTTTGTTCATTTAAAATATCTTAAATGAATACAATTCCGCCCTTGGCACAGTTGGCCACACACATGGAGTCTAAAAGGTGACACAATTCATAAAGACATGCTTTCTGTTGTGTGTAGTTGCATCTTCTGACTTTTCGTCCAGGTTTGCTGCAATAGCAGCTGGTCAGCCTTCAGTCTTTGTTCTCTTTCAGCCCGGCATGAGGAGGCTCCATCAAATGTGTTGCACCGTTCATAGAAATGCAAATCATCCAACGAACACTTCCCACCTCCACAAGAACAGGCACTGAATCTGGGAGCAAATGCCGGTTCCTCTTTCTGAGACGGGACACAGGATGTGAACTTTGGTGCAGGGATCCTGTGATTTAATAGAGCATACAGCACAACAAACAGCAAAAGCAGACACATGGCATTTGTCACTGGCCAGAGGATTTATATGGTCAGATTAAAATTAGTCTCTGGCAAAAAGCCCTTAAATTGATGTACTTAAAAATATGGTCAAGGGAGAATAAAAGAAGATCTTACAAGCTCTTACACTGTTTCTGGAAACATTGAAATAAATTGCATTACAACCAAGCGGCAACCTCCCCGTCTCTCTCTTGAAACCAACACGGAAGTGAGTTAAACTGCAATTCGTTGACTGGCCGCTTGAGGCTGATGTCAGAAGTGAGTCAAATCTGCATCTCCCCCATGTTAAAATGCCAAATTTTACAGCAGAAAAAAACGTGTTTACAGCCTGGTGTCTGTATGTGGCTTTGGTCTATACAGCTAATTTTGCCCTTCATGACAACTGTGAGGGGGGTGAATTTTTTTATACCTCATCCGTTTAGTTGATTAATATTTAAAGTTCTGCATAATTAAGGGTGTGGCCACTTGAGTGACAGTGCCGGGTTGTGCTGATGTCAATGCTAGCCGTTTCGTCTGTTTTTATTAGCCGTCTCTTCACCTCAGCAAATGTTAGCTGCTGAACTTGCCTTCTCTGCAGTTGTTTTGTGCTTTTTTTCAGGATTATTTCATACAATTTAATACACCCATTAAGTTACTTCGCCCACGGCTTAGGATTCCATCGTTGTCGTCGAGTATCGTTCGAGAGAACAACCAGCGCTGTATTTCAGTTGTTTTCCTCTGTGAACATACACTAATGGATGTCTGACAATTTCGTTGCTTTTTGGAGTTATCAGATTTAAAAACGTCAATAAAGGCTCGTTCGTTCTGCTCTCACGGAACAGATAGATTATAATATGCTTATGTACCGTCAGATGAAATCCTGCAGGAGTCGGCGCTTTCTCCGTTCATGCAATATGCACATCCTTGAATGAGCGCGGATTTTCTAGCGCATTTACTTGATCTTCATAGGCAATAACGTTATATTTGAGAGGCGGCCAAAATCAGAATTTAAAATGGACTGAATAAGCTCTCTACGAACTTGACGAGCGATGCCGCGCTGACGGACCATATAGACTATAAAAAAAGAGTGACTGACATGTAATGTTATGCACATAAATCACTGTCACACACACTCTCTCAGAGTAATATTAAGAGTTCCTGCATTATACGTTTTCAACTAGCAGAATAGTACAGAATCACGATACACAGTCTCATTTGTAGCCGTGTATTTGAACTATTATAATATTTTGAGGGGCAAAAATAGGAACTTTTAATTGGATTTACTGTCATCAAGCGTCACTTTAGCGCGAGGCCCTGTGCAGTCGCAGACTTGGTACTGTCAGTTGCATATAACGTTATAGAATTACTTCCCCAGCCTGCATAGAAATAAACATATATCTATGCCCAGCCTGAACTAAAAACTCGATCACGTCGAGCTAGGTGATTTCAGATACAGCCAGTAGACGGGCTCTGATACAGCCAGGCTCCAGCTCACGCCCCGCCTCTGCCCATCCGGGAGTGACCCAAGGCCAAGATGGCGACGGCCGGCTCCGCCCACTTTAGGCTTCAAAAATGCTCTTCAGAAACCTACGGGTGACGTCACGGACACTACGTCCATATTTTTTTACAGTCTATGATTACAACAAAACAACAAATGCTGGTTTAAACCCCCATTTCATGAAGAGTATCAGCAAAATATTCAGTGTAGAGATTCAATTGAATTAATGTCCAAAAAGTAAAATGTACAAAATACTAATAAGCAGAAACCAAATAAGTTTCAGAAATGTTTCAAATGCATTAATGAGAATGCAAATATTTGTACTTGGGTAAAAATTTGAAATACTGACATACAATTTAAAATTTAACGTAAAAGTAACGTTTTTTATATCAAAATGTAACGTTTAAAGTAAATCCAAAGAAAAAACAAAACAAACAATTACAGGATGCAGTTCACAGTTATAATTCAGTCTAGATGTAAAGACTTAAATAACATTGTATGCATTAATTTTGTGAAGCAGAATCAGATAGATGCAGATTTGACTTTGTGTGAAGATCAAATTATGTTAAATTGAGATCAAACTATTTGGACATAATTTAGCTGTGGCTATGTGTAAATTCATCATGCCCCCAACCAAAGGTGAGGAGGTTTTACCATTGTGATGCAGATTTGGTAAATATGTAAATATGCACTCTTAAGGTACAAAAGTGTACCTTTTGAAAAGGTACCGCCACAGTGACAGCTTTTGTACCTTTTTTTCTGAGAGTGCAGCCTGAGAATGTGAGTATGAGCTGTGATCAATGAAACCAATGTTTCAGTTAAGGAGCATGATAAAAGTGCAAAGTACAGAGTTACTGAATCCTGTTTGAGGAAAGCATTTTCATGGTTAACGCAAATTGTGATTAACATTATGGCCACATGGCAATTCTATGCTCCTTTGTGGTATACTGCAGCTATATGGAAAAATAGCAGAGTCTTCCACTAGGGAGACAAACAAATTCAACATAGTCACACATGCAACTTAAAATTGCTATGCAATTCCAGTAAAACAATTATCCCAGTTTTCACAAGATACGTGGCCTAGGCTAGAATGCATAGCATCTACATCCTTTAACCTATAAGTGTTTTCATACAACTATTAGAGTAAGGCTATCATTTGTTTTAAAGAATAAACTTAATTAGCCTAAGAGTGAAACGCAGGCCGGCGGTCTGAAGTTAGAAGTTTCCCCGCCGAACACGAGCCCAGCTCCAGCAAGAGATCCAGCACCACTACCGTGGAAACGGGAGAACAGAGACCGGTTGATTACACTTGAATTGCTTTTAAAGGTTTAACTTCCCTTGTGCATCCTTATGGACATTGTTGTCCTTATCAGTTTTTTTTATCACTTTGCCTGTGTTAATGCTAACTGCATAAAATTTGGCACAGGTGTATTTAATATCATGATATTATATTGTAATTAATGGCAATGTCCTTGTTTTGTTCTATTATAGCGCCACCAAGGCACAGTTCCACCTCTTTTTTTATGTGTTCTCAGAGTGAGCCCATACATGTACGAGAGTATAAGAAATGACCCATGGGTGACTTTGATTTGATGTTTTTGCCAATTACTATAACAATTTTGACATTTGGACATCAGCGTACAGTCAACAACCTATGTTTCCAAACTTCCTATGGTGGTTTCGTCTCGACCGGTCAAACGGCTTCGTAGATATTGGCAAATGTTTACAACTGCAAGTGCAAGTGCAAATTTATAACTTTGCTTTAACCATAAGGCAAAACTTAGAATGTCTGGGATCGTCACACTCGGCAAGGATTCAGGATTATAGGAGATGACTCCCATGAAAATAAGTCAACCAAATCCAAAGTTATAGGCATGTAAATACATTTTTTCACCACTAGGTGGCACTGGTTCGAAACTTCTCAGACTCTTCCAGAGCATTTTGGATGACCCATACCAAGTTTTGTAACAATACGTTCATGCGTTCATTAAATACAGCATTTTAGTACAAAATTCAAAATGGAAAAATTGGATATCAGTTGACTCCCTATACGCCCTATGAGAAAATGAAACCGTTTTTTGACCTTTGATGCATGTAAACCTGTTGTAGGAGACTCTAAAACATTATTAGGAGACATTAAAATAGCATAATACGAGCACTTTAAATCCTCAATGACTTCCATTATAAGTATATTTACTGTAACCACATTCTGCATTTTATTTTACAAACTATGGGACGAGCATCATTTACATGCTATAGATGCTGCCAGTAGAGAGAAGCTCACTGTTAACCTGAAATTATTGCTATGAATAATTCGTCATTACATGTGTCCACAGGGTTGAAGTTTGTGCAGAAGTTTGCAGGTACAGTGTGATTGACACGTCAATACACTTACAATACTTTGTTAATCTGTATTATATACTGAATATCTGAAAATGTTTGTTCTGAAGTTGATTGATAATGTCTGATCTCTCTCAGTGGATGTGACTCTGGATCCTGATACAGCGAATCCATGAGACCTGAAGATGGAGTCTGGGTCCTGGGTCTGATTGATGAGAATAAATATTCAGTTCTTGATAATCCATCAAGCAAAAAATCTGAAAAGATTGCTGTTTTTATATAAAAAAATTATTTGCACAAACCACAATCAAGAAGTTCTTACTTACAATATATAATAGGCAAAATGTGTACAATTGCAAAAAAAATAAAACTATATTCAGCCCCTTAAAAATCAGTCACTGACAAAACATCCACTTTAATGAAATATTATATTTGTGATATACTGATATTTCTGATGAAAACTTATACCATTAATCATACCCAGCATATGTAAAATGTTACCTGAGAGAGAGAGAGAGAGAGAGAGAGAGAGAGAGAGAGAGAGAGAGAGACTTTAGAAAAGAGAAGAGAAGAGAAAAAAAAAGCCAGACTGACTGTAAGCCAAGAGTGAGACATTCAAACTGTCCAATCAGATCATTACAACTTCCTAAAGGTGTGACAATCAGAAGACACTGGTTGTCCACATAAAGGCCTTGATCACTATCAGCACCTCTGTGCCTTTAGGAATTACAAACGGTCCTGGGGAAGAAAGAGGGGGGTTGAAACAGTAAAAGCAAATGTCTTTGTTCCTTTTTAAATATCTTTGATTATTTTCAACCTTACAACATTTTTAATAATATGATTTAATATTATATTGTGAAATTCTACATAATGTACAAAATTTCCAAACATGGTACATGTTATTTTGTAAGGAAATCTCTGAAGCCATTTTCTCTCTCTCCTCTCCAGCTGTAAACATTGAATTACTTGTGAAATATTGTGATTTTTGGTTTACTTTGTAATAACTGCAGCATCTTAATAAAGACAAGCGTTCAATTATATTACTGATATTGAGTATAATCCATACAGTTTTCTAATTGTTATGCAAATACACATGAATATCTGGATGAATTTTACAACAGACAGACAGGATATGAATAAAACATGGAGGATCAGTTGTGAATAAAAATACATAATTATTATTCAATGCAGATGATCCTTATATCCAGTACATATTCTTCAAGAGAAGCGAGAGCATTATAAGGCTTCACAATGACAGTGTTTTTGACTTTGGTTTGAGCACAATATCAGTGAATCCGTGCACCTGAGTGAGCAGACGGCAGTCCATCGATGCCAGGAGCTTCTGAGAGCCGGAGACGGTGGGAACAAACTTCTCCATCAGTGTAACCGTCGCAAGATTCCCCACATCACTGACAGACACAAAGATAATATCAACTGGAATCTTTTTACACTTTTAATATCATATTTAATGAAGTACAATTTAAGTTTTTAAGCATATCTAAAATAAATGAACACGTCACAGTCCGGTTCGAGAACGCTATGCCTTCTCACGCGCCCCCTGCCCAACCTTGAAACCAGGTAAATGTTGCACCGCGCACTCAGACCCCACCTCTGGACACTATGCCTTCTGAGTCGGGTCCCTGCGCTCCACCTCGCTTCCCCACTGCTTTTGCAGCAATCGGCCTGAAGGATTCATACTTTCATGTCTTGATGAAGCGTCTTTGCTTTGCGTTAGAGTGTCAGTCATTTCATTACAAAATCCTCCCCTTCGGGCTGTCCCTGAAGCCTCTTGTCTTCACAGAGGTCATGTTCCTATGAGAGAACACGGCATTCGCATACTCAACTACCTTGACAACTGACTCATACTGGCCCAGTTGCGAGAGCAGTTGTGCGAACACAGGGTGCTGTTCACCTCAGCCAGTTTTGGGGCTTCGGGTCAACTGGGAAAAGAGCAAACTCTCCCCCCATGCAGAGGATCTTTTTTTTCGGTATGGAGATGAACTCGGTCAACCAGACAGCGTGACTCACAAAGCAACATGCTCAGTCGGTGTTGAATTGCTTGAATTCACTCAAGCACAGGACAGCGGCCCCACTGAAACACTTTCAAAACCTCTTGGGGTATATGGCATCCGCAGCCGCAGTAACACCACTCGGTTTGCTTCATATGAGGCCGCTTAAGCACTGGATTCACGGCCGAGTCCCGAGATGGGCGTGGCAACTCACCACTAACAAGGGGACAATCACCCCAGCCTGTCACCAAACCTTCAGCTCGTTGTCGGACCTTGCGTTTCTACGGGCAGGAGTCTGGACTTTGTGTACAGACTTTTTAAACATGCTTTCATTCACTGTGAAACATGTTTAGCGTGTGTCGTTTCTATCAAGCTGCAATAGTGATTACTGATAACTTGATAAAAGTTTCTTACACTGTTTACACACTCAGCAGGGATGAATTATGAACTGTTCCATATTTATGATTATGGGCGGAGCTATAGCATCACTGCAAGTACTGTATGTAAAAGATTTCCGTGGAAGTGAAACTAAACAGATGAACAGGAGGCTTCATCAAACAACAGCATTTCATTTCAGAAACTCTGAAATTAATGACCAGATCTCATATTCACTCACAGGTAAGCGATGGAAATGTTAGAGCTAGTTCAGTAGTTTGGTAGCATGAAGCAGCATCAGACTGTTGGTAAAATACTGTCATTTAAAAAAAAAAAATTGGTTATTAATCAAAGTTTGATTATTTGTGATCACCTAACACTTTAGAGATGTATTTAAACTAGCGACAGAATGAACGAATGAAAAATCGAAATGATTTTTCTGTAACACTTTATAATAACTGCACACTATTAATCATTAGTAAGCATTAGTAAACAGTTAATTCGTCATTTATAAAGCATTAATAGACATTAAGCAGTTTATAAATACAGTTATAAATGCTTTGTTCTTGATGAAAACCATATCTAGAATGTGTTTAATAATTGTATTTTCATACTTTATTAATGATCAATTTATAATTTCAAAATTAAGTATTGCATTATTTACAAACTGGTTATTTAGGAGTTGTCAGTGGTTCATAAGATCACTTAGAAAGTGTAAGTAAATGATTAATAAACTGTTTAAATACATATTATTATTCAGACATATAGTAATAGTTACTTGGTGTGTTAATAAATGCTTTATTAACATGTATTTCTACTGTAATTCATGGTTAATTCAGGTAGTTATAAAGCATTTAGTAGTGGTCAGTTAACTATTTTTGTGAGCTCATCTAAAGTAAGGACTATTTATGCCTTGTAAAGCATTTACAGTGGGGAGAACAAGTATTTGATACACTGCCAATTTTGCAGGTTTTCCCACTTACAAAGCATGTAGAAGTCTGTAATTTTTATCATAGGTACTCTTCAACTGTGAGTGATGGAATCTAAAACAAAAATCCAGAAAATCACATGGTATGATTTGTAAGTATTTCATTTGCATTTTATTGCATGACATAATTTAATACATCAGAAAAGCAGAACTTAATATTTGGTACAGAAACCTTTGTTTGCAATTACAGAGATCATACGTTTCCTGTAGTTCTTGACCAGGTTTGCACACACTGCAGGAATGATTTTGGTCCACTCCTCCATACAGACCTTCTCCAGATCCTTCAGGTTTCGGGGCTCTCACTGGGCAATACAGACTTTCAGCTCCCTCCAAAGATTCTCTATTGGGTTCAGGTCTGGAGACTGGCTAGGCCACTCCAGGACCTTGAGATGCTTCTTACGGAGCCTCTCCTTAGTTGCCCTGGCTGTGTGTTTCGGGTCGTTGTCATGCTGGAAGACCCAGCCACGACCCATCTTCAATGCTGTTACTGAGGGAAGGAGGTTGTTGGCCAAGATCTCGCGATACATGGCCCCATCCGTCCTCTCCTCAATAGGGTGCAGTCGTCCTGTCCCCTTTGCAGAAAAGCATCCCCAAAGAATGATGTTTCCACCTCCATGCTTCACGGTTGGGATGGTGTTCTTGGGGTTGTACTCATCCTTCTTCTTCCTCCAAACACGGCGAGTTTAGACCAAAAAGCTCTATTTTTGTCTCATCAGACCACATGACCTTCTCCCATTCCTCCTCTGGATCATCCAGATGGTCATTGGCAAACTTCAGACGGGCCTGGACATGCGCTGGCTTGAGCAGGGGGACCTTGCGTGTGCTGCAAGATTTTAATCCATGACGGCGTAGTGTGTTACTAATGGTTTTCTTTGAGACTGTGGTCCCAGCTCTCTTCAGGTCATTGACCAGGTCCTGCCGTGTAGTTCTGGGCTGATCCCTCACCTTCCTCGTGATCACTGATGCCCCACTAGGTGAGATCTTGCATGGTGCCCCAGACCGAGGGAGATTGACCGTCATCTTGAACTTCTTCCATTTTCTAATAATTGTGCCAACAGTTGTTGCCTTCTCACCAAGCTGCTTGCCTATTGTCCTGTAGCCCATCCCAGCCTTGTGCAGGTCTACAATTTTATCCCTGATGTCCTTACACAGCTCTCTGGTCTTGCCCATTGTGGAGAGGTTGGAGTCTGTTTGATTGAGTGTGTGGACAGGTGTCTTTTATACTGGTAACGAGTTCAAACAGGTGCAGTTAATACAGGTAATGAGTGGAGAACAGGAGGGCTTCTTAAAGAAAAACTAACAGGTCTGTGAGAGCCAATGTGAGCAAATGTGATTTTCTGGATTTTCGTTATAGATTCCGTCTCTCACAGTTGAAGTGTACCTATGATAAAAATTACAGACCTCTACATGCTTTGTAAGATAATACAATTATTAAACACATTATAGATATGCTTATAAATCAAGAATAAAGCATTTATAGCTGTATTTATAAACTGCTTATTAATGTCTATTAATGCTTTATAAATGATGAATCGACTGTTTAGTAATGCTTAACTAATGATTAATAGCATGCTGTTATTATAAAGTGTTACTGATTTTTCTAGTAAAAGTCCATTAAAAAAACTGACACCTGATATGTACAGATGTTTGCTTAGTGGGTTATTTGTTTGAAAAATTACAATTTCACCCCTTTCTGTGCTGTCTTTTATATATATAAAGACCTTTTCATGATTGTATAAAATGGTGTTGTAAAAAACGGTTTGCTGTACTGTGGCTCCCAGAGACACGTTTAGTTTCTGTATTTAGATGATTCTTTTGCAGCCCAATAGATCTGACTACAGCCATCTAAAGCAGTGGTTCTCAACTCCAGTCCTCGGGACCCACTGCTTTGCACATTTTGTATGTCTCCCTTATTTAACACACCTGAACCAGATCATCAGCTCGTTAGGAGAGACTCCATGAACTGATTTGAGTGTGTCAGATAAGAGAGACATACAAAATGTGCAGAGCAGCGGGTCCCGAGGACTGGAGTTGAGAACCACTGATCTAAAGTATAAGCCCAGCAGTCTCAGACTGGCAGTTAGAGGCGGAGCTGATAGGCTCAGTGAGGTTAGAGTTAATGGTGGAGGAACTTCCTGTCAGAATCTGATGACTCATATATGCCAGTTTATGGCACGTATGGCTACTTTGACTGCTTGACAGTGGTTCATAGTACAGATTTTAGTTTGAATCATTTTTAACCGTGCAACATACATTTTAGAACGCAAACTAATTTACTCGGTGAACATTACTTGTATTATGAAAGTTGCTCTCTTCAGCAAGGCAGATGATATATTGTCGTCATTACTTATTTTTTCAGCCATGGCATCCTCCAGTGGTCCAGCACTAAATGAGGAGCTCCAGTGCTCCATCTGTCTGGGAGCGTTCACTGATCCAGTCACCACTCCATGTGGACACAACTTCTGCAGAACCTGCCTGAGCGAGTGCTGGCCGAACTCACAGGCCTGCTTCTGTCCACTCTGTAAAGAAAGATTCAGTAAAAGACCTAAGCTCAAGATTAATACAACATTCAGAGAGATTGTGCAACACTTTAAGGAGAAGCTCGGTCCAGGAGAATCTGAGGTGTTCTGTGACTTCTGTGGTGAAAGACAGCAGAAAGCAGTGAAGACCTGCCTGACGTGTCAAAGCTCTTACTGTGACTCTCATCTGGAGCCTCATCGCAGAGTCCCACGTCTAAAGAAACACACACTGATCAATCCTGTGGAAAATCTGGAGGATTATATATGCCAGAAACACGAGAGACCTCTGGAGCTGTTCTGCAGAGATGACCAGACGTGTGTTTGTCTGTCCTGCACTGAAGGAGAACACAGGGCTCACAACACTGTTCCTATAGAGGAGGAGAGTCAAGACAAGAAGGTAAAGAGTTACAAACAAAACACTTTAAACACCCCATGAAATTCAGTTCCCTATCAGTCTGTCACGTTCGACGTTACATCGGACTGAACTGACGTATAGGGATCTCGCCTGAGAGCCCAATCACCATCGAGTGGTAACAGAACAAACCAATGCACACTGGCGAAAGAGATTTGCATCACAAGCCACTTCCCGTTTCCAGTTATATAAGTTGTTCCTTTGTTGGTGTGACTCTGTCGATGGGTGAATCCCCGCGGTCCCATGGGGGACCCAGCATCTCATTCGGGGCTCCTGCAGAGGACCGGATGTCGAGTGGAATCCTCCAACCATGTCCCGCAGCTGGATGACTGGGAACGTCGAACGTGACTGACTGATGTAACCTAGACACCTGTACAAAACGCCTGTACCTCCGCTGAAACGTCCAGGACCCCTTCTCAGATCCTCAGCAGAAAACTTAATGTCAGAGAGAGGAGCGGAGAGTGGATTGCAATGTAAATCTCACATTGTCTTGTTCTGTTACCACTCAAAGGTGATTGGGCTCTAATGCGAGATCGCAATACATCAGTTCAATCCAACGTAACCTCTCCTTTCCTTCCTTCAGGGAATGGGGGTTACATTAGTAACCTAGACATTTTCTTTCCTGTGTCTTGATATGTTGAAGACCCTTTCATTACATCTGATAAAAGCTGATTTTGTCACTCTCAAAACAGTCAGACATGGATTAAAAGATTCAAACTATAATTTTGAATTCATTTGATCTTTAAATGGTTTTAAAAAAAATAAATTAGACTGTAAGAAGATGGAAAGCTATATTCAGGGATAAATGTGTCTGTGTTTCTCTGTATGTAGAATCAGCTGGTTCAAACACAGACAGACGTTCATCAGATGATCCAGGACAGAATGAAGAAGATTCAAGAGATCAAACACTCAGTAGAGCTGAGAAAGGTTTGTGCTTCGATCAACCCGAGTTCATATCCTGACTCATGGTCGTTTCCGATCCCCCTTTCACTTTCTGTTCACTCTCTCCTGCAACTATCCTAGCAAAAAAATACGTTTAAAAAAAGATATGCATCATAATAGTTCAATCTATTTAAAAAAAGCGTTGAATTAAATTGCAGGTTCTGCCATCATCTAGTAACCCTCATGTGTAATGCTTAGTTCCACAGAAGATGAAGACGATGATTCAATAACATAAGATTTAATTTAATACTCAGAATAAACAGCCAAAATGCGAGACAGTGTGTTGTGCACAAATAATAACCGACAAATCAACAGAACAAAATGAGGAACTTAAATATACAGAGATGATTAACTACATCTAGTCCTCAAGAGCAGCATGCAAAACATTTATTTTGTGTTACACTGAAAATCACACATTTTAAGTGACATAAGGTTAATTAAACATGATAGAATTTTCATTTTGGGGTGAAATATCCCTTTAAATAATATGTGAATATGGAATAGATTAACAAATATAACTGTTCTCGTTCATCAGAGAAACACAGAGGAAAGTGTTGAGATCTTCACTGATCTGATCCGCTCCATTAAGAAATGTCAGTCTAAGGAGCTGAAGATGTTGGAGGAACAGCAGAAAGCAGCAGAGAAACAGGCTGAAGATCTCATTAAAGAGCTGCATCAGGAAATCACTGAGCTGAAGAGGAGAAACACTGAGCTGGAGCAGCTCTCACACACTGACGATCATCTCCATCTCATACAGGTCTGTCAACATCTGTCTCAGTCAATATGTACAATATTACAGGACAAACTGTCTGTTCTTTAAGGTCCACCCAATTGACCCAACGACGGTGTCCAATGGTGTGGCTGAAGGTTTTCTGTGTGTTCTGTCTTTTCAGTGCTCAAAGTGATTTAATTTCAATTACACTTTTATCTGACTCAATTTTATCTTGACCTTGAATTTAGGTTAAAATGCCAATGAATTATTGGTAATTTATATTTACCTAGATATTTTATTATTCTATTTAACTCTTTACTTTAGATTGTACTTGTTTATTCAGATTCCAATGTTGCTCAGAGTCTCACACCGAAACTCGCCAGTCTGATTATTAGTCAGAGCAGAGGTTATGACTAACTAGAATGCATTTCCGGAGGAACTGCGAAGTGTGCTTGCTCGGGTGCAGTGCACTAACGTGAGCAGGTAGTGGATAAGGGTGCGTTGAAGTTTGCTTGATCTGAGAATTTCAACAATAGTACTTTTTTCAAGACTGTGCAAAAAGGTGAAAAGTTATGTGCATTAAGAGACATGTCTGCAATGTAGACTAGTGCCAATGGCATTGTTTATGTGGCTTGGTTGTTGGTTTTGAAATATTTGGTTATGAATATACAGCAGAGAGTGGGAGTGTTTTGGGTGATGAAATAGTATTGAAAAGAAGTTGACAGTCTTCATTTACTGTATCCAATAAGCCAATACAAAACTCACCCAGCTGTTCTGTGGTTGAGTGTTCTCTTTGATTAGGAACAAATTTACTATCTCAAATTAAGGTCTACCGTAATTAGCGATGCTTTGATTGCTGCTGTCAAGATGGTTGTTATCACCTACGCAGAAACGCTGATTTTTACCGTCAGTCCTCATATTGTAATTAAATGAAAAACGCTATCAGTTTCACTATTAGCTTACTCTAGCGATGCAGTCGCAACAACATGGATAACGCTGTTTGGCCTTGCCTAACTTTATATGATATATGCGCCATATGCTAGAGTTACACATCCCGCTGCCATTTCAGGCCTTGAATTTTGGTGCGGGAATGTGGGGACTGCGCATAATTTAAACCATTCCCGCAAGGTTAGCTTTTATAGTGCGAGAAATTTCCGCACAAATATATTCGCTTCATCTCAGAGTAAACGATTAAAAAATAAATTCACAGATGCGAGATCAAACTGTCTTTTATTTTCGAATTTAAAGTGTAACTTGCAGGTTAACCACCACAACCAATTAATGTGTTCAATATGTATATATGTAAACATTTCTGTCTTAAAATGCGTTAAAATAACATTTATTGGGGTTTCTTCAAAGGTAGCGAGTTTTTACAGCAAATTATGTTTTATAAACAAAGTTCGGGAGAAGCACGTTCAAATAAACAATCCAATCTACTCGTCATCAAACAATTATGTCTACCCTAATCAGCATGACAAGAAGTATATATATATCCAATCTGTCAACTCACCTAATATTCCTTGACAGTTTTCCAGCATCCCTCCACCACCCCGACTCCTCACTCTTGGCTCAATCTTTTACAGCCAGGAATACGGGGGGAGTACTCTGGGTTCGGGCCGAATACCGAGCCCGGAGCCCTCTCCTCGGACAGCACGCCAAATACGCATTTATTCTATCTGACTTATTTGTAAGTGTGAACTAGTGAACTGGGTGATGACGTCATAAAAGGAAGTTGCAACCATACTCTGCTAGACTCCTACTGTTTGTGGCTTGATTATGGAGAACGACTGGGAGACTATATCAGTGGGAAACTAGTGTTGTCAAAGTGCCGGTACTTCGGTACTGAAAATGTGACGTTACAAGCTTTTCTGTGATACCGGGTATATTCGGTACCCAGTAATAGGCAGCTGCGTTAAGTCGCTTCCATGTTTATCTAAGCACGGGGCTCCAGACTAACTTTTATTACTATGAAGCCGATATATACCATGATATATAGTGTCTGTGTATATTAAACTGCAGAAATACTATTTAAATATTAACCTTGTATGTTCTGTTTGTCTCTGTGTGAATGAATGGCGCAGACGCGCGGTGTCATTTACCACACACACACACACTGAAGCACGAGTGATGCTCGCGCTTTTTTCAGTCTAGCTGCTGCCAGTCACGATATGATGACATGATGAAATTCATCTCCAGAGCCACTCTGAGTCATTTTACCGTTTCATTTGAGAAAAACTATCGTCATATCATACACACACAGAAACTCAAAGGTCTTCACGGCAACCCGTCAAAATAAAAGTTCGGTTTAACTTTGCGTGCATGCTGCCTGAACCCGTTTGTTTTGCGAATAGCTTACTCTCATTTCAGGCAGGATCACGGTCCTCTCGAAGCCAGCACACACGATTATGTTTACAATTGAGTTATTTCAATATAACTGCTAGCCTACTTGCCATTAGACTACAGTAACTCTAGGCTTGGAGTTCCTTTTATGACGTCACGCCCAGCCTAGTGGAAGGGAGAGGGAGTGCTTAAAACCACTAAAAAGTACCAACTTTTCATATTATATTCAGCATTTTGGTATGAAAAACATACAAAACAGTGGTGGGTGGTTCTTATCTTTATGTTTATTGCATTTTCTTCGTGAAAAATTTAACCTGCAAGTTACACTTTAATTCCTCAATCAGCACTGGACCGGCATTTTCTGTCTTCCGCTGAGCCCTGGCCCAGGGGCGTTGCTCTACTGGGGCACAGGTCCCCCATTGTTTGTCTGAGATAGCAACAGTAACTAGGAGGCCGTGGCTTATCGATAGGTCAATTAAACATAAATTTCATATCCGAAAGAATGATTCATTGTTATCACAAACAATCAAAGAGAGTAGTACAGAACACAACAATGTGTTTTATTTTCTGTGCTATACAGTGCTGCAGGCAGGGGCATTTGTTTAAAAAACACCAGTCTGGGTAGTTGGGTAACTTGGGTGGCATGCTCCCCCAAGAAAATTTGGATTTCTTGGACCTACATATGTGTATTTTAAGGTGTTTGAAGGCCAAAAAATTGGATGAGAATAGCTTTAAAAGCATGTTAGCAGTAGCATAAATGATTTATCAAGCAGATAACAGATTCTTAAACATGAGAATGGGGATAAATGTTGCAATGAATGATCCACACTACAAAATGTTAATGTGTATTGTCAACATTCAAAACTATTTTAACTCTTCCAAAAATGTTGTTTTTGCGTAGTAACTCTACACACAAACATAAAATGATTATTCCACATACACACCAAACTACACACAGATATTAATTTAAAACACTACTATCTTGTGTCTTTTGATTGTTCAGTGTGCAGTGGAGTGTATAGGAGTTTATCACACGTAGCCAGTGGCGTAACTTTGTTTTAAAAAGTGGGTGGGACAGGTGGGACTGTGGGGTTAACACAATGCTTAATCATAAAACAGATATAACATTACGATGTCCAGCAATTGATTTAAATAGTACATTGATTGGGTTTAAGTGGTTGTTCAATGAGGCCTATTATATGTTGATCCGACTAATTTAAGCGTGTATTTAAGTGGTCCAGGGGTAGAACTTTTGCCAAGCGTGTCAGAGGTTGTGAAATCTAATCCGCACTCATATAGTGTTTTTTTTATTTTTATTTTTTTTTCCATCAAAACCGATTATTTTTTTCAGTGGTTGTATATCAGGCAGGGACACTTTTTTTGTGCTTTTTGTTTTCTAATTTCACCGGAACGAATAGAGAGTCTCTCCACAACGGATTGAAGCGCGCGTCCGAGTAAAGGCTGTGCGCGAGCCAAAAACAAACATAGTATCCGCGCCACTGATCGCAGCGGCAACGAGCACTTTGATCAGTTGATTTAAAAAACAACACATTTCAACGCTAGATCGCCTCTTATTTAAAAAACGAACGAAATGAAGCTCTGCTAGTTAACTGGAGATGTTTTGTTTATTTGTATTGGT
Organism: Scardinius erythrophthalmus; assembly: GCF_964197995.2. Lineage (NCBI taxonomy): Eukaryota > Metazoa > Chordata > Actinopteri > Cypriniformes > Leuciscidae > Scardinius > Scardinius erythrophthalmus. The sequence continues at coordinate 37,959,101 of NC_138235.1, forward strand.
ACATTCGTGCCGCAAGATGTTTTAAAAGTGGTGGGGACAATATCGACCTTAGAAAATAGTGGTGGGGACAAGTCCCACCCGTCCCACCCGCAAATTACGCCTATGCACGTAGCCTACATGTATGTATCGGAATATAACATAACAGTCTGATCGGAACAAATACGGGACTTATTCCACCATATTCCGTTGCACTTTCTCCCATTCATAGTAGGCTAATGCGAGACTAGTGCACTGTTTTTCTGTATAAAAAGTCTTTGCGTATAGTAAAGTGCAATTCCATTTCTTGGCAAAGGTTTTTCATATGGGTTTTTCTGAGGCTTGATGCTTTTGCATCTGATGTCTGATGATGTAAATTGTTAATCAAGTCTTACCTCCCTCAAACTCATCATCTCTCCTTTCTGCTTCCCTGTCCCTGCCTCGTAAAAAAAAAAAAAAAAAATCTGATGTCCATCTACAGAAGCCAATAATGATTAAAAATAAGATTATTTGTCTTATTTACAAACTTTTGTTTCGTCATGTTTTCTTTTCAACACCACCTGACCGGACTTCGGTGTGCTCAAATGTGGATTTCTGTTGCGCGGGTCAGCTTCTGTTTTCGGTTTAACTGCGTTGCTTTTACAAGCGTTGATTGTTTTATTACTGCGTCGCAAGTAGATAATTTATATTACCCTATAATATAATTTCTATTAAATACTAACAAATAAAATAAATTGTTAAACTCAAACTTCAGATTTACTGGGGCACAGCAGATTTATACTGGGGCACGTGCACCAGTAAAAGGGGTCTAGCGACGCCCCTTGCCTGGCCGTAGACAGATCATATGTTTCACGCTGTCAATGCAGTGTTTTGCGTTGCGCTGATCTTATTCACACTATCGAGTGTAGGTGCAGCATTCTAACATTGAGTCATAATGAGCTGTTTGTGAAGAAATTATCCGCTTCCAAATTATGTCATTTTAATCACAAAATTGAAACATTAAAAACCATTTTGCTCTTTATGGTGTGGGAGTGATAGAGCGCGGCAGCAACGAACCAACTGATCAGCTTGCAGCGTAACAACATTGAATGCTCGGCCGTTTTTTTGTTTTGTTATTAACTGTTTTGAGAACTGATGGTCACAATCGTTGCCTCGTGTGTCTGGGCCGAACACGCCGAGGCAGCTTTTGTGGATGAGTCATGTGCCCATTGTGGAGAGATGACCATCTTGGAGCTGCGGTCAAGACTCTCGTCCTTGCAAAGGGGCGGAGTCCCCGTGCCTGCGCCTCGATCTAACTCTCCTCAGAGGGTTGCTTCGGGCTCTGGCACGGGAGACCTGAGGATTATGATGAGCGCTCTTCCTTCGAGGAACCAACCCCCTAGGAACCCTACTCGGCGCCATTGCCTCCTTCGGGTGCTGCCAACGGTGCCCGAGACTGACCCGGAGATGATGGCCATGCTTTCCCGGGCCGCCAACAGGATCGGGCTCATGTGGAATCCTCCACCATGTCCCGAACCCTTGAGGCTGGACGATTGGTATCTCGGGGTGGTGCGCATTGGTTCTCAGCAACCAACCCCAGTGCCTTTCTTCCCCGAAGTGCACAAGGAGCTTACGGGGACGTGGACAGCACCTTTTACTGCCAGAAACCGTTCCGGTGGCTTCTCCTCCCTCACCACCCTTGCGTATCCCGCCAGTGGAGCGGGCCCTTTTTATGCAGCTGTGGCCGACATGAGGGAGACAAGCTCTGGTTCCTTAACTCCCCCGTGTCCAAGACCGGCCTCTCCGGCGACGCGGTCGAGAACTTTGCCCAGCAGTTCTCGGCTGCACAAAATCAGACTGAGGCCATCAAGCACATCCTGCCGCGGCAGTCAGCTGCTGCATCCACCCTATCGCCTGCAGCCCCTCAGTCTGCTCGTCGCCGGGGGTGACCTCCTGCGTCTGCCCTCGCTCCTGCACGCAGCAGAAGCCACCACCTAAACGGCGCCATGGAGCCAGTCACAGGCAGGCCCCCCCGCCCGTCCAGGCCCCCACCAAGAAGGGTGGTAAAGCCAAGAGCAAGCAGCCCTAGGACAGGCGACCCGGAGATGGATGGGACTGCTCTTCTGGAGACAGTGATCGCACCGCTTCCTCCCCCGGAAGAGGGCCGGGTGGGAAATCCTTTGTTCCCTTTTGTTTTTGTTCCGCCGCTGGCCTCAAAACCGCCGGTGCCCAAATTTCAATAAAAGAGCAGTTTCTTCCATCTCTAGGTCCGAAGAGCAGTGGGGGGAGAGAATCCTCACCACTCTCATCCGCCTCTTCTATCGCCAGCAGGCAGCAATGTGCAGTTCGAGAACGCAACCAAGCCGCCTCCTGCACCTCATGGAACTAGGTAAGTGTTGCACAGCACACTCAGACTCCGCTATGGGCCGCTTCCCAGAGAGAGCCTCCCGAGCCGAGTCCCTGTGTTCCACCTCGCTGCCCCACTCCTGGTACGCCTACCGTCCCTTTGGTCCTGCTTGTACGGTCTCTGCAAGCCTGGTTAGCGCTCCCCAGTCCATCTCGCTGGCTCATTTGGACCATCAGGCTCGGCTATGTGATTCAGTTTGCCCGGCGTCTCCCAAGTTTCAGGCCATCCACTCCACTACAGTGAGAGCAGCCAATGCCCATGTCTTGCGAGCGGAGATCGCAGTCCTACTGGCAAAGGACGCGATAGAGCCGGTTCCTCCAGCTGAATGAGGTCAGGGCACTACAGTCCCTACTTCATTGTACCCAAGCAAGGTGGTGGGTTACGACCGATCTTGGACCTGCAAGTTTTGAATTGGAGCCTCCACAATCTACCGTTCAAAATGCTCACGCAAAACGCATTTTCGAATGCATCCATCTTCAAGATTGGTTTGCAGCAATCGACCTGAAGGACGCGTACTTTCATGTCTCGATTCTTCCTCGACACAGGCCGTTTCTGCGCTTTGCGTTCGAGCATATCAGTACAAGGTCCTGCCCTTCGGGCTGTCCCTGTCTCCCTGTATCTTCACGAAAGTCACGGAGGGGGCCCTTGTTCCCATGAGAGAACAGGGTGTTCACATTCTCAACTATCTCGACGATTGGGCGAGGCTCTGAGTTCGGGGAGGCTCAGGTAGACCTGTTTGCCTCCTCAGAGACCTCCCACTGCCAGCTGTTTTACTCCCTGAGTGAAAGAACACTCGGCACGGACGCATTTGCTCACAGCTGGCCCCGGGGCCTCCGCAAATATGCGTTTCCCCCAGTGAGCCTACTTGCACAGACGCTGTGCAAAGTCAGGGAGGATGAGGAGCAGGTCCTTCTGGTGGCTCCCTATTGGCCCACCTGGTTCCCAGAACTCATGCTCCTTGTGACAGTCCCTCCCTGGCCTATTCCTCTGAGGAAGGACTTTCTGACTCAGAGACGGGGCACCCTATGGCACCCGCGTCCGGACCTTTGGAAACTCTATGCCTGGTCCCTGGACGGGACGCGGAGGTTCTAGGTGACTTACCCCCAGAGGTACTTATCACCATCACTTCTGCGCGAGCGCAGTCTACAAGACGTGCGTACGCCTTGAAGTGGAACCTGTTCGTCGAGTGGTGTTCCTCTCGTAGAGGAGACCCCCGAAGATGTTTGATAGGGTCAGTGCTTTCCTTCTTGCAGCAAGGGTTGGAGCGAAGGCTGTCTCCCTCCACCCTCAAAGTACATGCTGCTGCTATTTCAGCTTATTACGACCACATAGATGGCAAATCAGTTGGAAAACACGACCTGGTCATCAGGTTCCTTAGGGGGGCGAGACGGTTAAACCTTCCTCGACCCCCCTTCATACCCTCTTGGAACATTTCTCTGACTAGAGTTCGGGCCGGGTGACAACCATGTTGTACTGAGACCCCGGCCTGGCTATGTGCCCAAGGTTCCTACCACTCCTTTCAGAGACCAGGTAGTGAACCTGCAAGCGTTGCCCCTGGAGGAGGCAGACCCAGCCCTGGCTTTACTCTGTCCTGTGCACTAGAAGCACTGAGAGGCCCAGCTCTGTCGGCTTGCTGCACCCTAGTGTGCTCCATATTCTCCAGAGTGAAAAACCTGTGAGTCCTCCAACACCCTCGGCCCGGACATGGCGGGGCGTCCGGTGCCAGGCCTTTATCCGTTGAATCCTTGAGAACTGGGTTTAGGCTGGGTCCCATATGTGTGACCCTACGGGGATCCCATATGTGTATTCTCCACGGCTGCTCCTAATCGAAGCCTGTGTCTTTGCCTTGGGCTAAGTCACCCAATATTCATATGCAGAACAACCTTCGGGCTAGTCTATATGTATCTTTCCACATAACTCCTTCGAAGATTGTGGCTTCCGCAGCATCCCTTCCCTCCATAGAAAGGGCACGCTTTCCCAGTGTTATGCATTAATTTCACTGTATGTGTTATCACGAAACAACAGTGACAGATACACTCGTGTAAGCCCTATCCTATCGTCCTTCCAGACAAGAGGGTGTAGAGGCTTACACAGGGTGCTGGATGGGGTGCAGCAGCTGTGGCCCTTTAGTAGGGATTCCTATTCGTCGGTCTCGACGTGGCATCGACTAACCGACCGAAGAGGAACGTCTCTGTTACATATGGTAACCCTCGTTCCCTGAGGGAGGTAACGGAGACGCCACGTCCCGTCACCACATCTGCTGCTGCTGCCCGGACAGCTTTTCAGGCTTGGCGCCTCAGCAAAAAACTGAAGTGCAATCACACCAGCTGCTCGTTATATACCCGCGCTGCGAGGCTGAACAGCTGATGTAAATGATTGCATGCCAATGTGTATTGGTTTGTTTTAGTTTCACTCGAAGTAGATTGGCTTCTCTAGCGAGATTCCTATTCGTCAGTCTCGACATGGCTTCTCCATTCCCTCCCTCAGGGAACGAAGGTTACCATATGTAACCGAAACGTTTCAGTTAGACTAAATGAAAATGAGAAATGTTCCTGTCTTGGTATTGTGTGGAAAACCAGGGTGTTTTTAGTGTGTTTTAGTGAACTAAAATAACCCTCAGTCAGAAATCTCCTCGTTTGCAGCTTTACACACACCAAACTTTACAGTTTTATTCCTGTCTATATTCTGAAGGTTTTTACTGAGGGGTTTGTTAACATATCATTCACCAGATTTATACAACATCTAATTCCTAAAAACATGATGAAAAAGCATTTTTTTTCTGTCTGTTATTTTCTGATTTATGGAGTAAAAATAAAATCCAAAATCCCATCAGTAAAAACCTTTAACTCTAATATGTCAACAAAATCAAACAAGAATGTTGAACCTGGCTTTATTCAATATTCAGATTTCTGTTCTGGCTATTTAATAAAATCAGTGCATATTCAATTAGACAATGCTTCATTTGCATATTTAAATATTTCAGAAATGTTCTAATACAGAATATATAAGCAATTCTTCATGTAATCAATCAACTAGAGGAAGTACGGTGATATCATCCATATCAATACAGAGGTTTTGCTTCAACTGTGTTAGAAAGCTCCTGTGTAAAACATATTGAATTTATTGCTTTAAAAATAATTATCATATTTAACAGTCTTCTCTCTCCTGCTGTAGATGAGCTCATCCCTGAACACTCGTCCACACACCAAGAACTGGACAGAGATCAGGATTGACTCTGATGTGAATGTGAACTCTCTGAAAAGAGCTCTGACTGAACTGAAGAAAACTCTAGATGAGACACTGAATGAAAAACTCAGTCAAACTGGTATGTGAATATCAAATACACTTTATAGATTTTTTTGTTTATTAACTTAGAAATAACATTTTTCAAGGAATATTATGGGTTGAATAAAAAGTTGGTGATCACACAATTATTTTGTCTCTGTCTGCAAAAGATCAAACTGTTTGAAAAATATTACCATAACTTAAACTTGCCATGTTAGCATTAGACTGCATGATAAAATCACTTACTAAACCTAGGCTATGTAAAGCTATATCCAAACTTTACCATAACCAGTTATTACAGTATTACTTTAACTTACTTTAGAGACATGTAAGTGATAAGATGTAACTATTCATGTACAAACACTAATACAAATCACTGTAAAAATTGTTACATGCTGTTTAAAAAAAAATGATGGTAACAATATTACACATTATACTTGTACTTGTATACACAGAGTCGTTTTTAAGGCTTGATTTCTTTAATGAAATCTACCTGAATAATGTAAAATCTCCTAAATTATTTAATGTATGATGCAATGGATTTAATATTTTCTTTGTGAAATGTGCTTTTTTAATTTAAGCTGGACTGTGATGCTATTTTCTTCTAGAAACAAACTTTGTTGCATTATTTTCCTGTTATCTCTGTAAAGCCGCTTTGAAACAATCTTTATTGTAAAAAGTGCTAAATAAATGAAGGTGACTTGACTTGACTTTAAGTTATGTTGTACAAGTAAAAGACTGTATGCTGCTCAACACAGCACAATAAACACTTGTTACTGCACTGGCATTAGCAAAGCTATTGCTTATTGAACAAAGCAACATATTATTAGTACATGCAGTTATTCATAACCTATGCATAATCTCTACTCTTCAATGGAAACGATCAAAACATCAACATAACAGAAACTCTTTCACATGTCAAACATAACTGAACATTAAACATTAACTGATGTTTCCCTTCACTCAAAAACACATAAAATAACACTTAATTTCCATATTTACTCTCCATTCCCATGTGCAAAGCATGCTGGGAACTGACAATGGTGTCTCTAAATAAAACTGCATAATTGAACTAATTCTCTAAAAATAAATAGGTTTTATTTTATTTTACACAGCATGCCACTGATGCTGCCAGTAGAGAGAAACTCACTGTTAACCTCTTACACTCCTCGACCATTTTTGGGGATTTCCGCCTGGATTTTCCTACCGAAATTGAAAAGCCTCCCATTTCCACATATTTTTTCCAAAATAGACAATTTTGGTGTCATTTTACAGGAAACCCTTTGCAGATTCATAAAACAGTGCTAAAAGTGATAAACATTTAAGTATATGTTGTCTGAGCTGTAATAAAGCCAAAAAAATATAGGCGCTTTTTGATTTTTTAATTTTAAATTCATTTTTGAAAGTGTGTAACTCAGGCCCTGTGGGGTCTAGCAACATGCAGACACTTATGGCTGTTTCCTCTAGATGCCAGCAAACACTGGAAAAAAGATTTTTTTCTCCACACTAAAAAATGAAAAAGATGTGCATATTAATCTGAAGGGAGGAATATTACCTTTTTTTTATGTAATATCCACCTACCCAAATCTAAACTCTGCTCATACCCATATACAGTGGAATATATGCAATATTCCAGTGTCATTTTACAGAAAACACTTTGAAATTATATAAAACACTGCTGAATGTGATAAATATTATAGTATATGGTGTCTGTGATATAATAAACAGAAAGAAAAAAATAGGCGCTTTATGATTTTTATCATTTTATTCTTTCAGAAGATACAAGACTTATCATTTTACAAATTATTTGCCTAAAATCTGTGGTCTATTACAATCTAGAACAGGATCCTCATCCTCCAGATTTATATAATTCATTATATTGGCATCAGATTTGTCACCTGTGTTGTGCATCACCTCAACATCACCGGCCAGCCTCCTGGAGATCTGATGCCAACTGTGCCCACTGTGCCCACAGTGCCAATCTTCAACAGAACATGAAACAAAGAAAAACACTATTTATACATAGTTTCTGCACTGTAATAATATCCATTTCACAATATCAAAATGTAGATTTACTGAAATGACCATTTTATTCCACTTATGCAAAGTTGTAAACTATTGCGCAATAATATTTTCCATATCCAAAACGTTTGACATTTATTTTCAAATAATAGTTTATCAGATTGGTTGCTGTGCTTTCACATTTCAAACTAACAATATTTTAATTAAAATATTTATATAAACATTGTAAATGCAGAAAAACCATGTACCATATACGTACCCAAAAGCTCAGTGCATCTGGAGAGTGCGCATTCTCCAACTCCAAATCGTCCATTTAGAAACCAGTTGCACTTCCAAAGATCGCTTTTATCAATGCCATTGATGCTTTTATCTTTCTAGATGCAATTTTAAAAATCAAAACAGTTCATAAACTATAATAACACACGCAAACTCGCGGCTATCTTACTCAAAAGAGAGCTCGCGCTTACCCGGAAGTGATCAAGGAAGCGCATCCGATCCGACTCTGTTGAACTCGCGTCTTTTGTAATAAGTCCGTCACAGATATGCGACGCGAGATTAGTTCCGGTTAGATATATATACTAAATGCTTGCCTTAGCAGTTGCTTTGTGAGTAAGGCTCGCGCCTATACAAATGGCATGGAGATCTAGTGTCAGAGCGCTCAGAGCGCGTCTTCTCTCAGTTCATTCGAAAAGGTTTTTCTTACCAAGGAAAGCTCACAGAAACGTGACAATGGTCTCATTTGAAAGATTACATCCTAAGCTAAAAGGTGATATATATTATGTGGCTGTTTGCGGCTGACTGAAGCCGCCATCGGAGCAGGAATGTGATACTTTTATCTGTCATCTCTGTTTGATTTTATTTCACTGCGCGATTCTTTTGAAGATATTTCGGTCTATGATTGTCTCACAATGTAATAATCTACATCGTCAAATTCCTTAGAATGAGAGCTTTCTTGTGATATATGACTTGACTGTTTTGTGAAATATATAAAAAATAAATATTTGTAGAAATATTTCTTCGCAATCATAAAGCGGAATTTTTTGCCTGGGACCAATGCATATTTAAGCTAATATTTCATTCGACATGTATCATGAACACGAAAGTGATGGTATTCTTTGTAAAGCTTAGATTCTAAGCTTTAAAATGATACCATGAATTGTCTAATACCATATAAGGAAGTTTATTAAAAGAACGTACGAACATCATAACAAAGATTTTCGATCCCGGTACCGGGTCGGTGGAGTTTATGTTAACCTGAAATTATTGCTATAAATAATTCATCATTATATTGTCATCTGTGTCCACAGGGTTGAAGTTTGTGCAGACGTTTGCAGGTACAGTGTGATTGATGACAAAATTTTCTTAAATATGGTTGCAATATATTGTTAATCTGTATTATATACTGTACACATGAAAACGTGTGTTCTTAAGTTGATTGATAATGTCTGATCTCTCTCAGTGGATGTGACTCTGGATCCTGATACAGCGAATCCACGTCTCATCCTGTCTGATGATGGAAAACAAGTCAGTGGAGGAGACATTGAGCAGGACGTCCCAGAAAACCCAAAGAGATTTAATCAGGGTCTTCGTGTTCTGGCAAAGCAGGGATTCAGTTCAGGGAGATTTTACTATGAGGTGCAGGTGAAGGGAAAGACGAAGTGGACATTAGGAGTGGCCAGAGAATCCATTAACAGGAAGAAGGCGATCTGGCTGAGACCTGAGGATGGATACTGGACTGTGGCTCTGAGGAATGAGAATCAATATAAAGCTTGTGAACGTTCACCTGTCTCTTTATCTCTGAGAGTGAAACCTGAGAAGTTTGGTGTGTTTGTGGATTATGAGGAGGGTCTGGTCTCTTTTTATGACGTGGAGTCCAGATCTCATATCTACTCTTTCACTGGTCAGACTTTCACTGACAAACTCTATCCATATTTTGGCCCAGGGTTAAAAGATGAAGGTAAAAACTCAAACCCACTGATCATCACTCCTGTCAGATGAAACGAACAAAATAACATAAAATCTCTAAAGATTAACTGTGGATGTGCTGTTTTTAGAACATGTTAATAAAAACCAAAAAAAAATTTGCACTAACCACAATCAAGAAGTTTTTACTTACAATTATTAAGAAAATTAATATGTGATACAAGCGGAAAAAAAGAAATGTATATTCAGGCCCTTAAAAATCCGTCACTGAGAAAACATCAACTATAATGAAATATTTGTGTGTTATATACACACGTGTAATGGATAATTTGTTACCCATCTATTTATTTCTTTTGTTTTAATACTTTGCTTTTCAAATCTACTATGAAATTTTACATAATATGCTTTCATATTATATGGAGAAATTCTACAAAATGCTAAATTTCCAAACTTTCCAGTGTTCCTACAAAAATTTCTGAGGCCATTTTCTCTCTCTTCTCTCCAGCTGTAAACATTGAATTACTTGTGAAATGTTGAGGTTCTTGGTTCATGTAAATAAAGACAAATGTTCAATTTTATAACTGATAGGGGAGAGTGGGGCACAACCGAACACTTTTTGACTTTCTCAGATTGCGTAAATCCACTTGGGGTTCAGAGAAATTTTTTTTTCCCACATTAATTTCACAAATTATTAAATTATGTGGTTTCGTTTCATTACGGTTGTACAAAAGGCTAAGCTTTAATGACGCTGGTGCCCTCTGCTGGACATTTAATTTGTTGCACTTAAGGATATACATACAGTGCTATGCATAAGTTTAGAGACCCATGCTAAAGTTGACTAAAAAGAGGAATAAAAAATCATCTTTTGGAAATTGAACTTAATGCCTTTATTTAAAAAAAATAGGAAAAATCCAACCTTTAAGGACACCAATTTTCTTTGTGAATGAATAATGTATCGTAAATAAATAAATGTTCTTCCTTAAAATACAGGGTGCATAAGTTTGGACACCCCTATGTTAAATTCCCATAGAGGCAGGCAGATTTTTATTTTTAAAGGCCAGTTACTTCATGGATCCAGGATACTATGCATCCTGATAAAGTTCCCTTGGCCTCTGGAATTAAAATAGCCCCACATCATCACATAGCCTTCACCATATAGAGATTGGCATGGTTTTATTTCAGTTAGCCTAATAGCTGGTTTGATTTGCATTGAGAGATGATCTTATGGAAAGTACTCCATGCCAATCTCTAGGTATGGTGAAGGCTATGTGATGATGTGGGGCTATTTTAATTCCAAAGGCTGAGGGAACTTTATCAGGATGCATAGTATCCTGGATCCATGAAGTAACTGGCCTTTAAAAATAAAAATCTGCCTGCCATATGGGAATTTAACATACTGTAGGGGTGTCCAAACTTATGCACCCTGTATTTTAAGGAAGAACATTTATTTATGATACATTATTCATTCACAACGAAAATTGGTGTCCTTAAAGGTTGGATTTTTCCTTTTTTTTTTTAATTAAGGCATTAAGTTCAATTTCCAACTTTAGCATGGGTGTCTAAAAGTATGCATAGCACTGTATTATTTCTGAATCACCTATCATTCCTGTAATTTCATTGGTTTAGATTGGGAGAACTGAATGTCAATCAAAATGTGTTCATGCCCAGACATGTAACTATGTTGCTAAATTTTACGGCAGTTTTGTAGTGATCTCCGTGCTGATCTAGCGGATTTTTGTTCATAATGTCTGTGTGCGTACTGCGTACATCTTAAAAGTAAGTAGTTAAATACTCTTTCATGTGTATATTGGTAGATTTATTTCCTGCTTCGTTATATTGCAATTCTAAAAGTTTGTTTATTCCTTTGAGGTAGTCAATGCACACATAAGCTCGATCGCACATTCATTTCAGCATAAAACACGCTGTATTAGACTTTGAATGTTACTTTTTGAATATTATGTGATGTAACATTATGTATATTTAATTCTTCATCTGATAGTTTATTTAAAGCGAATATGTGTATAAACCTGAGGAAATTTACAGCTGCTGGACTATGTCCTTATCTTTGTGCTATTGCATTACTTTTATTTTGTTCAGTTATTAGGCCTACTGTTCCTGCCTCATTCTATCTACTGTATATTCATTATTGTTATTGTTGTTCATTTATAGAACCACACCCATACTGATGTATGAATCAAAAGACAACAGTAAATAACTTTATTGTGGACATGGACCAAGTGATTTATTGTTCTGCAGTGCCAGAACAATCTGTAGCAGTTGTCACTTAGTTTAAGATCCGCAGATTACAGATTACAATTTTATCTAATCAAAAAAATTGACAAGACAAACTAAAATATTTTGTCAATAAAATACAATTATTCACTTTTTCATATAAAATAATGGCATTTTTTAAATAATTAAAAATAGTTATTTTTAATTATTCATATAAAATAAGTTATTTTTGAGATTGACAAAACAAACACCACAAAACAGCACGGTTCAAAACATAATAATAATAAAAAATTTCTGAACATTGACTCTCAAGGGTTCTCAATAGAATTAATAAAACTATAGAATAGAATTACGTAGTTCTAATAGGGACACAACATGCCCCTCCTGTGCAACTGGGATTTAAACCCGTGAGTGTCTTCTGCTGGTTAGATCAGCATTAAAGAACTATCTCAACTGTTAACCCTCTGGGGTCGACAAACGCACCGGCGCATTTCGCTTGATTTTTTTTTTAAATAGCAGCAAAATAGAATTAAATCAATGTATTGTTTTATGTGAATGATTAGGCTGGATGATTTTCAGATCATTTTGAAGCAAAAACTCTAGGTGACAACATCCATTAGTCAAAAGTCTTGTGGACACATATTTAGTGTGTTTTGTGGCCTTATTTCAGAAACTTAATTTTTTTGTTTTTTCAATAACCATGCATAAACATTATTCTCCCAAAATACAAACATGTACATACATGTTGCTCACATATTATGGTAGCCCTGTTTGTGCTAAATAGAGTGTAATTACACCTTTGCCATTAATATGTTTATATTTATATTTATATTCATCTTTAACAAATTTACAATACAGTCTGAAAAGGACCTGAATGTAGTTAATTGAATTTGGAAACTGAGTATATATGGGATGCCAGTAATGACCAATGAATGTGTTTTTGAAAAAATCTGTAGTTAGAATAGTTTTATTTAGAAATAGCACTCATTAAAAACTAGAATCTGAGATCTTAAACTCATACCTGAACAAACTGAATCTGAAATGTTTTCATTAAAATGTTAATTAAAGCTGTTTTTATGAATGATGTGTGTGTGTGTGTGTGTGTGTGTGTGTGTGTGTGTGTGTGTGTGTGTGTGTGTGTGTGTGTGTGTGTGTGTGTGTGTGTGTGAGCACTGACCAAATCTGACCAGGGTTGATGGTTATCAGATCTGTTTCAGTCCAACATCACTGTCATTAACCGATGACAAATCAAAAAAAAGAGAGAAAACGTAATATTGGCAGGAAGGATGAGTGAAAAGCAATGGGTGTGTTGTGGTCAGTGAGTGAGTGAGGAATGATGGGATGTGTTTAACATATGATGAAGTCTGAGCTGTCAACCTCATGTCGTCCACAGCTGCTGATTATCAAAACCCCGCCTCTCTCAGGCTGTGACGTGACGTGGTGGCGCTGCTCTGCAAGCGACCTGGGAGTGTTTGCTGCTATTTTTTTATTTTTTTTGTATTAGTCTTTTTAGCATTATTTACTGGTTTCATTAGTTTTATTTCTTTTGATCATGACAGCAATATGGGCAGGGGCGCCGCCAGGAATTTTGGGCCCCATGACAAAAAAATCTAATTGGAACCCCTTTGCACAGCTGTTCTCACCACATCTCTAGGACCTAACTGTCCCATCAAAAGCTTTACATAACTCTAATCAAAGGCTTCCAACTGTCTTGCTTCTTGTAGTTCAAGACTAGTATTAGCACAATATTTACTGCTGGTGATTAGTAAATGCAAGTCTGCATACAACAGTCTGCAGTTCACTATTTGATGCAAGATTAAAAGCCACCATAAAAATGTCCTTAAGGGAATCCTTTACAGTCTCAATGTATTTTTATTTTAAAATGAATGACAGATAAAAAAAAAAGAAAAGAAAAAAAAAACTAAATATATATTAACTTTTTTATTAAAATAAATTAACATCATCATCTCAAAACAATGAAAACAGCAGATTTTTTTACTTAACTGCACATGCCAACAACAAAATAAAGTTGACGTGTAAAACGGAATTTCCACATCAGGGTTATTATAGTGCTACAAAACAGATCAAGTGATCATTAAATCAATAGGTTTTGAGGTTTAGAATGCTGGGAATAATAAAGTCTGTATCTATAGATGTCATTTAATGGTCAAAATGCAGTCTAAATGAACTGGATTATTTTAATATTGTCTGTAACTTACATGCAGGTTGAGGTAAGCTACTCATTGTTTCTAACTGCATCCAGTACAGACAGGAGGTTGTTGTTGTTGTTGTTTTATGTCATAATGGTCATTATGTGAGAAAATAATTTGTGTTTGATTTCTGTCATTAATAAATTTTCATTTTCTTTTTTGTTATGGTAAAAAGAGCAAGAGAGACAGAGAACCCCACACTCCCTGGAATGATGCTAAGTCATTAGCACAGTGTTGCTCACCTTCTTCACTGGGACAGGGAGGGGTAGTTATGGGGACACTGGGGTGCTGCGGACTCATCTGTTGTTAAGTCTGCTAAAAGGGGCATGGACAATGATTTAATAATGATTTTATATATGATCTTGCTAAATGTTTCCCTGCACTGATTAAATGTTGATGAAATGTAGGCTAACACTAGCCTGCAGCTAGCTAGCTTATTTCACTATGGACAACAGGTTAATACCACTCACAGACTAAAGACTACCCACCTTTCTTGGGGAAAAACTGGGTTACAGATCGACACCCTTTCTTTTGTCTTTCCTCTCTCTCTTTTCTCTCTTTCCTTTTTTGAAAACCAGATTTTCTTTTACTATGCAACATTGTGGTCTCTGTGTTTCTGACGCGTCTGATCAACTTTCTAAGGAAAGTAGCTAACGCCTCCCCTAAAAGTCGCTAAATGTCGCTAGATGACGTCATACGTCAATTAGCATATTCATGACGTCATCGCGGCGTACTTGCGTTCTGCCTGCCTTTAATTCATCTCAATTCAAGATATCTACATGTTCCTTTTCAGATATCTTAAATTAAGCTTTGACTAGTCAAAATGGCGTTTTAGATATCTCTAACTGGAGTTAGGGATAGTCATAATTTAATTGTAGATATCTATTATCAAGTTATTTGATATCTTGAAATTAGTTTTGATTAGAGATATCTGAAATTTGAGATATCTGTAACTTTCATTCTGCCTAGTCAAAATGTAATTACAGATATCTTGAATTAGAGTTTTGACTAGGCCAAAGGACGTTGCAGATATCTGTATGCATCACACTTTAGGCGGGAGCAGAGCGTGTGCCTAGAGGATCTACAGACGGTTCCGCCGGTGTGGCAAAGTGAAGAACCCCAAAAGGTTCCTCCAGGCACCTTTTATTTTTACAGTGTTTCATGGGACTCACCGGTATGCTGAGGGTGTCCATGACAAAGCTCTGTTGTGTGCTCCGTCTGGTTTGGTGGTCCCGTAAGTAACTTTGTTTCAAGAACTGCAATCCTTTGTAAAAGTCTGTGGCAGTTAGTGCAGCAAGTAGATTCCAGAAGAGGCATTTTCTCTTATCCTTGAAGGCAGTTGTGTTTTCCTTTCCCGGAATGTAAGCTGGTCGGGTAAAAGAATTCTCAGTTTTTGTAGTAATCAAATCACATAACACCTGTTAAATGTTAACTTGTAATTAGCCCTGATTAGCACCATGTCGGAGCAACCAGAGGGCGAAGGAGTTTTTAATCGTCTTTTTAATACTGTTAGATACTGTTTCAAACTGAAAAAAAAAAGAAAAAAAAAAAAAGAACTAATCTGAACTAAGAACTTTTTTTCTCATCTAAGGAAGTTAATGTTATTGTACTTCCATGGCAAGAATAGCATGCATGTCAGCATCTTTATTAAAGTGAATTAGTGTGAATCTCTTTCATGCATAAATCTTACGTCAACAACAACCTACGACGTAATTTTAAGCATGATCATAAACATAGCATTGCAACATTTTATATATTTTTTGTATATAAAATATAGTATATATATATTTTTTTGTATTTAAAAAACTTTTTCTGGTGTTTTTTTCGATTACAGCCAACGCCATGACTGCTTCTTTCTTCTTCCATTCATAGAAATAAGGAAATTAACCCACTTCTTCTTTGATTATGGCGGGGAGGGGAAATTACTTATTTATGGATATCTAAAATAGAGCAATGTCATGCACAATCATTTGCACTAGTCAAAATGACGTTTAAGATATCTTTAACTTTCATTCTGCCTAGTCAGAACTGAATTACAGATATCTGCAATTAAGATGTGTGACGAGTTGAATGTCGTTTTCAATGACGTCATTGCAGATATCTGTAATTAAGTTTTGCCTAGTCAAACCTGAATTACAGATATCTCTATCTGTCGTTTCGACTAGTCACAATTACGTTACAGATATCTTGAATGAAAATTCTAACTATCCAAAATGTAATTACGACTAGTCAGAAAGACATTGTTGATAACTATAATGTTAATTCCGGATAGTCAGACTTAGCTTTTAAATGTTCTCCGTGCACAAGATGGCGCCTATGAACATCCGGTATATGAGTGTGCGTGTCAGTACTTCCGGTTTTAGCTATCCTGCACTGCTGTGCTAAGAGATTTGACATCGACACTAAGATCAAACTAGAAGTAATAATGAGTGGATTCAAGATTAAAGAAAGGCGATTGGCCTTCCAATGGGTGAAAAAGGCGGCATTACATTGTTGTGTACCTCTTTGTAATAATTCGTCACGCTATAACTCAGAGATAAGTTTTCACTCGTTTCCCGTAGATACTGCGGTACGGGCTCAGTGGCTAATCAAGATCCGTAGGGAAAAGCTTCAGCCCTACGAAAACCAGTCGTGTGTGTGTGTAGCAGGCATTTTCAGCCGGGAGACTTAGTAGTGACTGCTGGGGGGTTAAGGAGATTACAAAAAGACGCTACACCGGTTATCTTTTCTTGGAATGAGTACGCTCTACCCACACCAAGACCTAGTGTTTGGGAGCGTAAGCCGAGGGCAGAGAGCCCTACCCCGTTCTTGAGTGCAAACTCAGAGTCTGAGATGGAAACAGCAGCCCCTGATCATGATTACTGTGTGACTCCAGCGACGGCAGTGATGGCAAATGAGATGGCAAATGAGATGGCCAGCGAGAATGAAGCCTTGCATCAGAAAATGAGGTATCTCCAACACCAACTGGAAGTGTTACAGTTGCGGACCGGTTTCGGCATACAGCGCTTCGCAGGGTCGGACGAGCACATTCGTTTCTACACCAGGTTGGTTTATAACTTGTTAATCAATGTGTTATGTGGGTCAAAGACGTATAATGTTTTCAAAGTAGCACAAAATAAAACGGCAATTATAATCCCCCTAAAATGATTTTTTATGTTCATTGGAGTGTCACTTATGCCCTTATATTAGTTATATTCGAGAATAAAACCAATAATTTTTTTATTGTGATTTGATATGACAAGTTGTCACTTTTGAGCTCAGTAACTCCCTTAATTTAATAGTTTGCAACACAAATATTTCTGGGTCAAAAGAAGGATAAGAGTTAAGTGATTTAATATTATATTTACACATTTATCTTTTTATGTTAAATGAATGGCCTTTGGACACCAAATTTACATGTCTCGTCTTTGACCCATGTATGAGTTCTGTTTAATTTTGAGGAATCTAATTAAAAAAATAAAACAAAACCTAACATGAACAACATTACATTCTTAGATTTGCCTCATACAAACATTTCCAGGCCTTTTGGAAACTAGTGGAGCCTGCAGTCAACACCAAGATGGTGCGGATCACCAACGCCAAGGCTGCATCTGCCAGCAGCTCTGAGTTCTCTCTACCAGCAACGGTATGCATGTGTACAATAATTATAATGTAGATCTTTTAGAATACTAGAGTGTAGAAACATCAGTGGTGGAGGGAAGTATTCAGGTCCTTTATTTAAGTAAAAGTACTAATACTACACTGTAAAAATAGTTAACCATGAAATTTTACTTGAGTAAATGTACCGAGTTACATTCCACCACTGTGTATAACAGTATCTAGGATTAACACTTGTTTATTTTCACAGAAACTTCAGCCCATTGATGAGCTGCTGCTGTTCCTCATGCATCTGTCAGTGGGCCTGCCTCAATCTGGGATCTAGCAGAATGGTTTGACATTCAACGCACCACAGCCAGCAGGATTATTGTCACCTGGACGCACTTCCTTTACTACCTGCTTAGAAGCCAACGTCTGTGGATCCCACGTGAAACTGTCAGAGCTCAACTTCCACCAGAGTTTTCAGCTTTCCCTGACACACAAGTGGTGCTTGACTGCACTGAAATATTCTGCCAGACACCATCATCTCTCCTGTTGCAGAGTGAGGTGTTTTCCACGTACAAATCGCATGCTACATTCAAGGCCATGATCGGCATGGCGTCCCATGGTGCCATTACATTCGTGTCTGGTCTGTATGCAGGATCCATGAGTGACCGTGAGATCTTCAAGTTGTCTGGCATCGCAAACCTACTCACACCAGACATGGCAATTATGGTTGACAAAGGGTTCCTTGTGGACAATCTGGCTCCGTGCAAGGTTTACCGGCCTGCCTTTCTCTCAAGAAACACCCAAATGAGTAGAGAGGATGTCATGCAGACTCAATCCATTGCACGTCTGAGGGTCCATGTGGAGAGGTGCATCAGGAGGGTTAAAGAGAACAAACTTTTTGACAGAGAAATACCACTTTCTGTGTGTGGAAGCATTGAGGAGTTATTCAGTGTGGCTTGCTTCCTGGTCAACTACCAGTACGGACCACTGGTAAAGGCATGGGCAACTCAGGGCAACTCAATGAATCACTCTGGACTCATGTATTAAAGGGATACTCCACTTTAAAATGAAAATTCTGTCATCATATACTCACCCTCATGTTGTTTCAAACCTGTATGAATTTATTTCTTCTGCTGAACAGAAAGGAAGACATTTAGAAGAATGTCAGTAACCAGACAGTTTCTGGTCTCATTGACTTCCATAGTAGGAAAAAAATATACTTTAGAAGTCAATGAGACCAGAAACTGTCTGGTTACTGACATTCTTCTAAATGTCTTCCTTTCTGTGCAGCAGAAGAAAGAAATTCATACAGGTTTGAAACAACATGAGGGTGAGTATATGATGACAGAATTTTCATTTTAAAGTGGAGTATCCCTTTAATGACATTTCACTTTTTGCTTATTAATAGTTTTCTAATGAATGTATTTCTAATGTATGTATTTCTAATCCTAATGTAATTCGAATTTTAGTTTCTTGTAAAGTTTCTTATGAATGTTCTATAGTTTTGTTAAACATTTACTTTGCCTTTTGTTGATTAAATGTTGATGAAATTGCCTTTTGTTGACACAGCTTTTACATTATTAAAAATATATTAAAAAAAATTAAAAAAAATTGTATACACGTTGTAACCGTCCTTCAGAGAACACTCAGAAGGGCGCATCACTAATAAATTTATAAGGGAGGACTTCATTGACTATTATAGATTTAACCAGACTCAGAAACACACAAACCAAGTACAACTACCCATGTAATTGCAAAAGTATTTATATCAATTAAGTCACACAAGACTACCAAAACAGTGAATCAACAATTGAAGATATGCAAGAACCGAGCTTATCTGATCATTGTCCATAGAATTTCTTTCCTTGACAGGTCTTTATGCAAAATACAAATGAAGATAGAGGTTTGTCAAACCAAGAAGGAGCAAGCAGTTCAGTAGTTCATCTCATATCTTAGCTTCCGTCAAACCAAGCTTCAGTTTAGGGTACGTTGCAAAATGATGTCCTTGTTCGACTCAAACCTCCAGATCTCAGTCTGATTCAATTAATCCAAGGATGCTATTGGCATAATTAAGCAGAATCCCCACCAGGAATATTACAGCATAGGAATGGAGGAATCTTCATTCTAACTTTGTGGAGGCATATACGAAAAGTCCTTCTAAATAAAAACATACAAGCTAACATTAACACCAAACATATTACATGAAAATGACGTAACCCAGCAAAAACAATAACACAAAATTAACAACACTTACTTGGATGAGCTTAAAACCACAGTTTCTCAATCCGGACTACACAGAAGGTTAACAGAAGGAAGCCATGCTTCTCTCCAACCAAACATACCCTACTCTTCTTCTCCCTGTCTTTTATGCAGAGGAAAAGTAGTCTGGAGAGCCCCCTAGAGCATGGGAGAGGTACCACTGCTCAAAACCAAAGTAACTGCTCTAAAGGCCGTTACAACGTATATTTATGAACTCTTTAAACCCCCTCCTCCACAACTGGTGATGAGATGGGCAGTTACAGGTTACAACTAAGGAAAGTTTAGAGTTCTGCATTGTTTTACACACCTAGCTCAAAGCATGATTATAGCATTAAGAGGAGACCACACATAGAAGCATATTTAAAGTAATATTTATTATACATAACAGCAGTGATTCTTAGCAAATGTTTTTCAAATAAAAAATTTAGTGCATATCAATCAAAGGCAACTCTAAATGCAAAAAAAAAAATGGTAGAGAACCCTGTTCAAACTACCATGTAAAAATAAAAATAAAAATAATCTCCCTTCTCCCTGATGGTTTTAGCCACCTCGCCGTCTCTGTAGATGCGTTGTATGAGAATATCATCCTCTGCAAAAACTACAAAAATCACACCACTCCATCCCTGTAAGTAGGAGCTGGCCTTGCACCTGCCAGTAGTAGCTGTGAGTCTGCTTCAGTTTCAATGTACCACTCTGCATTTTCAAGTAGCTACAGTCCACATAGCTCTTTGCGTTGGGACATTTAACTTCCAGCAGTCCGAAGGGTGGGCTCTCAGTTGGGTCAAACACCAGACCGTCAGGAGATGACCCTAACCAGGGGGCGTCTGGGTGGATGATGAACCCACAAGGCCAGTAATTTGTGTTTTTTACTCTGCAGTACTCCTGGATGGAAACCGGTTCCAGTGCCAGTCCCCTCTTCATTGCAGCCGTTTGAGTTACTCCCTTTTGAATTCTTTGTGCCAAGTTTTCAGCAGAACTCTGACCTCTGACATGGCATATTTCCCTGAATCGGGAAGAAGTTATTCTTGGCCTCCTGACACGGTGCCACTCCACAGTGTTGCTCTGCTCCCTGGTGGCAACCTCTATTTTCCTTGCCATGTCTACTGTAATGACAAGTGACTGTAGATGGAGGTGTTGTTGGTGACTACAGACAAACTGACAGCTGTTAGGCTCCAGCCTATAGCCATCTACAGGTAGAGGTGGTGGTGGAGGGGCATCTGGGTGGCGTACTATTACACGGCTCACTGGTAATGGATGCTGATAGGATATGGGACTACCTTCCTGGACTTTTCCCAAAGCAGAGTCAACCAGTGAGACGTCCGCATTTATCGCCATGGTGGTGATGAGTGGAGCAATGTCTGGCAAGAAGTCTTCGTACACCTCGTCAACTTTGAGGACATCTGGATCTGGCAGCTCCCCTCGCACTGCCTTGTAACGTGTACTCCTTTGAATAATTTAATTTCACAATTAGGACTTTAAGAACAATTTTACACTCAAATAACAATCACAAAGTTATACTGTATAGTAGGCTGTACAATTGTATAGGACAATAGATATTACCTAACACCGTCAGCAATCGTGAACTGCTTCGGCTTAGTGGAAATGAACACCATGTCACTCACTCTGCCTGGTTTCACACCCTATTAAGTACACAAAAGAATTATCAAATTAATTTGAATTGTTGTTGATGCAATATACTAGATCAGCTTTTCACACATGAAAAACTACAATAGTAAAGTACTTTAATTAATTTGTTGTGGTAATATAACAAATATAGTAATATAAACAATTTACTTTACCCACAGTTTAGTTTTCTACAGCTATAGGGTATATTATGCTACAATACACTACAGTTTACTGTAGTAAAAACTAAAGTATAATACAGTATTTATTAGTTTATCAATTCACTATAATCAACACTACAGTATGTTGTAGCATTCATTAACAAAGTGTTGTAAAAACTATAATATATACAGTATAATACAATTTACTATAGAAATACTATAGTCTTTTTTCATGTGGTTGTGAACACATACTTACCATGGTTCTTGGCTTGTGCCAGCGCTGCTCTGTTTCAGTGCAGCTGAGGACGGGGGGTACGGCAGCCAGGTTCAGTGTGGAGTAGTACGCGGTCTGGAACAGAAGTGCAACATTGTGGTTCCAGCTACACAGGAACACTCTGCCACTGAAATGTCCACCGGTGAGCAGTCCTCAAAGACAATCTATACATTAAAACAAATGCATGTCAGTCATTTCACATTTAGGACACTACTTCAGAACAACACAGAAAATGAGAAAGCTGAGAGCAGGCTGATCAGGTAAGCAGTAGGTATGGGAATAGGCTCAATCATGTCAGGTTATCAATGGCATCATATACAATTCTGTAATCTAAGGACATCCAAATGGATAAACCTTTATCACTATTCTCAATTTACTCACTTTCATATAGTGTTATTAAAACAGTGAACATTGAACATACAGTAAAGAACCGCAGCCGTCAAAACCAGTTTCTGTGGTTTCCATGAAAGCTAGGTGTAGGTTTAGGTCATTAATTTGTCATTTTTCAACACAGGGTTGCAAAACGAAAAGAAAGATTTAACTCAGCCCTTTCACGTCAGCTAGCTAGACTTATTTGAATCCTAAAATCACAGATTACCTCCATTAGCCACATCAAAACCACAGAACATTAACCTGATTGAGGCTTTGAACTGATAAACACTTCTTATTTTTACTCCCTACTCTGAGGTCGTGAGGCTTCTCACTCTTTCTCATCGACCTGTAACAGGCAGCCCTGACGCTCACTCTCCCTGATGAATCTTTGTTTGAAACTGTGGGGAATTGAACATCATTCATGTTATGCATTAATCGTACATCATCAAAACACTACACTGTATCAAATAGCCTGTCAAGTTGTCAAAGTTACACACTAACGTTAACTAACTGAGCTAACGTTAGCTAGCTTGCCAGTCTGTTAGCTAGCTGTTGTATAACTTACCTTCATAGTTGTCGATGTAACTCGATATATCCATTTTGAATCCCTTTTCCCGTTTGCTCCTCGGGGCTGAGCTTGCCGCTTGTACTAGCCGGTGTCAGAGCCATAGAGAGAAAGAGTTGCGACACTCTTTGATGTCGCCGCTATGGCTGTCACGTGGTTCATGTAAGCCCCAATAGTTCCAAAACATACGCTGGCTGTCATGTTCTTCTATGGGACAGACAGCAGCGATTGCATTATTGAACGGTAAATATAAAATAAAACACACACCCAAGTACTTTTTCAGCTGTTATTGCATTTTGTTAATGTCAGTTTTGCATTTGGAGATAAGTTTTAGGCTATATTTTTGGAGGGAAAAGCTTATTGTTCATGTTCGCATGGGTAGTAGCACTGGCTTTAGCGGCTCTAACTTAACTTTTCCATATCACTCATCTGATGATGGACGTCTCATGATATTTATTTTAGCACAACTGGGCTGTATTAGGCTATTGATTCCCGTGATTTTGCTTATGAATTTTGATTCAGCCATTAGCCTACCTTCGTGATCACGCAAAGAGGTCTGCCGTGGCGGTCCGTTCAGAGTTCGCTTAAATATTTTTTATTAAACAATGACAGACAACAAAAATGTGTGAGTGTGTGTGAACAAGAAAAACAAAAACCAGGGGCAGGTGATCCATGAAACAGACAGGACTGGTGATCCCATAACAATCCTAGAGGTCCAGCATTGTTCTCACAAGCCGCTTCACTCAAGACAATAAAACATAATGAAAAGTTAGTATATCCCAAAAAATTAAATTAAATAAAAGTTGCTATAAAGGTGGTAGTGATTCATTACCGAACTCTTACTGTCACAGCTGACGAAGTCGCACTAGCTAGCAGGCAGTGCTTGAAAATTGGTTGAAACAACCAACATAAAATATAAATAATTACGCTGTGCATATACAAATGAAGACCTGTATAAGCATCGCAAAGGGCCTCTGATACAATATAGACAGTTGACAATTCAAAAGACGTCGATATTTCAGCAACTTAACTCTGGAACAACTCGACGCGCAGTAATGTAAGTGAATGGTGTCCAACGCCCAAATGACAGTGTTTGGAACTAATCCGATCTTCAAATCCCGGAAGTAGGCGGTTAAAAGCGCCGCCATTTTTTACAACGGAGGTCTATGGGAGTGTCGCAACTCTTTCTCTCTATGGCTCTGGCCGGTGTACATCGCTGATGGTAATCTTTGGTAGGTCTTGAAGGCATCTTGAGTAAAACAGCGCCAACCTGCTGTTATATCTCGGGACCGGAAGTTTACAAGCGTACACTCAGTAAAGCGGAAATAGAATTACGTCAACCCGTGCAACTAGTAGAACGAGTAGCTGTTGAATGACTATTTTTTTATATGTGTAAAATTATCTGAATTGAGAGAGTTCGGGAACTGGGTGAACTAAACTAAAGCACTGTGATAGTGAGTATTACAAGTGATAAGCACAAGTAATAAAATAAAATGGTCAAACTAAATTCTTTAATATAAAACAAAAGATAAGTGATAAGTCCGTCCGTGGAAACAACACTGCTCATTCACGTCTGTTCCGTGCTGCTGCTCCTCTCTCAGCCATTCACTGAACAGGGTAGACGCAGAGAGAGGTGTGTGACGGCAAGGAGAACGCAAACCTCGCGCTCGCAGGACTGTGCTGGCAACATTTGGATGTTACTGAGGTTTGTCCAAAAAGTAGCTAGATTTGTCGCTAGTCGCTTTTTAAAAAAAAAAACTCGCTAAAGGGGTCTGAAAAGTCGCTAAAAATAGCGACAAAGGTGCTAAGTTGGCAACACTGACTGCAACTAAACTCAAACACTGCGCACGCTAACGCAGGACCAAACCATTTCATGCAGATACAGGGGGGTGGTCGGTCAAAATGAAAGTTTACTTTTTGATCAATGGGGATATTTAACTTTTATTGCCAAAATAAGTAAAATCAAAGACATCATTCATTGTATAATTATTTGAAATATGGGACTTTTTCATTATTTGATTATATGAATATGGGACTTTATGGTGACGTGCTTGGGACGCCGTTTTTGTGGACTCCTATTTCTGTTTTTGTGGATTACTCTCATCATGTGGCTGCTAACACCTGGAATGGGAGCCACGCACTTTCTACCGATCTCCTATACCAGAGATATGCTTCTGTCACTCCGCTATGCAGGATTTCCATTCACTGTTGACCTGCCCGATACTATCAAACTTTGTCCAGAGAGGTGCAGAAGGCAGCGGAGGAGAGGCAGACGAGGGGGGAGAAGACAGCGACTCCGATGGAGGAAGACCCGACCACCTTTACCCTCCATGATATTGTGCAACGCCAGGTCACTTCGGAATAAAATGAAGGAGCTTCAGATTAACATCAGAGGCTGCTTTGAGGATCGGGAATAAAGTCTAATGGTGCTCACAGAAACTTGGCTCCAAAAGGACATTCCCGACTCGGCGGTTGAAATAGAGGGGTTCTCCCTCATCCGGGCTGACAGGACTGAATCATCAGGGGAAACAGAGGAGGAGGATTGTGCATGTTTGTGAGTAACCGATGGTGCACACAATATATACTGAGAGAAGGTCTGTAACCCAGATGTTGAACTCCTGTGTGTTAGCCTAAGACCATCTTACCTCCCTAGGGAGTTTGGGAATGTTATTATTTGTACGGCTTAAGTTCCACCAAGTGGGAATGCAGCGATAGCCCTGGTGCCCCCGTTTTTATTTTGGGTGACTTTAACCACTGTAAAGACTTAAGACTTTGGACAAATGTTATGGTGATATTAAAAATGCCTACATTGCTAAATCTAAGCCACCTCTAGCTAATTCTGATCACGACACCATACATTTAATTCCAATTTATAAGACTGTGCTCAAGCAAAATAAACCATGACCAAAACAGTGGCGGTGTGGTCAGAAGATAGTATTGAAACACTTAAAGGATGTTTTGCCAGCACTGACTGGAGCATCTTCCAGCGTACAAACATAGATGATGCCTCTGAGTCAATATCTAGTTACATCCTTTTTTGTGTAGATAATGTTGTAAGGGAAAAAAGACATTATTGTGTACCCGAATAACAAGTCTTAATATAACAAAGGAAGTGAAGGAGTGGATTAACAGGAAAAGAGCTGTCTTCAGAAACGGTGATCGGTTGCAACTGAAGACTGTAGAACAAGAGCTCAACCAGCCACTCCGGGCGGCCCGAAGGCGGCAAAAGGAAATTATAGAGGAAAGCTTTGCTGCATCAAACTCTAAAGGACTGTGGGATTCAGTGAAAGCCATAACTAACATGGGACCTAGCAGAAGACCTTTTATTTCCATAAACATGCGTCATAAAATGAATGAAGTAAATTAATTCTACTGCAGGTTTGAAACGGAGGACCATTCTCAGGAGTGTAACACTTTGCTGGGGTCCATCCCACGCAATCCGGAGAGTAAATCTAATGTGGGAAAACATGTGGTACAATCTGTCTTTAAAGTTGTGTGCCAAAAAGTTCACAGGCCTGAAAAATCTGTTATCATACCTGTCCCAAAGAAATCATGCCCAATGGACAATAATGATTACAGACCAATAGTATTAACATCTGTTGTAATGAAATGTCAAGAAATAATTCTGGTATCTCTGCTCAGAGCTGATACTGATCCTCCAGTTTGCTTACAGGCACAGGAAAGGTACCGGTGATGCTGTCAACAGTGTTACACACCTGATTTTAAACATCTAGAGGACGGCAAAGCTTATGCACGCCTGATCTACGTAGATTTTAGTTCTGCTTTTAATACAGTTCAACCTCACCTTCTGATCCAGAAAATTAGTCCTTTCCTGATCAAATGGTACCACTATTTTTTAACCAGCCGTACTCAGGTTATGAGGACCAATAACATCCTATCAGACTTAAAAACAACACACATACAGTAGGTGCTCCTCAGGGCTGTGTGAGCTCGCCTGTGCTCTTTACACTCGACACTAATGACTGTGCACGTTCACACATGGTAATTTCATCTTTAAATTCTCAGACAACACAGCAATCCTGAGCCTACTGTACAAAGACAGTGATCCATCTTCCTATCACTCTGAGATAAGGAACTTTGAACAGTGGTGTGATGCAAACAAATTGATTATAAATGTTAAAAAAACGGGAGATAGTGTTTGATCCCAGAGCAGTCGGTGCGCACAGTCCTGTTGTTATTCATGATATTAAAATCAAACTTATGTGTTCTTATAAGTTGATAACATGGTCACATGGCAGGTTCATGTTGACAATTTATGTTCTAACTCCAACAAAGACTGGACTTTCTGAGGAGACTCAGACTGTGTGGTGTCTAGGGTTGGGTACCGAAACGCGGTGCCAATAGGGAACTGGTTCCGACGTAAACGGTAGTAACGAGACCGAATAAGAACGAAAATTTCGGTGCCTGACTTTTTTTTACCGCCCCTTGGTGTTCCGACGTCAACTTGCATGACGTCAGTGCCGCTACTCGGCACACTTGTTGAAATGAAAGCTTTAGCATAAGTTCTGCCAGGAAGACTCAATCGTTTGCGTCACTTATTACCTTCTCATTTATCCAATCATGTTCTAATACTAGAAGCATAAAGTATTACATCAGTATTAAACGGTGCAATTTTTCATTTAATCAGAAACGTAGGTTGGTTGGTAAGGTATACCTGTGTTTTGAGGCTGTATCGAGAGGGTGGGGGGACAATTGTTGTTCGAGGCTACAGCCTACTCAATCCGAGGCAACTCCTATTTATCGAGAGGGGGAGGGGGAAGTGGGGGAGAATTGTTATGAGCTGTTGAGCAGAATAGGCTACTAGTAGTAGTAACCTGAAGAGTTGGGTGTATGTTAAACAATTTTGATAGTAATATTTTTATTTCTGGCTTTCAAGTTACAACAGTGACTCCTTTCATCATGGCTAAGAAGGCTGCACTAACCAAAGAGAAGGTGCAGGAAATCCACAGGGCAGTCACCAAATTTGTGGTGATGGGGCTTCATCCATTTTCCACGGTGGAATTGCCATCTTTCAGATGAAAATGTGGGCTATATCAAAATAGAATTTCCTTGATGCATGTGAATGCCACCTCTGTACCATGAAGACATTCTGTGTAAAGGACTAATAGATATCATATTTATTTTTTTTATAAAGGGAGATGAGCACTGCCCTCAATCATAGATACCAACCACCATCCAGAGAATGACATGTCCAACACGTACATACCCATGTGGTATTCTGTTATAAAACATAATGTCATCTAGGAGCTGGCGCAGGTCAGCAAAATTGCAATTACTTGCGATGGATGGACCAGCTTGGGACAGGACCACTATCTAACAGTGACTATCCATTACATTTACAAAGGCAGCATCCAACAAAAAATGCTGAGCACTGAAGCAGTTTATGAGTCCCAGACAGGGCCAGTGGTGGCACAGGAAATCCACAGCATTCTTGAGGAGTTCAAGTTGACTGGAAAAGTCATAGCTGCCACTGTAGACAACGCATACAACATGGATGTTGCCCTGAGAAACTTGACATTTTTAAAAGTTGGGTGCTTTGCCCACACACTCAACCTGGCAGCACAGAAGGTGTACGGCATCCAAGCTGTGATTAGGTGATGTGTAAAGATTCGCGCAGTGGTGGTGTGGCTGAAGTGCTCCACCATGTGCAAAACTGTCCTGAGAGAGAAGCAGCGACTCCTCAGTAAATAGCATATATATGTAGCCCAGTGGTAAATTTGGGTATTATAGTGTAGTAGAAACAGGGTAGGTTATGATTAATCTCTTACTCAAAAATGAGTCCCATGACTATTAAAAAAAAAGTAAACGTTTATTTACTTTAAATAAATAATAGGAAGCACTGATGTATAAAGGAGATCAATATTTGTGATTTTATTTCATGACACTGATTAAAATTAAAGTTTAAAGTTTATATTATTTAGCTAAATAATATTATCAGAGGTTTTATGCAGTAAGCGTTTTATTACTCTATTTTTATTGTTTTCATGTTATTATTTTTTATTGGTCATTTGAGTATTAACGCTGTATAGTCAGTGTTTGAGAAGGGATACACGTGACCGGAGGAGGAACCATGAGAGAGGGTGCGGGAAGTTTTTTTTTTTCTCGTCGGACTGGGGATGAGCACAGGTCGCTGGCGCGTTTGAGAAAAATATAACGCTAGAAAGAGTGAGTAAAGCTGTTGAAACTGAACTGGGTGTTCAAATACGAGGATCGCAGACTCTGGGTGTTTTTTGAGCGAGAAACGAAGCCGGAGACCCGTCGGACGGAGCGGGAGAGAAGCAGCGGAAGCGTGATCGGAGGTAGCCGAGATAGCTATAGTTAGCCATGGTGTGCGCTCATGTTGGCGGACATGTTGGTGAATCGCGCTGCACGTGAGCATCCGGACCGAATTTCCACGCTTTCAATGTGTTGCAAGTAGGGTGACCACCTGCTAATAAGCCCAAGGGGGGACAAGGGGTATGTTTCTGAGGGACAATGTGGGACACTGCCTGGCGCGGCGGTGCCCCCACCCCACGGGCAGACTCACTGATAGCTGGTTTACCCATTTCTAGCACATACCACCTTACATGGTAATAATGCCCTATTCCCCTAAACATGAGTAATTGCTGATGTATGCTCATGAATGGGCCAACCAATGTGTATTTTTTTTCTAAATAAAGATTCATAATATTTTGAACATTCAATGAATTGACAGATGTACTTCCACTTAAGATTTACTATTTAATTTTATTTATTTTTCATTACAATTTATTCACTTTAAATAAATTATAATATAAAATTATAGGATTAACAGGAATTGTAGTTGCTCAACACCACAGGAACAGTAAAAAAAAAAGTATTTAAAAAAAATACGATTGACATCGTATTCCCCTCCATGTCCGATTGAGAAGGACGTTTTGCAAAGGTCACAAAAAGCCCTCTCGGTATCCCCCTCAACACCTTTCAGCCACAAATATTCATTTCCCCATTCTTTCTTGTACCCACACCTTCTCTTTTTAATTGATGATGACGGTGCCTCTCAGTCTCTTTCTCGAATTTTTCGAATTGGAAAGCGCGCATCTAAAAGTTCCTTCCTTCCCAGTGTGTCTGACAACAACGAAAAAGTTGACAACAACCTAGTCAGCAGTTCAACTGAGGGGTGGGTGTGGCAACAATAGCGTGCTGAAATGTCAAGTAATGTTCGTTTGTCTGCGTGGGGCTCGAGGATATAGAGCGACCAACTTTTTTTTGAGCAAGCATAGATTATGCGTGACACGGTCTCAATTTGCGGGACGCATGAATTGGGCTTCAAACGCTGTGCGCGCACGCGCTACGCGGGACGGGTGGTCACCCTAGTTGCAAGTGTTTGTTCAGCGCACTCAATGTTTTGCAAGACCAACACAGGCCTGCAGCGTGTTTTTCCTTCGTTCAAAGCAGTACTGTGAGTAAACTGAAACGTGTGTGAATGTGTATGTGTGAGTGGGCCCACCACTGCATTTGATAAGACTTGTTTCAGGACACGTGGCAACGTTTTTTGTTTATTTTAAAGTTTTCTGTGTAATTTCAATTGTTAGGAAAGAGATAATAACTTTTAGATCAGTTGTTCTGGTGTAACAAGTGTAATTGAAACTATTGAGGTTTCTAGCTAAATTTAACGAGGCTATCAGTTGAGTATTTGGGGAATTTTTTGGTTAGTCATTTTGTATATTTGTTGATATTTTGTTTTGGGGAAAACTTTTATATTCTAGTTGCCAAATTTACATTTACATTTACATTTATTCATTTAGCTGACGCTTTTATCCAAAGCGACTTACAATTGCTATATATGTCAGAGGTCGCACGCCTCTGGAGCAACTAGGGGTTAAGTGTCTTGCTCAGGGACACATTGGTGTCTTACAGTGGATTCGAACCCGGGTCTCTCACACCAAAGGCATGTGTCTTATCCACTGCGCCACCACCAACCACCAACCCGCCACCAAATTCGTTTATGTAAATAAACCAGGGCATTAACCCTTTGTTTTGCTAAACTAAAAACTATCTCTGGGTCTCATTATTTTAAATATTTTATTGTCAAAAGGTTTTACAACTTATTAGAAACTTATTAGGTGCACCTTCATGGTATCCACCTGAACAACACCGAACCCAAGCACCCACCATTCTCATGTAAGTAACGCTCAGAGTGGCTGTACGGGTGCTACATATATAATTATAAATACATCTTGAAAAGTAATACTTTTAAATATAAGCAATTGTTTATTGTAATTCAAATGTCTGTGCTTTAGATTTGCCAGAGCACAATGTTATCCTGGATGTGAGGACTCGCTGGAATTCTCTATACTTCATGGTGGAGCAGAGCAATCCTGGTAGCTTGCCTCGATAAAAGGCCAAGGAGGCCAATGGAGAGGGACAGGTGAGGTGATGGACAAGAGGGTCACTTGCAACAATATAAATTTACCTTTTGTTCTTAACATTATTGTTTATTTTCCACAGACTAGAAAGGCTTACAGAGAGTGATTTCAAGAAGGCAGAGGAATTCATGAAATGCATGAAAGTCTTGTACACCTCAACCCTCTGCGTGTCAAGTGACAAGTCCCCCACATGCAGCCAAATCATCCCGATCCTCACAAAGCTGGAGGAACTCTATTCAACCTCCGATGATGACAATGTCTTTGTGGCTGCTATAAAAGAGAAGGTCTAGGGAGATCTCGAAAAAAGATACCAGGTACTATCCATTTGCAGCCAATATCTATGTTCACAAAGAAAGAAGGCAAACTACACCAGTTTCACTATTAGACACTAAACCATGTTTTCATTACAGGATCAAGGTGGGGGGGTGGGGGGTAAGAGGGATACCCTCCCTAATTTGTCTGTCTTGTCAGAGGTGTACTTGTGTGTGCAGGCCTCATCAACCCCCTCTGAGAGGGTTTTCTCCTGTGCTGGGCATGCTATAAGTCAGGAAAGATGCCGTATATTGCCAGAGAAGACCAATATGGTGATATTCCTGCAGAAGAATTGTTAAAAACTGATTTAAAGTGTCCTCACCACCAGTCACAAAAGCTTCTTTAAATGTGCAATACTGTTGTGTAATATCTTGTTCTATATTTGTCAAGTCAAGTCAAGTCAAGTATATTTGTATAGCGCTTTTCACAATACAGATTGTATCAAAGCAGCTTCACAGTATTAAATTAAAATAATACAACAAGGTTTGTTTCTAGTGAAATTTTTTGATTGATAAAATAAAATTAAATATCCCCAAAATATCCCAACTGAGCAAGCCAAAGGCAACAGTGGCAAGGAACCAAAAAACTCCATCAGGTGACCTAATGGAGAAAAAAAAACCTTGGGAGAACCCGGGCTCAGTCGGGGGCCAGTTCTCCTCTGGCGTTTATGAACTAGAGACCGGATTTAACTGTAAGATTAAAAGTATTATATAAATGCCTGGCCGAAAAGATGTGTCTTTAATCTAGTTTTAAACTGGGAGAGCGAGTCTGAGCAACGAACAGTATCAGGAAGACTATTCCAGAGTTTTGGAGCTAAATGTGAAAATGATCTTCCTCCTTTGGTTGATCTGGATATCCTAGGTATGACCAAAAGCCTCGAATTTAGTGATCTTAAAGAGCGCGATGGATTATAGGGGGATAGAAGATCGGTTAAATAGACTGGAGCTAAGCCGTTTAGGGCTTTATAAGTCAGTAGCAATACCTTGTAATTAATACAGAACTTTATAGGTAACCAATGTAGTGATGATAAAATCGGTGTTATATTTGTGTTTTCTATTTTAATATTTAAGGTGTTGCACTGTTCAGTTCAGGTCATTAGGAAGAGAAAATGGAGATTAGATTACCCTGGTAGTAATCTCTATTAATCTCCAGTATTATATTGTTTTATACAAAATATTTTTTATTTGATATTATGTAAATGTGAATTTTTATTTTATATTGGTTTATTTATTATTACCATATGTTACTTGTATTTATATTGTTTAAAGATTTATGTTAATATTGTGTCCAGTTTGGCCCCGTAAATAAAAGGGTATTATTTTTTGACAAAGTGTGTGCGGTTTCATTTTCTTAAGTACCGGTTCAAGAACCGTTTAAGCACCGGAACTGTTTAAAAAATACAGAGTAGGTACTGGAATCGGATAGAACCCAACCGATACCCAACCCTAGTCAAAATGCTGGGCCCGTATCCCTAAAGATTCTGAGAATCCTCTCAGAGAGCTCCTAACTTAACCTAAAAATTCCTTGCCAGGAGTTTTAGCTAAGAAGTGATTCCAGAACATTTTCAGTGAACTCTGAGCAAGGAATGGATGGAAAATCCTATCTTAGTGAGGAGGTGTGGTTGACCCCGTTGCTAGGTATGAGTCATCATTTCAAAAGCCGTGATTGGTTGATCCTACAAGTTTGATGAAAATGAACTTTTGGTGATAATGAGCAAAGGATGTACCCTCAAATCAATAAACATAATTATACACTCTAATCTTATGCAGACTGTAATTGTAAATAATATTTCACATTCAAGAAAATATCTGGAAAATGAATAGTAAGCTGTAGGGGTTATAGCCTAACATTAGAATCTAAAATATGTGAAAACTTAAGCTCATTACACCCTGTTCAAATAATGATTCGTGTCTTATTTGCTCATATTAATATCCTAGCTGGCATATTTTGTACTTTCACTCCCATATGGACCCCATTGAAAACAAGATGGCCTATCTCAAGGGGCTGTCCTTAATGAAGTAGAAATTGCAACGTTACAACTCAGTGTGGTCTTAACGAGGGTAACACGGATCAGCTTTTATCAATGTCTGTGATTGCTGGCTGGTCTATTTATGAAGGCTTGTTAAAAAATAAAATAACAAACATGATTCCTGCACGATCCAATCTGTAGCGTCTCAATAATTCCCTGTCATCCAGTGTTTGCAGGACATCTCTCCTGCCTCCTCTGTTGGCCATTTTGTGCAGCTGCTTAGGGGAACTCCTAAGCTACTAAAAGTCCTCTTCCCTGCTCTTAGCAGATCTCGCCTTAGGAGCCCTTTTAAGCGCTAGGAATCTTGAAGAATAGCTTTTATATTAACTGGGATTTTCGTGTCACTTTTAGGGGAAATTCTAAGAAAACGTCATGACTCTGAGAATTTTCTTAGAATTTGGCCGCTAGGAGCCACTTTTTGCACAAAAATTCTTTAGGGATACGGGCCCTGGTGTGTACCTTAGAGATTGGGATTCCTGAGTTTTGACTTTATGTCAGCCAATAAGGCACTCATCCCTTCAGCATGGCAGCATGGGTATTTGTTCCCCATTCGCAGTGCGAGTTCCCATTGGAAAGGGAATGGTTTAGGTTATGCATGTAACCATGGTTCCCTGAGAAGGGGAATGAGACACTGCGTCTCTTTTCCATGCTTCAGTTATTCCTGCACATGTCTCCTTCTGACAAGTAGATGACATATTCTACAGATGCCCTTTTAAACTCAAAGGTTGAACGAGGTGAAATATGTTAACAGTCACACCAAGCACATGGAAAAATGTCACACATGGAAAGATTATAGGGTACATCAAAACAAAACAAACAAACAAAAAAATGCCCGCATATGAACAGAAAACACTACAAATCAATACGTGAAACGACTTTCCCACAGCAGTTCTCTCAAGCTCTGCTGACACCTTGTGGAGCCAAAAGGAAGTGTGATCTGCAGGATTTATTAACTTAAAAAACCCTCAACCTATATTTATCTTGTTACACATGTACTGACATAGCAGACGAATGTCATGAAAAGATGAAACATTAAAGAAACTTGAATAATCTAATAACTATAAGAATAGCTGCCAAGTAAACTTTTAGCATTACTTTTTTTTTTAGCATGGCTTTTCAAATTACATTATATATTGATTGTTTTACCTTTTTGCAAGACCTAGGGAATCACAGAAGATTACACTGTGAAACATGTTAAGTGTGTCGTTTCTATCAAGCTGCAGTTACGAACATGTTCCATATAATTATGGGTGGAGCTATATGACATCACTGCAGGTGAGTAAGGCAAGGCAAGGCAAGTTTATTTATATAGCACATTTCATACACAGTGGCAATTCAAAGTGCTTTACATAGAAGAAATTAAAATAATAAAAGAAATAGGAATAATTAAAACAGTTTAAAAAAATAAAATAAAATACAGTACAAACAGTCGGACGAACATTGGCACAGTGCTCATTCAGTAAATGCACAGCTAAACAGAAGTGTTTTGAGTCTGGATTTGAATGTGACTACAGTAGGAGCACATCTGATCTCCTCTGGAAGCTGGTTCCAGCTGCGGCTGGCATAATAGCTAAAAGCGGACTCGCCATGCTTAGAGTGAACCCTTGGTATTTCTAGTTGATATGATCCTAGTGATCTGAGTGTTCTGTTGGGTTTATATTCAGTAAGCATATCTGCAATGTATTGAGGTCCTAGGCCATTGAATGATTTATATACCAGTAATAATACTTTAAAATCAATCCTAAATTTAACTGGGAGCCAGTGTAAAGACCTGAGGACTGGTGTGATGTGTTCATATTTTCTGGTTCTGCTCAGAATCCTGGCGGCAGCGTTCTGTATGAGCTGCAACTGTCTTATGGTCTTTTTGGGAAGGCCAGTGAGGAGTCCATTACAATAATCCACCCTGCTGGTGATGAAAGCATGAACAAGTTTCTCTAAGTCTTGTCTGGAAACAAAGCATCTAATTCTTGCAATATTTTTCAGATGATAGTATGCTGATTTAGTTATTGCTTTGACATGACTACTGAAACTAAGGTCTGACTCTAGTGTCACACCGAGATTCCTGACTTGATTTTTAGTTGTTTGACCCCTAGAGTGAAGGTATGCGTTCACCTTGAGAACTTCATCTTTGTTTCCAAACGCAATGACTTCAGTTTTGTCTTTGTTTAACTGAAGAAAGTTTTGACACATCCAACTGTTGACTTCATCAATGCATTGGCACAGGGAGTCAATGGGGCTGTAATCGTTAGGCGATAGGGCTAAGTAGATCTGTGTGTCGTCTGCATAGCTGTGGTAAGCAATTTGGTTCTTTCTCATTATTTGGCTCATTGGGAGCATATACAGGTTGAACAGGAGTGGCGCAAGAATTGAGCCTTGAGGGACTCCGCATGTCATGGATGTCCACTCAGACTTATGGTCACCTATACTCACATAATAACCTCTCCCATCTAAGTATGACCTGAACCATTTTAGGACTATCCCAGAAAGCCCCACCCAGTTTTCCAGCCTGTCAAGAAGTATGTTGTGATCAACAGTGTCAAATGCAGCACTGAGGTCGAGTAGCACCAGCACTGATAATTTGCCTGAATCAGTATTTAAGCGAATATCGTTTATTATCTTTATGAGCGCTGTCTCTGTGCTGTGGTGCGGTCGAAAACCAGATTGAAAATTGTCAAAGTATCCATTCAAGCTCAAGAATTTGTTCAGCTGATTGAAGACAACTTTTTCAATGATCTTGCCTATGAAAGGAAGATTTGAGATCGGTCTATAGTTGCTTAATATGGTCTTATCCAGATTGCTCTTTTTCAGGAGGGGCTTGACAACTGCAGTTTTCAGGGAGTTTGGAAAACTCCCAGAGCGAAGTGAGACATTTACCACTTCTAGGAGATCCGCTTCTAAACTGTTTAACACACTTTTGAAAAATGATGTGGGAAGTGTGTCAAGAGCGCATGTTGATGTTTTAAGGTGCTGTACAGTTTCTTCCAAAATTTTGCCATCAATTTCTTTGAAATCAGACATAGTAACTACTTTCTCAGGTGGTTTGATCTGTCTGACCCCAGGGCAACTCAAGGATGTGCTGATCACCTTTCTGATATTACTGATTTTCTCAGAGAAGAATGAAGCAAACTCACTACACTTGTTCACTGAGAGCATTTCACTGGGAATCTGGCTTGGGGGGGGTTTGTCAGTCTCTCTACAGTAGCAAAAAGAGTGCGTGTGTTGTTTAAATTGCTGTTTATAATATTTGAGAAGAAAGTCTGTCTAGCTTTGCCTAGTTCCATATTGAAAGCATGAAGGCTGTCTTTGTAGATGTTATAATGGACTACAAGTTTAGTCTTCCGCCACATGCGCTCTGCTTTTCTGCATTGTCTTTTCATATTTTGCACTGCTGTTGAGTTTCTCCAAGGTGCTTTTTGTCTGCCACTCTTCTTCCTGACTTTAACAGGAGCAATATCATCAATTATACCTTTAACTTTTGAGTTAAAAGAATCAAGGAGAAAATCAACAGAGTCAGCAGATATGCTTGGAGTTAAGGATATAGCCTTCATAAATAGTACACTGGTGTTCTCATTTAAGCATCTCTTCTTGACAGACACAGATTTAGCTTCAATGGCAGGAGAGATCAATATATCAAAGAAAATACAGAAATGATCAGACAGTGCTACATCCTTAATGACAATCAATGAAATGTTTAGACCCTTACTGATAAGTAAATCTAGAGTGTGTCCACGATTGTGTGTGGGTCCATGTACATGCTGAGTCAGATCAAAAGTTTTTAAAACAGTTTTGATTTCTTTTGCCATATTGTTTTCTGCATTATCTATGTGAATGTTAAAATCTCCTGCAATGGCAAAACAGTCAAACTCTGAGGTAATTGCTGATAACAGTTCTATAAAGTCCTCAGCAAAGGCTGGAGAGTATTTTGGAGGCCTGTAAATAATGATAAGTAAAATGCGTGGAGCACCTTTCAACACAATACCCAGATATTCGAAAGAAGGGTAATTCCCAAATGATATTTGCTTACATTGATAGATATCTTTAAAAAGAGCAGCTAGACCCCCACCTCTCTTAACAGCTCTGCAGACACTCATAAAAGTAAAGTTCGGAGGGGCTGTTTCATTGAGGACTGTTGCACTGCAGCTGTCTTCTAGCCAGATTTCATTTAGAAGCATAAAATCCAGGTTGTTTGTGGTTATTAAATCGTTGACTAGAAGTGATTTATTTTTAAGTGAACGAATGTTTAAAAGTGCTAACTTAACAGTCTTACTTTTTGTCCCCACATCAATCTTACTTTGACGTGTAATAGGCACCAGATTAGTTGGGTTTGCTGCACGGCTATTGAAGGCCTTAGACTTTCTATCTTGTAATAGAACAGCAATAGAGAAAGATACAGGCACACTGGGTTCCCGCTTGTTCTGTAAACATTTGAGAAAGTTACTGTTATCAGAGCGGGGACCCAAAACACATCACTGAGAGCTGGTATCAGTTGTTTTTAGTTCACCTCGAGCAGATGGAGGAGGGTGTGGGCCCTGGCGTTGTGGCAGAGGCCGAAGAGCTCTCACAGGAGGGGGAGGGCGAGCTGGGCCCGCAGGCTTTGGTGCGGGTGGTAATGGTGCCTGTCGTTTTTTGGTTGGTATCTGGGGGCTTGCAGCAAAAGAGTGGGATAGTCTGGTTCCAGCATACACCAGTTCTTCCATTTTCTGTGAGAAACACAGTAGTGGTGATGCTGGAGAGAGGGATAGCGTATCTGGGGAAAGGGGCTGTTGCTCTGGTGTTATATGAGGTTGTGATATGCTGTCCTGGCTTCCCTGGCTGTTTTCCAGGAAGTCGTCCTTGGGTGCTGAATCTTCAAGCAGTTCTGATATGTCTCTCTGTGGGCAGGGCTCAGCTGAGATTGTGTCCGTGAGCAGAGGTTGTTGTGGCGGAGTGGTGTTATCATTGTCCTTGTGTGATATGTCAACCGCATGTCCATTTTGCTGCTGAAGTGAAGTCCCGTGGTCATTCATACTGTGTCCAGGTGTGTGTGTGCCGTTCAGATTGAGTTGATTGGCACACACTGCAGAAGGATGATTGAGGGAGAAGTAGAAATTGTCCTTTAACACTCTTGAACCAAGTTTGTTTGGGTGATGGCCATCCCGATGAAAAAGTTGTCTCTGACTCCAGAAAAGATTGAAATTGTCAATGAAGTTTACTCCTTTTATATTGCAGGTTTTTTGCAGCCATGTATTTAGCCCAAGCAACCGTGAAAACCTGTTTGTTCCTCTTGCTGGGAGTGGTCCACTGATGAATGTTTGAACTTTCAGTCTTTTAAGTGTTTCAAAAAGTTCATTGAAATCCTTCTTAAGGAGTTCTGACTGCTCTTTATGAATATCATTCTTCCCCACATGTATGATGAGTCGATTTGCAGTCTTATGTTTCATCAGAATGTTCTGAAGTTCCCTGTTTACATCCGAAGTTGTTGCTTGTGGAAGGCAGCATGTAGTTGTATCACTGCCGCTAATGTTTCTGATTATCGAGTCCCCCACTATCAGAGTCCTGGGCTCGGCTGCGCTCTGAGCTGAGTGCCGCTGTCTGCTCGACCTTGAGCGCCAGTTAGCATCAGTGTTAGCTACTGGCCCATTCAGTCTGTGTTCAATCATATTCATCACATTTGGGGATTCCTCATTTACATTCATTAGTACTTCAAATCTGTTCTCAAGATGTATAGGCGGTGGTAGAAGACCAATGTTTGCAATCCTTGTCAGAGCTGTATCTGGGGTAGAGGATGCTACTGCGGCAATATGTGATGCTCGTGACAATCTGATGCCTCGAGTGCCTTTGGGTCTAGCTCCCTGTTTGTGCCATCGATTAGTAAGTCGATCGGCTTGTTTCTCTACCTGTCGAGGAGCACTAGTTTCATGGGACTCACCAGCTGTATGCTGAGGGTGTCCATGACGAAGCTCTGTTGTGTGCTCCGTCTGGTTTGGTGGTCCCGTAAGTAACTTTGTTTCGAGAACTGCAATCCTTTGTAAAAGTCTGTGGCAGTTAGTGCAGCAAGTAGATTCTTGAACCTGAAGAGGCATTTTCTCTCTTATCCGTATGAATGTAGGCAGTTGTGTTTTCCTTTCCCGGAATGTAAGCTGGTCGGGTAAAAGAATTCTGCGTTTTTGTAGTAATCCAAACTTTGTTGTCTGAGCACTGTGCTGTTTGCTGAAGTTAAAATTAGATGATAAAAGGAAATAAAATATAAAATATAGGAGATAAAATGTAAAAGCGATAGAGCAAAGCGCGGAGCAGTAAGCAAGAGCGTCCGAACAGTAGCTGAGCAGGAAGCTACAGTAAAGTAAAACTAAACCGGTGAACAGGAAGCTTCATCAAACAACAGCATTTCATTTCAGAAGAGGACTGCGACTGATTGAGGCAGCAGCAAAACTGTCATGTCAAAAAGGACACTTCTCACCACTGGTGAAGAGAAAGGAAAAAAGATGAAACCAGAGGAAGAGAAAAAACGGCAAGATAAAGGTATGTTAAAAAAATTAATGTTAACTAAATTAGGTTATGTTGCGAGCTAACTTTAGTTGGCTGGTTAATTAACATAGCCCAGGTAAAATATCTTCTTGTTTTGAAAGTTCATGTAGGGACAGTAGGGGTGTGCGATATCATGATTTTTGCTAGTGGACTATTAAAATATCAGCTTTTGAAGAAATATCGATCGTGCACATTCTGCAGTTCTAGCGTCTCCGTGCCAGTACTGGACAACTCGACGTACATTCACATCACATGTAAGAACAGCGGTAGAGTTACACTCACGGGAGTGTTTTGTACATTTAGGTTTATTTTTTATATAGGTAGATACTGTTTATGTCAAGTTATTTTATTTGTAGTTGATTGTTCTGCACTTTTGCATGTTGCTAATTTTTTTAACCAAAAGCAGTTAAAGTGGTTTACTTGTTTACAGTAAATCAATTTTCACATACACAAAGTAGGCTATGGCACTTAGTACTGACTTTTTCCACACATCCTCCGTTTGAGAGCAAGTGTGTATGCATTTTTTTCTCCGTAGCCATGTTAATGATGCGGTTAGGTGGGGTGAAGAGATGTCATGCAGCGTTGAGCATTATAACCAATCGTGTGTGTTTATGAGTGTGATGGCCAATCAGAGGCGTTCAGATTAGTCATCGCTGAAACAAGAGTTTTGTTCAAAGTTGATAATAAGGTGTGTGATGAGTTAGTGATGGAGGAACTTCCTGTCAGAAACTGCTGTCTCATATGCCCATTTATGGCACGAATGGCTGCTTTGACTGCTTGCCAGTGGTTCATAGTTTAAGTTGTTAGAATAGTTTTTAGTTATAATACTTTTTAACTATGCAACATCCATTTTAGAACACAAACTAAATTGCGCAGTGTAGGCCTACATAACGTACTCGGTTACTAACGTAACCTCGGTTCTCTCTAGAAGAGGTCTCTCGTACTGCGTTAGATATCTAACGCTAGGGGAAAATCCTTTTTCCGCGAGATATTGAAGCCAAAAATGATCCTTAATTTTGTAATAATGCAAAACGCGTTGCGGCAGCATACAGACATAGGCGAGGCAGCTCGCGCGCCTATTGGCTGGTCTGCGGCAACTGCAGCAGCCTATCGAGCGAGGCCTGGCGTGACGCCAGACCCAATGAGGGTGCTACGCGCCCGCTGCGTCACATCCCGCCGAAACGGGCGTGGTCTAGGCCTATAAATACGCTCGCAGGCAGCTACCATCCGTTTTTTTCATCATAGAAGCAACCAGAGCGTGCGCATGCACGGCAAAAAACGCAGTACTCGTTCCCTCTTCTAGAGAGAACCGAGGTTACGTTAGTAACCGAGTACGCTCTCTTACGAGAGGTCTCTCGTACTGCGTTAGATATCTAATGCTAGGGGACCCAATGCAAAACGCCGTGCATGCCGAGATCTGACACCAAAGACCCAAGGGCGAAAACCCAGGGTTCATATAGTGCACAATCACTCAGGGAACTCACAGGGAGTCAAGGAAGAGGGAGGGGCGAAGCCACATTCTTCCACATATGGCAGCGTTGCTCAACGCGAATTTCATCATACAGACAGGGCGGGGTACGGCTTGAACTGATGGGGAAATGTGGGTCTTACACAGTGCTTTTCGTAGTCGATCACCGAGCTGTGCTCAGTAGACGCAGCATTCCGAGCTGATAGCATCAGGTCAGATAATACTGGTTAACTAGACCGACAGCAGCCTGGCCTGCAGGGCGGGAACCTCTAGGTTGTAAAACCTTATAAATGTAGACGGGGAGGCCCATCCCGCCGCCGTACAAATATCTTGCAAGGCAATCCCACTCGACCAGGCCCACAAAGAGGCCATGCCTCTCGTGGAGTGCGCTCTGACACCCAACGGGCATTGCATGCCCTTGGAGGCGTATGCTAGCGCTATAGCATCAACTATCCATCTGGATAGGCTCTGTTTCGACGCGGCTAGTCCCTTAGAACGCCCGCTGAACGAAACAAAGAGCTGCTCAGTCTGTCTGAAGACAGTCGAGCAAGACACATAAGCTCGTAATGCCCTGACTGAGCAAAGGAGGCCCGTGTCTCTTTCCTCATCAGGGACCGGTAGGGCTGACAGGGAAATGACCTGCATCCCCTAAACGGTGTGTTGAGGGATTTTGGAACATAACCGTGCTTAGGTTTGAGTATAACTTTTGAGTAATTAGGCCCAAATTCCATGCACGTCGCGCTCACAGAGAGCGCGTGTAAGTCCCCTATGCGCTTCACTGAAGCGAGAGCCAGCAGAAACACAGTCTTGAAAGACAGATGTTTCAGATCAATCGTCTGTAAAGGCTCGAATGGTCCACCTTTCATGGCTTCCAGCACCGTAGAAAGGTCCCATACGGGGACTGAGGGAGGTCTGGGAGGATTCAGTCTCTTAGCCCCTCTAAGGAAGCGGATGACTAAATCGTTCCTTCCTATTGACTGACCAAGCGTTGTTCTTGAGAACGCTGCTATAGCCGCCACATAAACTTTGAGCGTGGAAGGGGTCCTGCCCTTATCCAACAGCTCTTGTAGGAAGGAAAGCACCTCCGTCACTCCACAGTCTGTGGGTGACACGCCACGGGTTGTGCACCAGCCCGAAAACACTGACCATTTCGAGGAGTAGAGCCGTCTCGTAGACGGAGCCCTAGCCTGCGTGATCGTGTTTAATTCTCCCTTAGGGAGTTCAACATGTACCCGTTGATGGCCCAGACATGAAGGGACCACAATTCCGGGTGAGGATGTAGAGCCCTGCACGGGCCAAAAACTCCAGCCCTAGCCCGGCCCTGGCCTGTGGTGTTCAAGCCCTACCCGACCCCAGCCCGACAACGCCTGCAATTTTTTCAGCCCGAACCCGACCCGACCCGAGACCAACATCAATCACTTTTAAGCTCTCTCTGACGCGCGCGCTCTTTGACGCGCGCTGTCTCTGCTACACACGCAAACACACGTCGCGCGCTCTCTGATGCGCGCTGTCTCTGCTACACACGCAAACACACACACATCGCGCGCTCTCTGATGCGCACTGTCTCTGCTACACACGCAAACACACACACGTCACACGCTACTAAGAGGTAAACTTTTATTACAGGCCTGAAACATCATGCCCAAAAATATTGGACAAACCGTCCATTACACAGAAGCATAAACATGAAGGGAGAATATAGTGCTATGGGATCAAACCGCAAAAATAAGTAAATAAACGGCCTACCTTTCTTTGCTTTTCAGTAACTGAAGTGTCACCTGTTTAATGCACGTGAGTGACGCGCGCGCGTTCGTGTATGCGTGTTGCGTTTGTGTTACTTTCTTAGGTGATGTATAATATTTATAATATAATCAATATAACAATATTTCATACACACTTCGTGACGTGTGCTCTGCTGCACGTTAATTATATACACAATGAGGAGAGAAGCTAAAATAAGCCCGAGCCCGACCCGAGCCCGATCTGTAAAAAAAAAAAAACGGCCCGAGCCCGGCCCGAATGGGCTTAGCCTGTCGGCCCCATCGGGCCCCGACGGGCTTGCAGGGCTCTATGAGGATGCCAGATCGAGCCGTGGGCCTGAGAGAGGAGGTCTCTCCTCACTGGTACTGGCCACGGGGCAGTGCTCGCTAGCTGCATCACAGCTGGGAACCAAGGCTGGTTTTCCCAGAACGGTGCTACAAGCAGTACTGAGCATCCTTCTTCCCTGATCCGTTCTATCACCTGAGGCAGGAGAGAGACGGGGGGAAAAGCATAGAGCGGGCGGCGTGGCCACACATGAGCCAACGCGTCCCTGCTCTTGGAGAAAAATTCCGGGCAGTGAGCGTTTTCTTGAGACGCAAACAGGTCTACTTCCGCTCTGCCGAATTTCTTCCACAGCAGCTGGACTGTCTGTGGGTGTAGAGACCATTCGCCTGCCGGAACATTGTTCCTGGACAGTCTGTCTGGTCCTATGTTTAGGAGCCCTGGCACGTGCGCTGCTCTCAGCGAGCGCAAGTTGCGCTGAGCCCATACCAGGAGGCGTTCTGCTAGCCTGTACAGGCTCCTGGACCTGAGGCCGCCCTGGCGATTTATGTAGGACACCACAGACATGTTGTCCGAGCGGACCAGGACGTGGTGTCCTTTTATTTGGGGACAAAAACGCGTCAGCGCGTTGTCTACTGCCAGCATTTCGAGGCAGTTTATATGCAGGAGCTTCTCCCGTTCTGACCACTGGCCGAAGAACGGTCTGCCATTGAGCAGAGCTCCCCATCCCGAGGTGGATGCGTCCGTTGACACCACTTTCACTCTCGAGGAAG
Organism: Scardinius erythrophthalmus; assembly: GCF_964197995.2. Taxonomy (NCBI): domain Eukaryota; kingdom Metazoa; phylum Chordata; class Actinopteri; order Cypriniformes; family Leuciscidae; genus Scardinius; species Scardinius erythrophthalmus. The sequence continues at coordinate 38,003,514 of NC_138235.1, forward strand.
TCCCCAGGCTTACACCTGATTGGTACCAGTCGTCCGCTCTCCAAGGTTTCAGAGCTGTGACGCACTTCTGATTGACCTTGAGGTGAAGCAGACCGGATGCCCACGCTTGGCGTGGGACTCGCGCTTTCAGCCAAAACTGCAGCGGGCGCATGCGGAGCAGGCCCAGCCGGAGCACTGATGATGCTGAGGCCATGAGACCCAGCATCTTCTGAAATTTCTTGAGCGGGACAGATGCGCCGCAGTGGAACGAGTTCGCTGTGCGCTGAATGTCTACCGCGCGCTGTGGTGATAGTCGCGCTATCATGGACAGCGAGTCCAACTCTGTGCCCAGGAAAGATATCGTCTGACTGGGGGACAGAGAGCTCTTCGCCCAATTGACACTGAGACCCAGATTCTCGAGGTGATCAAGTAAAATGGTCGTGTGTTCTATGAGCACTGAGCGACATTGCGCTAGAATCAGCCAATCGTCCAAATAGTTCAGTACTCGCACGCCCCTCATTCTGAGGGGTGCGAGCGCCGCATCCATGCACTTCGTAAATGTACGGGGTGCCAGGGATAAACCGAACGGCAGGACTGTGTACTGATATGCCTGGCCTCGAAGGCGAATCTCAAATATCGCCTGTGACGTGACGCTATCTGTATTTGAAAATACGCGTCTTTCAGATCTATTGACACGAACCAGTCTCCTTGGCGAACCTGCGCGAGGATTTTTCTGGCCGTGAGCATCCTGAACTGTCGCTTCACAAGCACTCTGTTCAGTTGCCTTAGATCTAGTATGGGTCTGAGACCCCCGTCTTTCTTCGGTACCAGGAAGTATCTGCTGTATAGCCCTCCTTCGCTCTGAACTTGAGAGAGAGGCTCTATGGCCCCTTTGTTCAATAGTTTCGCCACTTCGGCTCGAAGTAAATGTGCTACTTCTGCTTTTACCGTGGTCTCGACGCGTGCCGCATAGCGGCGAGGGCGTCGGCGAAACTGTAGCGAATAGCCTCTTTTTATAATGTCCAGCACCCACTTCGAAACCCCGGGCAGCTTTGCCCATGCGTCTGCATGAATAGCTAGGGGTTGAATACGAAGCGCGCTCCGTTCGCTCAGCGGTGGAGAGGCTTCGGTGTGCTGTAACACAAGCGTCGCGCTCGTGACATTTGAGGCATGGGGCGCTGATAACAGCGGGCAGATTGCCCGAGCTCGACTCCTCTGCGGCGGTCAGCCGCGAGGGGGAGGGCTGGGCGAGTCCCGTGGGAACTGTCATGTCTATGTGTGGATGTGGGCGCGGGACAGCGGGCACATTTATCACACCGAAAGCATTGTTCGCTTGAGTGAAGCGAATGCACGCTGGTTTCGTTTTTACAGAAACCGTGAGACATGCATGACGTGGTGTTTGTGGGCACTGGGTAGTGGGCACATTTACCACGTTTGAAGCGCAATCGATCTGAGTCGATTTTATGTGCGTGGGACCTGTGTGACAGGCTGTGCTTGTGTGTAGAGATGGGCACTGGGCAGTGGGCATTCTTACTACACATGAGACACCATCGGCCGTGGCCGGGACACCAGAAAATACACTCTCTTGTGGATTTATCTGGGTAGCCGTGAAAACGGCATTTGTGTGCAGGCAAGCGGGTGACAGAACCGGCTTGTTGGCTGCAGAAAACACTGGAACAGTCACATTTTCTGGAACTGGACGAGCAAATAACTTTGGTGGGAGTCCGGCCGCAGCGGGACTCGAACACCGTCGTTTTCCTAGGCGTGCTAGGACGACTTTGGGGCCTCGGGCTTAACCACAATCCTAGGCCGCGGGCCACGCATTGCGGGGCGGCGGCTGGATGAGCGGGAGCGCGGCTTCGCGCTTCGGGCCTGGCGGCGCTGCGAAGTGGCGGCAGTGGACGGTGGCTGGGGCTGTGAGCTCTGTGCAGACGGTTTCGCACGGCCTGCTGCAGAGCTGGAGCGCTTCGGGAGGGAGCGAGGTACGTGGCGCTTCTTAGGTCCGGCACGCAGATCGCGTCAGGTCCTTTCTCATCCAGCTTTTTGAGGAGATCGGCCTGGAAGATCTGCAACGTGGCCATGGTGTGCAGCGCTGACGCAGCTTGCCCGGCGGCGGAGAAAGCGTGGCGGAGCAGGCTTGACGTCGTGCAGCAAGCTTTCGAGGGTAGGGCCAGCTTAGCGCGCCGTCCAGCGGAGGGCGGACATAAGTGGGCCGCTATCGCCTCTTCGACCGGCGGCAGCGAAAGGTATCCCCTGTTCTTGGCATCGTCAACTGCAGAGAATGCCACAGAAACAGCAGGACGCACTCTAGCTGAATAGGGGGCGTTCCATGACTTAGCGACTTCTTTGTGAAGCTCAGGAAGAAAGGGCGCTGGTCTAGATGTAGGCGAAACGCGCTCCCCAGGCAGGAAAAAGCCATCCAGCCGGGTTGTGAGCGGGTTGCTCGGGCGAAGACCACTCGAGGCCGAGGCTCGCCGCGGCCTGTGCGAGTATCCGCATGAGCTCCGTCTCGATGGACGCTCTCTTGCCCGACGATGTGCGGGCAGGGGGCGCGAGATCCTCAGAGCTCGCCCAATCCTCACTGCCTGACGCCAGGATAGAGCAGGAATCATCCTCTCCCAGCAGGGCTTCCTCGTCAGCGATGTCGATGGAAGCGGCGGCAGACGGCGGCCGCTGTCCATCAGGAAGAGAAGCTGACGAAGCCGGTGAAGCAGGCGGGCGAACCGGCGAGCTTTGGCGGCTGGGGGAAGGTTCTGGGACCCGCTGGGCACGGCGCTTTTTACGGCGCGACACCGCGGCGGGCGGGGGAGCAGTCTCGGTGAAGAAAGCCAGGCGAGTCCTCAGAGTCGCCATAGGCATCAGCTCGCAGTGAGGGCATCCGCCGTCAGCGAGCGCGAGAGCTGCATGTTCCTCACCCAGGCAGGAAACGCAGATAACATGGCGGTCCCCGTCGCTGAGTGTGGCTCTGCACGAGCCGCAGGAAGGCATCTTGAAAAAGACGCTGCTCTTTTAGAATGTGTGTCGCGGCGGCGACACACACACACACACACACAGAGTACAGAGAATAAGGTAAAGGATATAAGCGCCGGAAAGCGCAGCAGGAAGGCAAGGAAGGCGGCGCGGCCAGCGACTTCAGTGACTCGTCCCGCTGAAGGTGCTCTCTCTCAGACGGCGCGGCTTCTTCTCCAGCTCCAGCGATGCGTGTGCTTCGCTTGAAGGATGAAAAAATCGGATGGTAGCTGCCTGCGAGCGTATTTATAGGCCTAGACCACGCCCGTTTCGGCGGGACGTGACGCAGCGGGCGCGAAGCACCCTCATTGGGTCTGGCGTCACGCCAGGCCTCGCTCGATAGGCTGCTGCAGTTGCCGCAGAACAGCCAATAGGCGCGCGAGCTGCCTCGCCTATGTCTGTATGCTGCCGCAACGCGTTTTGCATTATTACAAAATTAAGGATCATTTTTGGCTTCAATATCTCGTGGAAAAAGGATTTTCCCCTAGCGTTAGATATCTAACGCAGTACGAGAGACCTCTCGTAAGAGAACGTTCTGCTGTTAACGTAACCTTGGTTCCCTGAGATAACGGGAATGAGCATTGTGCCAGTTTCTGACACGAATGGGGAAACTCCGTTTTCTCCTAATTTACACTTAGTCATCTAGTACAGTGGTTTTCAATCCTGGTCCTGGGGACCCACAGCTCTGCACAGTTTGTATGTTTCCCTCATTTAACGCACCTGATTCAGATCATCATCTCGTTAGGAAAGAGCTATGAACTGAACTGGGTGTGTCAGATAAAGGAGACATATAAAATGTGCAGAGCTGTGGGTCCCCAGGACCAGGATTGAAAACCTCTGATCTAGTAGACGCCTTTATGGGCGGACCGACTGCCTATTTAAGTCGCTTTTTAGCGCCCATTTCGGCAGGCTGAAAAGCCATGTGTCTGTGCAAAGAACATATATGAACCAATCAGGCTTCAGTATTCTGAGAAAATCAGTATTCAGTATTCCCCATACGCATTAGAAACTGACGTAACAAGAGTGAACCGTATCGAAAGGAAACTATTAATATAAAAGTTGCTCTATTCAGCAATGTAGATGTTACATTTTCATTTGTTTTGTCAGCCATGACATCCTCAAGTGATCATCCAGTGTTCTGTGACGTCTGTGATGAAGGAAAGGAGAAAGCTGTGAAGACCTGCCTGATGTGTCACATCTCCTATTGTGAGACTCATCTGGAGAAACATCGCAGCAACCCACATCAAAAGAAAGACAAACTCATCAATCCTGTGGAAAATCTGGAGGATTATATATGCCAGAAACACGGGAGACCTCTGGAGCTGTTCTGCAGAGATGACCAGACGTGTGTTTGTCTGTCCTGCTGCACTGAAGGAGAACACAGGACTCACACCACTGTTCCTTTAGAGGAGGAGAGTCAAAAGAAGAAGGTAAAAATGTTTAAACTAAACACTTTAACCCTTATAAGCTGTATAACCTTACAAAGAAGACAAATTGGCTCTTACTGGTTATTTTTTAACAGCAAGGTGTCATTTTTGTTTTTAGATAGTGTTATAAAACTGAATTCCCCAAAGCACACTGTAAAAAATAATATGATCAATAAGTTATGTTTTTACAAAACATTAACTCATTAAAATACTTTAACCCCTTACCAGACAGACCCAATGTTGGCATGTGGGGCATACATGACATACCCAAAATAAAAAGGTTGCTGCTCATAAGTCATTCTGAATAGACACATAACACACATATATTTAGAAAGCCAACCCTTGAGAGTTTACAGTTCAAGACTCAGAATTAATCAGACTGTTATTAATATTGAGATATATAAGCTCAAACATAAAAACAAAAAATATTAAGAATATATTTATTAAATGTATAAACATATTATATGAATGTAGTATAACAACTTATAACCACAACTAAAGTGTGCACAAACTGTGATTGACAGTCAGATCTCACACAGCCCTGTGCTGATTGGACCAGAAGAACAGGGAGCGGTGGATTTTTGCAAAACAAGTAACAGGCTCTAGGTGGAGGTAGAAGCGCAGGTTTTTTTTTTTTTTTTTTAAACAAAAAATAACTATTCTTGGGACCTTATGTGAATTATTTTAACAAATAAGATTATGGAATAGAAAAGCTTTTGCAGCAGGTGGATTAGAGCAACAAGTAGCATCAAGCTACATGACACAATTTAAAAGATTAATAAACACTTTTACTTAAAGCTCACTTTAAAACACCATCAAGTATTTGTATCATATTCCGTTCGCGGTTTAAAATGGTTTTAAGTCAAAAAAAGATGTTGAAATATGTTATATTTAGCATTTTATATGCAGCTAATGGCTACACTTTGCTTAGCATGTAGCCTATACTGTAAATATTCTTTATTCATATGAAAATACCCCAAATCGCACGAAAATCACACACAAACCACATATACCCGAAATCGTGCATTTATTAGCTTCTTGTTTCAGGTGAAGAGATGTTTAGTTTTGTTTGTCTCAGAGCTCAGAATGAGGAAGTATACACAGGACAGCGTCATGCAGAAGGGCAGGATACGTGAGATGATTGACAGCTGTACAGCGAATTAGAGAGTGCTGAGATCTGACGCAAATCAGGAAGAGGAGAGACAGAGCTCGCTGTGTTCGCTGTTTTGAGTTATTCAGATCGCATAATTCAGTGGAAAATAGTGTGACCACCATCAAACAAAACAACAGAGGTGGGACCAAGTCATTGTTTTGCAAGTCACAAGTCAGTTTCGAGTCTTTGCATTCAAGTCTCGAGTCAAGTTAAATTAAAATTTTACAGTTAAATTTCATGATTGCAAATAAAATTTTCACTTAGGGCACCCATCTATCTCAGTTTAATTTAGGGATTGTTCTTACGTGTGACAAAGGCAGTGAAAAAAAACTATTTTATTGGTTACAGAGTAACAAAGGCAAAATCATTTCATTGAAATAACTGCTACACATTTTGTATGTGTGTGAGAAAGAATGTGTCTATGAGTGTATCTAAGCCATTATTTGGAACCTAAAATAAACTGAATAAGAAAAGACTAACTTTAGTTTTAAAACTTAAAACCATCAACCACGGACACATCTAAACTATGTGTGTGTAGCAACCATTCAACTGGAGAATGGTGGACTTCGGCCTTGTACACCAATGCAGGTTGCGTCTTGCGAGTGATTCGGTCCCGAGGACTTTTCTATCGCTTCAGAAGTGTGTGTGTGTGTGTGTGTGTGTGTGTGTGTGTGTGTCTAAAATGTAACCCTGACTGTTTTACTTTCCTTTTGTTAAATAATCACTTATTTATTTCGATAATACCTGTTATATTGCTTGTGGGTTTGAATAAACCTTGAATAATAAACCTTGAAGAAATGAGAAACTTTCTTGTCTTCATGATTACCTGGATCTAGACATAACAAATTGGCGACGAGGATTTTGCTGTTCTACATGAAAGATGTCTGCTGTTGCTTCTTTTCCTACGCCATTCTTACCATGTCCGGGTGAGCCGTCTATTCCTTTTGGCGTCTGGTTAAAGATGTTTGAGAATTACTTACTTGTCATAAATGCATCAGGAGATGACTGGCCAGTTGCAAGAAAGCGAGCTTTGTTTCTTCATTGCCTGGGAACAGAAGGGCAGAGACTATTCTATACTTTACCAAACCCAGGAGAAACAATGGAGGATGCTATTGAGACTTTGAAACTACACTTTATTCCTCGACGTAATGTTGTGGCTGAGCGTCATGCATTCAGAAAACGAATTCAAGCACCAGGTGAAACAATCCTGCAGTATGTTGCTTCTCTTCGGGACTTAGCCACCACATGTGAGTTTGCATCTAATAATGATGAAATGTTGCGAGATCAATTAGTGGAGAATGTAAACAGTCATCGTATTAGAGAACGTCTGTTGTTAGAGACTGATTTGACGCTTAACAAGGCTATTACTATTGCTACACAAATGGAGGCTGCTGGTGAACAAGCTAAACTTTTTTCAAATCAGAGTTCAGTACCTGTGCAAGCAATACAAGCAACAAGTGTGCCTGCTGTTGATCGTTACAAAAGACAATCACCTTTGAAACCTCTGCCTGTGCCTTCAAAGTCTTTTGCTACTTCCTTGGCTCGTGCATGTTATCGATGTGGATCTACAAAACATCTTGCAAATGATTCCAGATGTCCTGCAGTTTCTGTAAAGTGCAATAATTGTCAAAAGTTGGGACATTTTTCAAGAGTGTGTCGTTCACAGCAAACACATTCTGTACATGAGATTGAACTTCCTGAGCTTCAGATTCTTTACATGCATGATTCAGTATCTAATAAGATAAAGTGTACTACTACTATCATGACTGCATCAGCCTCTGTACCTGTGGAGTTGATTGTGGATTCTGGATCTTCCGTTTCCATTCTGCCTAAATCTGTGTATGAAAAACACTTTAAACAAGACTCTTTGCTGCCTCCTGCTGTTAAATTGGTGACGTATTCACGAAATCCAATACCAGTGCTTGGTTGTCTACCTGTTACTGTTACCAGAGATAATATGACCTGTAATACTTCAATCTTTATAGTCGAATGTGGCACTGCTCTTCTTGGAATGGATTTAATTAATGGATTGCATCTCAAGTTTGAAGGTTCTTCCATACTTCCAGGACCGACTCAGTCTTCAGCCTCTGTAATGCGACTTTCTGCTTCTGTGCCTGTTACTAAGCTAGGATGTGCAAAAGGATTTGTGCATAAGGTAAAAACTTCTTCAGTGGTGAAACCTGTACGTCAGAAACTCAGACGGTTGCCATTATCTGTTCGAAATGCTGTCAGTGATGAACTTCAACGCCTTCTTGACTTGGGTGTTATTGAACGAGTGGATGCATCACCGTGGATTTCTCCAATTGTAGTTGTTCAGAAGAAGACCGGTGGTATTCGCATGTGTGTAGACCTGCGAGAACCAAATAAAGCTGTTGTTGCGGACAGTTATCCTTTGCCCCATATTGATGAGATGATGTCTATGCTGCGTGGAGCAACTGTCTTTTCTACAATTGATTTAGAGAATGCTTATTTCCAGCTTTTGTTACATGAAGAAAGTCGTGATCTGACTGCATTCATCACCCATGAAGGACTATTCAGATTCTGTCGAGTACCTTATGGCCTTGCTTCAGCTCCATCTGCATTTCAGAAAATGCTAGCAACTGTACTACAAGGATTGCCAAACGTAGCCAATTATTTGGATGATGTCATTGTCTGGGGACACACAAAAAGTGACCATGACCACATGCTCAAAGTGGTTCTTCAGCGCATACATGATGCAGGCTTACAGTTGAATGATTCAAAATGTCACTTTAATAAAAGCAGTTTGCGCTTTCTTGGTCATACTGTATCTGCACAGGGTATTCACCCAGATGAGGATCATCTTAGTGCAATGCTTCATGCTCCTGTTCCTAAAGATGCACATCAGCTCCGTTCCCTTCTTGGATTGTTGTCATGGTACAATAAATTCATTCCAAATTTCGCTACAGTTGTAGAACCATTGCGTGTTTGCATCAGACAAGGTTCTGAGTTCAGCTGGTCAGATGAGGCTCAGAAGAGTTTCAGTACTGTAAAGGAGTTGCTACTCCAAAGCCCTGCTTTAGCATTGTTTGACCCTAACTTGCCTACTGTCGTTTCAACGGATGCATCAGATTATGGACTAGGTGCTGTATTCTCTCAAATTCATGAAAACAACACAGAGCACATTGTTGCATTTGCTTCAAGAACATTGTCTACTGCAGAACGCAAATATTCAACGATTGAAAAGGAAGCTTTAGCATGTGTCTGGGCTGTTGAAAAATGGAGAACTTACCTCTGGGGTCGAAAATTTCTTCTACGTACGGATCATCAGGCCTTGACAGTGCTCCTCTCCTCTAAAGGCACAGATCGCGCTGGAATGAGGATCGCACGTTGGGCAGAGCGACTCTTGTGTTTTAACTATGAGGTGAATTATTATCCCGGCTCTCAAAATCAAGTTGCTGATTATCTTTCACGCCTACCTTTGCCTGCTTCTGATGAGGATTTTTCCGGTACTGAGCCGGAGTTTGTTGCATTTTTGTCTTCTGAAATGTCTGCTGTGTCTCCAACTGAATTTGCTCTTGCCTCTGCATCATGCTCAGAAATGACTGCATTACGTGCTCAGATTGTTCGTGGATGGCCCTCTTCATCAGCTGCTGTGGGGGTTGTTCTACGTCCATATTTTCAAATACGTCATGAACTTGCTGTGCAAAAGGACTATGTGTTTAGAGGGTCACGTCTTGTTGTTCCTGTTGCATTGCGACGTGTTTTGGTGAATCTTGCCCATGAAGGTCATCAAGGAATAGTGCGTACGAAACAGCGCATTCGTGAACTTTACTGGTGGCCTGGTATTGACTGCTTGGTTAAGGAACAGATCAAGAATTGTGAAGTTTGCTTGTCTTCTGATAAGGTTACAACTGTTCGTGCTGCACCTTTACAACCTGTACCTTTTCCAACTATGCCATGGGAAAAAGTGGCTGTTGACATTGTTGGCCCATTTGAAACCGCTACCTGGGATTGTCGGTACATTATGACGTTGATTGACTATCATAGTAAGTGGCCAGAAGTGGCATTCACTTCTTCAATCACAAGTAAAAATGTGATCAACTTCTTGACGTCAGTTTTCAGCAGATTTGGAAATCCTCATTTCATTGTATCTGACAATGGATGTCAGTTCAAGTCAGTGGAGTTTGCTGCATTTCTGAAAGATCGAGACATTCAACACATACATACGTCAGTGTATCATCCAGCTGCAAATGGAGCTATTGAGCGATTTCATCGAGTACTGAAGAGTTCTATTCAATCTGCTATTCTGTCTGGAAAGCCATGGAAATCAACAGTGACAGACTTTCTTCAAACTTACCGTGCTACTCCCCATGCTGTTACTGGACGGTCTCCTTCTGAGTTACTCTGTGGCAGAAAATTGCGTACTCGTCTAAATGTTCTCCCTCTTCCTATAACTTGTAAGGATCCTGCTGTGAGTCAGAAAGTGTCATTGTCTCAAAAGAAGATGAAAACATACACAGACCTCAAACGAAGAGCCTGTACTCCTGAGTTCAAACCTGGAGACTGGGTGCGTATAAAAATTCCAGTTCATGTTCCAAAAGGACATCCTAGATTCACAAAGCCTTTGAAAATTGTACATCAACTTGGTCCATGCACTTACCAGTTATCAGATGGGAAAAACTGGCATGCATCTCATCTTTCTCCAGCTTGTGCACCTGTGGAAAATGCCATTGAGAGTGAACTGGTGTCCTTGCCCCTCCAGTCTGTTCCTTCCTCTACGGTGTTGCCTAAAAATGAACTTGTGAACTTGCCTAATCAAATTGCTTCTTCATCTGTTCCTGTAAGGTCTTCATCAAGAGTGAAACGCCCTCCGCGTTGGTTGCATGATTATGTTACTTAGTACAAAAGACATTGATTATTTTGTGCTAAATGATAAATTAATTCTAGTTCTAATATGTCTGGTTACAGAATGTAGAATATATTGTTAAACTAATTGAATTGGATGTACATTTTGTATAGGTTTTGCCTATTGCACCAACTATGTAATTTGGGTGGAATTTACAGTTTTGAGTAAAGGGGGAATGTTGTGTTTATGTACTTGTCAGGAGATGGCGCTGTAGTCCACATGTTGATACCTATAAAAGGTGTAGAGTAAGAATGGAGGTGGTTGCACCTGCTGCCTAATCATGTAAATGGCTGGCACTGTTATATTGCTTGTGGGTTTGAATAAACCTTGAATAATAAACCTTGAAGAAATGAGAAACTTTCTTGTCTTCATGATTACCTGGATCTAGACATAACAATACCTCAATTGTATGGAATGTATGCTTAATTTGTGCAAATTTCTGTCACTGTCCATCTTTATTATGGGGGTTCAGGGGGCGCATATAGGCTATGTACGGAACTTTTTTTTTTTTTAAGCGGAAAATGTATTATTTTCAAATATATGTATTTATAGTGTGTGTATATAAACAAATATATATTTTATAATGACATAATTATACATATACATGTACATGTATATGTTTTAAATACAATTATGATTACTGTAGGATAATATATGTAGCAGGGAATTCAGTTACTTTTGAAAGGACAAAAATAAGGTGTCAGTGTATTTAACTTTTTACCTGACATCTTTGAAAGACAGATGCAATGATTAATGCATCCATGGCCAGGATATAATTATAAAATATGACATGATTTTAAAAGTGACCTATAACATCGACTATGCAATACACTTTAATTTATTTAGTGCTAATAAAATTATTAAGCCTATTTGGAGAGAGAGATGTTTATAATGTGACAATATATCAGTCATCGTGTGATAACGAAAATATGACAAGACCTAGACTACTTGTTCTGAGCAGGTGTTGTCAGTGAACAGGCTGTAAAACTGTTGGCTAAGTGTTAGACACTCACGAAAAACTTATGCTAATTATCTGGGAAACATTCTCTAACAGCAGTCAAGTTGTCACTGTTTGTGTCAAACAAGTTGTGAATTTGTTGTAACATTAAAACAGGAGATCATCATGACTTATCTCTGTGCTCAAAGTGATGCTCGGAGCTCCAGTGGTTTCCTCTATGCGTGAACGGAACTTTGAACGAAGCAGTTTGATGTAGCAGAATCACGTTAACAATTCCAGGATGTGCTTTTTTTCATTGGTTGTTGCGTTAAATCTTACCCAGATACAATAGTGCTATTTTCTGATTGGCTATTGTGTAGCCCCCTTTTTTTTTTTTTTGATTGGCTGATAAGTGGCAGGCTCGGCTAGGGGAGACGCGCTTGTTTCCTGCCGGTTCCATAGATCGGCACGGCCAGAGAAATTTCGAAATTTTGGGCGCTGCGGCATAAATAGTTTTTCCGCGTGAGAAATACAATGTGTGGCGGGAGTGCGTGACAAAAGACCGAAATGAGTGACTGTCACGCTCAATGCGTGACACTTGAGAGCCCTGTAAAAGTTTCTTACACCGTTTGCACACTCAGCAGGGATGAATGAGGAACTGGTCCATATGATTATGGGCGGAGCTATATGCCGTCACTGCAGATGAGTAAAGATTCAAGTAAAAGTGAAACTGTACAGATGAACTGGAAGCTTCCTCAAACAACATTTCTTTTCAGAAACTCAGAAATTAACAACCAGATCTGATATTCACTCACAGGTAAGTGATGAAAATATAAGAGCTAGTTCAGTAGTTTAGTAGCATTTGGAAGCAGCATCAGATTGTTGGTAAACGTAGGCCTACTGTAATTTTTTTGGCTAAAATCAAAAGTCAAAGTCACACTTTAGATAGCCTACCTTAGAATCAGGAAGTACTTAGACTGGCGACTAAATGAACTAAAGAAAAACGGGTAGTTCGACCGACCCTCTTCCTCACTGCCAAAAGCATTTTCCTGAGGTGCTATAATTAATGTTGTGAAATAATTTCTTAATTATAGTATTAACACTACAGCACCAAGATCGTCTCATCTGAGCTGCCTCATTGGTCTGTAATCACTCATCAATGTCAAAATATTTGAGATGACCAATCAAATCAAAGTAGGCGGACTTAATGCTGACAGAACCTGATGAGTGAGAATTCCACTGCGACTGCACACTTCAGTAAACGCCATAAAGTGTGAGATAAGACGCAAGTAGCTAAACTAAACACTTCATATCTGACAGCTGTTTTAGGATAGAAATGTTAAACGACCTTCAAAAATGATCAGGCAAACAAATAAACTTTTGTCTAATTTTTCCATTTTGATTTGAAAATAGGCCTATATAATTCACCCGATTCATGTTCAGATCTGTTATAATTATCAACTGTTATTGTGAGGGGACAAGAAACATTAACAAAGCCGTTTTCATCATACTAGGCATAAGATTAAGTTGTTATAGGTTTTAGTTTTATTTTTTAACCATGCAACATCCATTTTAGAACACAAACTAAAATATAACAAACTAACTTGTATTATGAAAGTTGCTCTTTCCAGCAATCTATATGATATATTCTCATTGTTTTGTCAGCCATGGCGTCCTCCAGTGGTCCAGCACTAAATGAGGAGCTCCAGTGCTCCATCTGTCTGGAAGTGTTCACTGATCCAGTCACCACTCCATGTGGACACAACTTCTGCAGAACCTGTCTGATCAAGTGCTGGACGAACACACAGACCTGCTTCTGTCCACTCTGTAAAGAAACATTCAGCAGAAGACCTGAGCTCAAGATTAATACAACACTCAGAGAGGTTGCGCAACACTTTAAGGAGAAGCTCAATCTAGGAGAATCTGAGGTGTTCTGTGACATCTGTGATGGAAGAAAGCAGAAAGCTGTGAAGACCTGCCTGATGTGTCAAAGCTCTTACTGTGACTCTCATCTGGAGCCTCATCGCAGAGTCCCACGTCTAAAGAAACACAAACTCATCAATCCTGTGGAAAATCTGGAGGATTATATATGCCAGAAACACGAGAGACCTCTGGAGCTGTTCTGCAGAGATGACCAGACGTGTGTTTGTCTGTCCTGCACTGAAGGAGAACACAGGACTCACAACACTGTTCCTATAGAGGAGGAGAGTCGAGAGAAGAAGGTAAAGAGTTACAAACAAAGCACTTTAAACCTTTATAAGATTTATAACCTTATAAGGATGACACATTGGCTGGTGTTACAAAATGAAATTCCCTGAAGCACACTGTAAAAAAATGATAAGATCAATCAGTGCATTATGGGTATTCTCTAGCCATTGAGCGTACATTGGTTGTACACTCATTATTGTGGTGCATTGTGGGATTGAATGAGTGCACTCAATACGTCCACTATGGTTTCGGAAAGCACGACAAATGGCTATCCCATCAAATATTACCCTATTTAAGGGTAAAGGGGGCGATTTCGGACAGTCACCGAGCACCACAAACAAACAGCAGCCTTCTTTTACAGTTCCTCCTGAACCAAAACAATTAGCAATGCTGCGTTCACGCCATGGTGTGTCACAAACTACTCAGAGACTAAGGTTGAAGATCCAATTGCAGCTTTATTGGGACAATCCAGAATCGTAATCCATATAACATGCATAGGGTCAAAACCATAGAGCAAACAATCTAAACGTACGATAGTCCAAAATCACAGGCAAACAAGTATATCGAGGACAATGGGCTGAAGAACAAGACCAAGACAGGAGAAGATAATCCAGCATACAGGCGCTCAGAATATCAGGGTAACACAAAACAGAGAATGAAAACACAGGGCTTAAATTGGCAGACTTTAACATGGGTAATCACACACAGATGAGCGAAATCACACAATCATGAGAATAGATAAAAAGGATACTGAGAAATGAGGTCCATAATATAAAAGCCCAGGAGTCAGGAGGAGTGCCCTCTGGTGTAGATTAAGGGAACTCCAGCTGGCGGATGTGACAGTCGTAACCGCAATTAAGAGATGGCAACCCGTGACGTTCTCCCCGGAGCTGTTCACGTCCTCAGACTCTGATTTATGCATTTCTATGTCAACACGATCAATGCCGAAATTAATCTGCAGCAGTCAGGTGGTACAAGTAAGAGCTCTGTAAGTTGTTTACGTTCATTATTATTGTAATATTACGTGCTTTGAGACATGAGGTAATTTATCACCGTCTCTTGTGATGCTTTGGAGACTCTCTGAAGGGAGGGTGGGATCTTATCCTTATCAAAACTTAGCTTGCTTGCTAGCCTCACTGAAATTTCCTATCTGTAAACTGTCAATAGTTTTTTTTTATTTTTTTTTTTTATAAATCTGCTAAAAGCTGATTTTTTCAACATTTTAAGAATGTTATCCTCAAAGACATTTCCAGCCACTTTTAATACGATTTTTTCAGAGGATAAAGTTATGTGTTTTTCTCTGTATGTAGAATCATCTGGCTAAGAGACAAACTGATGTACATCAGATGATCCAGGACAGAATCAAGAAGATTCAAGAGATCCAGCACTCAGTAGATCTGAGAAAGGTGAGTGGAAGTTAAAACATTGTAAATTTGATCGTGCATTATATTTCATTCTGCTTAAAGGAGAACTCCGGTCAATTTTAACATTGAGCTCATTTTTTTGTACATTTGGAGTGCTGTCAGTACAGAGAACAACGACAAAAATCGGTGTTGCCTACACCGTGTTATCCTCTTTTTAAAATTTGCACCCTGTTGACTTCAATGGGTCAAGTTTTAAACCTGCTTTTAGCCTCTTAACATCCTTGATGTGTCATTACAAGTGCACAGCCAATGTGAGTGATTCCTTCAGAGTGAACACGGTGAATCTGACTGCAGTAGATGTGAAAGATATGAATAAAAATGATATTTATTTAGCCAGCGCTCATACCTGTATTTACATCCTGTTTTCGGTCGAAGTCCACAGTAATCGATTGTCAAGTTCACGCGCATGATCATAGGTACTAAACCAATGCGCGTGAACTCGACAATCGATTACTGTGGACTTTGATTGAAAACAGGATGTAAATACAGGTATGAGCGCTGGCTAAATAAATATCATTTTTATTCATATCTTTCACATCTACTGCAGTCAGATTCACCGTGTTCACTCTGAAGGAATCACTCACATGACCTGTGCACTTGTAATGACACATCAAGGATGTTAAGAGGCTAAAAGCAGGTTTAAAACTTGACCCATTGAAGTCAACAGGGTGCAAATTTTAAAAAGAGGATAACATGGTGTAGGCAACACCGATTTTTGTCGTTGTTCTCTGTATTGACAGCACTCCAAATTTACAAAAAAATGAGCTCAATGTTAAAATTGACCGGAGTTCTCCTTTAATAAAGGTTCTCAATTAAACAAATAAAACTTAATAGAAAGATCTTCGATTTGATCTGATTCATCAGAGAAACACAGAGAAAGAGAAATCCTCCAGTGTGGAGCTCTTCACTGATCTGATCCGCTCCATTGAGAGATGTCAGTCTGATCTGCTGAAGATGATGGAGGAACAGCAGAAAGCAGCAGAGAAACAGGCTGAAGATCTCATTAAAGAGCTGCATCAGGAAATCACTGAGCTGAAGAGGAGAAACACTGAGCTGGAGCAGCTCTCACACACTGAAGATCATCTCCATCTCATACAGGTCTGTCAACATCTGTCTCAGTCAATATGTACAATATTACAGGACAAACTCTGTTCACAAACATGATGAGCTGCTTGAACATTGTTTTTGTAACAGTCTGTTAGAAAATGTACAAAAGGTAATAAAATGGTAATAAAGTCAAATTTGAAAAATGAATTAACTGTGTTTGAAAGGTAGCTACTGTGTAAAACATAGGGTTCGTACAATGTAAAAATAGGGATACACCGATACCGAGCTCATGTACTCGTACTCGTAAAAATGCTCTGATACCAACAAACGAATAGGCCTGCCAGGCAGTGTGTGTACAGTGTGTCCAGACAAAGAAACACTCACGACAGAGAGTATAATGGGGATAAAAAATAAGATTGTCTATGAAGTAGATGTATCTTATTAGTAGAATATTTAAGGTGGTATCAGCGATTTCAGGCCCAAACATAAATGATCACATTCATCTAATCTTTCCTAACGATCCGCTAGCTGCCCGCCCCATAAGCAGGCCGTCAAAAAAACGCGTCTCTGTAGGTAGCCTAGGCTCTGAGATCTGTACACAAAAACAGTTGGTTTCACCACCGCTCAAAACCAAAATAAATAGTGTTCCAACCAATCACCGACAGGGGCGGGTGTTGTGAGGTTTTCGCGTGCAGCCGTCATAGGCAGCCGTGGACGACCGCAAAACCTCATGAAAATTCAGGTATGGGTTACGCGTTACGGTATCGGCGAGTACCAAAAATGAAAGTATCGGTATCGAACTCGTTCTGCAAAAAGTGGTATCGGTGCATCCCTAATTAAAAATATTTTGATTTTTTTGTTGTTGAAAAAATACAATCGTTTCACGCAAAATTAATGCTGCAGCCCGTCTGAGATATAGCTATTATTATATTATTAGCTGATATTAAGTATATGATAAGTATATAAAACAACTTTAATTCTTCAGGTCAATCATATATTCATGGAAATCTGTTTCAATATCCTTTCAATGGTTTTCATTTTTTGGATTTCCCATGCCTGACAGCGCTGGTCAATGGATTGATCTCTATGAAGTGAAACCATAGTGATACCATATATATGTAATTTATAAAAAATAATAAAGATATTGTTTGATAAATGCTGATTGAAGTCCTTGAAATCCAGAAAAGTAGTGCTTGAAAAGTCCTGGTATTTCATTTTACAGAATCTGTACGAACCCAACTATAAACATAAAAATTAACACATTTAACAGTCTTCTCTCTCTCCTGCTGTAGATGAGCTCATCCCTGAACACTCGTCCACACACCAAGAACTGGACTGAGATCAGGATTGACTCTGATGTGAATGTGAACCCTCTGTATAGAGCTCTGACTGAACTGAAGAAAACTCAGGAGACACTGAATGAAAAACTCAATCAAACTGGTATGTGAATATCAAATACAGTAGATTTTTTTCATTAACTAAGAAAATGTTTTGAAGGAATATTATGGGTTAAATCCAATTTAAGTTCAGTTTGTAAAGGACAGCATTGTTTAAAAAAATGTAATAAAACAACTAACCCTGTAAAGTTCTTTACGTGTAAACTTGTGTTAAAGAAGTTTTACTTTAACGGCGGGAAGGATGTAACTATCTGTGTACATGTTTAATGGAAACCCAGTAATGGGCACAAAAAATGTGTGGCTGAATTAATCAGGCAGAGTGAATACAAAAAAAAAAAGTAAAATAGAAATTAATATTTATTCAAACTTGCAAAAACATAATAATCCAAACCCAAAAATATAACATTAATGGAAAAATAAAAAATCTTATTCAAAAACACCCAAATTAGTTAATTTATCAAACTTTAGTTATCAAGCATAAATCTGAAAATGTTCATACACAAAATTGAAGGCCTAGTACTAGTACAAATGCAGTGTCGAACAAACATGATCTCTCTCTCTCTCTCTCTCACACGCACACACACACACACACACACACAGTGTTCACTCTTCACTCCTTTTCATATCTGCTTATGCTGATTAATTTCTTGTTCTAAAGTTAATTATTTTATACATTTGGATTATTGAAAGAAATAATATGTGATTACAATCCAGTCTCGACTTTAGTGGCATTGCAAAAACACGATAACAGACCTCAAACAAAAATATCAACTTTGATATAAATACTTTTTTCAAATACTTTTGAAAATACTGGTTTAATGTATTTAAACTATATATATATATATATATATATATATATATATATATATATATATATATATATATATATATATATATATATATTGTTTTACGGTGTGTACTTTACTCTTAACACCTTTTACCTATTTATTTATTATTCTCAGGTAAGGTAAAGAAAGTCAAATCTGACCTAAACCGTAAGCATTCAAAAGGTACTTACAATTTGGTCAGAAGACTCCCCTGTGGTATGTTCTCATTAAAAGTCTTCCAGCATCATAAATCTAAGTCTCAGTAGGCAGATTTTGTAATCAATTAAATTTATTTTAATTGGTTACTTTTCTTTTTATAATAAACAAAAATATAAAGGCAAATAGAACTTCATCGTTTAAATATAAAATACAATAGTCACGTTTTGAATCAAAGGTGTAGTAAGCTCTGGGCTTCTTATCTTCTGCTTGGGGTTTCTTGTCCCCAGCTCTGGGCTTCTAGGCGTCGGGGGCACTGGCGTATCAGTATCCCAAGAGGCAAACAGTTCATCAGTCTTTTATACTCCTGTTGTTTTCAACAGACGTTCGGTTGACACTCCTTCAAACTCCTCCAAAGTTTCCCAGATCCTTCTCCAGGCAGGTGCAAGCGGTCCACCTCTTCATGTCCTTGAACTCCAGTAAACTCAACTAAGATGGCTGAGTTCATTTACACTACAGTTATAGGAGTCTAGCGCACACACATAATCGCACTTTTCTGCTCCTCTTAACATGGGTTGGCACAGTCACATATACATACATAACCAATTACTGTACATCTATGCCAAAACAATATAAGCCATCTTTTACAAACAAAATAAATAACAACATTGAATGCAATGCATTATATCCAATACATTGGCTAAATATGTGTAACAAAAAGGCATCTACAATAAACAAGGAAGCAGGTAATTGCATTTCCTTGATATTATACAACAATATATATATATATATATATATATATATATATATATATATATATATTCACAAAATATACACCACAAAAGCTGTAATAAGAGCAGTTAGCCACCTCTAGAAAATGAATAGATCTCTATGGGCCTCTTTTTCCTAAAACTATATTCACTGCATATTTTTCTCTAACCAGCAGAAAGCAGAATTCTGCCTCTAACACCTAGATCAATAACAAGAAACGACTCAGTATTTAATTTTGAATTCATAAAAATGTAATATTTCATATGCATGCTAATGGTGTAGTTGAGGAATTTTGTTTAAAAAAAAGTATTTCATATTCCCCAAAAGCAAAGCATAAATGTATAGATGAGAAGTAAACAAAAAATGATAGGCCTATATAATTTGTATTATTTAAAGGGGTCATATAATGGTACATGCACTTTTACAAGTTGATTGTACTGAAATGTGTGTTGACAGTGCCTGTACACAACCATCATAAAATGATAAAAATCCATCCAGTGTTTTTTTTTTAAATCATCTTTCCCCCTCTCCTAAATCAAGCCGTTCGACCGTGTTATGTCACACGGTCGGACGCCCCTCCCACAATGGTGATTGACAGACCTGTTTCAACACAGACCCGCCCTCGTGAGCGAGCTGTCAATCATAGCCCGCGCCAACCGGCGCGTTCAATGTTGATAGCTGGAGCACTGAGTAGAATGGCGTCTAACGATTGTGGTGTTCTGTTCTTGGGTGTAATAACGAACACAGCAGTCATTTTGGTGTTCCTAAATCCGAACCGCTGAAGACGCAGTGGCTGAGTTTGTTTTCGAAGGGAATATTTCCCACAACGTCAATGCTTTCATGTTTGCGCGAATCATTTCACCAGACTGCTTTACAAACGAGGGCCAGTAAAGCTGGTTTTGCTAAGAAGCTGCTCCTGAAAAAAGGATCGGTACCAACTATTCGTGTTCCTGCTGAACCTCCAGAAGAAGTGAGTGAGTGTAACGTTTTATTAACCTTTATATTAATCTTTATATTAATCTTTATAATAATCTTTGCAAATCGCTTGCTGCACGCTTCATAATGAATGCGGCTATTTTTACACTCAGGGTACATTACGGCATGTTTTCTATGTATGACGTTCTCAATATAATTCATAATCCCATGTTTATAATAAACAACGCGTTGTGGTTATTGCAGACATCCCAAGTCTCCCGGAAGTTCCGGGAGTCTCCCGCATACTGATAGCGGCTCCCTGATACCCGCAAATGAGTTAAAATCTCCCGGAATCTTGAGCGAGCGAGCAAGAGCGCGCATGACTGTGTTCCAAAGTAAACCGTGTGTAGCGCGCGCACGGCAGAGAGAGAGGGAGCGAGTGTGCCTCATGAAGCGCATGTAAGATAGAGAGCATTCTGATTGGCCTGTTTCGGTAAATCAACCAATCAATTGTCAGTGTGGGCGGGCTTTTATCTCTTTTCCCGAACCGAATCAGTTCAGTTCAGTGTATCTAGAAGCAGGAGCGCCATGGCAGAGGGAGAGTGCCACAAAAAACGAAAGTATAAGACACATTTTACGCCAGACTACACTACAGTGTAACCCTGTTTTATAAGAGTAAAACATAATGACAGTCTTGCACGCTGTACAGTTTGTAACAGTGACTTCAGCATTGCCCATGGCGGGTTAAATTATTGTAAAAGACATGTTGAGGTGAGTTCAACAAGTTTCATTTCATGTACATAATATTCAGGCCGGCTAGTTGCCAAGGCTACATGAAAACAGCAAACTCCTTAGACCTGTTTAAAGCTGCAATGGAATATAAATAAAAGCAGTTTACATAAATAGTACAAGCAGCTTATATAAGTAAAAGTAATCTAGATATTTTAACATAATTAACAATTGCATGGGCCTATAGCCATAGAAATTATATATTATGCTTTTATATATTTTAGTGACCAGTGACCACAACTCTGAGGTGAAATGTCATATGCTTGTCCTCTTTCCTTTTTTTTGGGGGGGGGGGGGGGGGGGGGTATCTCCCTGAAATGACTTTTTGCAGGTTGGGATGTCTGTTATTGTCTTACAAACGGTGTATGCACAGAACAGAGGGGCGGGGTGAGCAAAGCTCATTATCATTTAAAGACACATGCACTCAAACGGCGTGCTGAAAACAGAGCTGTTTTTGACCAGGTAAAATGAGTGTTTTCTTACAATACTAATGAGAATTTTTAATTAAAGTAAATTACAAACTTTTAATTTAGACCCTAAAGAATCATATTAGCTTGTACAAAAATGACATTATATGACCCCTTTAAATGCTTATTTTTATACAATCACTATAAATGTTTGCCATATTGACGCCCTAAACACAAAGACAGGAAAACAGGAGACAAACACAGTATGAGAGTTAAATCCTCATTATATTTGTCCCATAGACCTCCACTGTAAGTATATTTACTGTAAACACATTCTGCATTGTTTTACAAACTGTTACAAACTGCTCCGAGACACGAGGGTAGAGGATCCAAATGCAGCTTTTATTAAAGGGGTTATCCAGAATCGTAATCCAACAAGCAGAGGGTCATACACAGGAAGGCAGTCCAAACAAACAAACAAAATCAAAACAGGCAGGGGTCAGAGGCACAAGAGTAATCCACGGGACAAGCAAGAAATCCAAAAAACCAAGAGACAAGAAAACCAGGGAAAACGCTCAGAAATGCAGTGCACGCATACAAAACTTTACTGTGAGTGATGGGGTGAACCAGGCTTATATGGGGTGAACTAAACAAGATAATGTGATACAGGTGAATGTGATCATGAGTGCTGATGAGTCCAGGCAGAGAATGATGGGAGATGTAGTCTGTGAGTGAACGTGATAGTCTGGTTTGGAGTGCCCTCTGGTGGCTCTCAAGGGCACTCCAGCTGGTGACCGTTACACAAACAACAACATGCTGCCAGTGGAGAGAAACTCACTGAAACTATTGCTATGAATAATTCATCATTATATTGTCATGTGTCCACAGGGTTGAAGTTTGAGCAGAAGTTTGCAGGTACAGTGTGACTGACACCATTTTCTTCAATACATTCACAATACTGTGTTAATCTATATTATATACTGTATATCTGAAATGTCTGATCTCTCTCAGTGGATGTGACTCTGGATCCTGATACGGCTCATTCATATCTCATCCTGTCTGATGATGGAAAACAAGTCAGTTGTGGAGACATTGAGCAGGACGTCCCAGAAAACCCAAAGAGATTTGATAAGAGTTGTGTTCTGGCAAAGCAGGGATTCAGTTCAGGGAGATTTTACTATGAGGTGCAGGTGAAGGGAAAGACTGACTGGAGTTTAGGAGTGATCAAAGAATCCATTGACAGGAAGGAGGAGACTGACAGTTTCCTGAGACCTGAGAATGGATACTGGATTATGATGCTGACTGATGAGGATCATTATGTAGCTTGTGATAATCCAGTGGTTATGTTCCCTCACAGAGTGACACCTGAGAAGGTTGGTGTGTTTGTGGATTATGAGGAGGGTCTGGTCTCTTTTTATGACGTGGAGTCCAGATCTCATATCTACTCTTTCACTGGTCAGACTTTCACGGAGAAACTCTATCCATATTTCAACCCAGACGATAATGATGAAGGTAAAAACTCAAACCCACTGATCATCACTCCTGTCAGTTAAAATGAAAATAAAAAGAATCTGAAAAGATTGCTGTTTTTAGAATATGTAAATAAAAATGTGATAGACAAAATGTTTACAAGAGCAAAAAAACTATTTGCAGGCCCTCAAAAAAAAACACAAAAAAACATCACCTATAATTAAATATTTGTGAGTTATGTTCTGTGAAAAAATATGTTCACACTTTAGATTAAGGTTCAATTCTTACTATTAAGAACTTTTGCCTCAATAAACTCCTAATTGCTGTTTATTAAGGCATTAATATGTGCTTTGTAAGTACTAATAAACAACCAATATCCTGGTAATAAGAAACTAGTTAATAGTGAGAAATGGACCCTAAACTAAAGTTTTACCCAATATTTAACCACGGTTACATTTGAATGGCCAATTTATCACAAGTCTATATTTTCTAATCAACACAAAGATTTGTTTGCTTTTCTCTTTCATTTATACTTTGCTTTTTAAATCTATGACATTTTACATAATATGATTTAATATTAAACAGTAAAATTCTACATAATATACTGAATTCCAAAGTTTCTACATGTTATTTTGTAAGGAAATTTCTAAGGCCTTTTTCTCTCTCCTCTCCAGCTTTAACATTTAACTATTTGTGAAATATTGTGATTTTTGGTTTATATTGTAATAACTGCAGCATCTAAATAAAGACAAGTGTTCAATTCTATAACTGACATTTCTTGTAAACTAAACAGCTTGGTAATTATTATGCAAATACTCTGTCATGTAGAGTGTTGTCCAGAGGCTTTAGGAAGGAAGTATAATGGAGTAGTTTTCCGAATGCCAGATGTGATTTATTTTACAAGCTGCATTTCAGAAGGTGCAGTCTTCATACTGTAAAAAACAAACAAAACAAAAAAAACATAAAAATAAATACACAATTGAGGCAACTTTATTAGTGATGTTCGAATGAGCCGGTTCAACTAACTGTTGAAGTTTGCAGAGGATTACCGATGAGTCTGATGAGTGAGTTGACTAGCCTATACTATGACCGCCTGAGGAACATACTGGAAATATGCTTATTATGGCTATTGTTATTAAATAACATTTTATTAAAACCTGCAAAAACCTTTCTGTCGAGAGATATAAATACATATTACAATAGCCAGTTTGTGCATTCAGATTATATTTTAAGTTGTTAAGCAAAATCAAGGAGTTTAAAAGACTGGTTTATTCATTCTAGGCTAAATTTAGACATGTAGAATATATCCGTGTTTATGCATGTCTGTAATGTGTGCTGTAGGTGCGAAACTTTTAGGAATCTTATCTAAGATGTAAACTATTTAATATTGGTGGTCAGTCATATCTGAAATAAAGGATCCGCGAATGAAACTGTGACCACAAATACCATTAACTTAGGCTGAGTGAATGAAAGGCAATAATGTGTCAATATACATTCACACAAATAACTTTTTTTAATATTTTAATATGCATTGACACAAATTATTTTATTTTATTGTTTCATTGATATACTGTAACATGGCACTGAGTTGATAGAAAATAAATGCGTAATGCCATCATTGCTTGATGACGTAAGGAACCGACAATCGGTTTGTGAACCGGTTCATTGACGAACTGTCCGAAAGAACCGGTTCGTGGAAATTAATCAGACTTGGCAACACTATTATACTCGTGCTAAAAACACACAAAAAAAAAATGCTGTGAGCAGCAAACCTGGCACTAAACAATGCCTATAGTGGCACATCCACAAGAATAAACTACATGTCTCACCTCAGACATAATCGAAAGCTTGCACAGTATAGGCCTACATGATGCAGCTTCCCCCCTCTCAAACATACTCAGACAATGGATTAAATATACAAGTTTCCCACCAAACACCAGTGGGACAAACCATTGCCACGGTGCGTAACCTTTCCCCGTAACACTCATCACAGAATTCCACAGCATAACATTGTCACCTAAGTACTATAAGTACAAGTTCAAAAACAAATTTCTTAAAATCATCATAATACAAACAAGCACAACATGCAACAACAAAATCAAAAATGTAACTCATCAGAGCACTCTATTATTCATCGAGAGCCCCCTCTATGAGGCGCGCTTACACCCTGAAGAGGAACCTGTTCGTTGAGTGCTGTTCTTCTCACTGGGAAGACCCCCGGAGATGCCCGATAAATCAAGTCACCTTTATTATATAGCGCTTTTTACAATACAGATTTTATCAAAGCAGCTTCACAGTGATAACATGAAAATAATACAACAAACATTGCTTCTAGAAGAAAATTGCGTCATCGTCCACCTTAAGGCAGATCAATAATATTGTTGAATATTAAATGTCCCCAACTAAGCAAGCCAAAAGCCAAGGCAACAGTGGCAAGGAACCAAAAGTCCATCAGTGACAGAATGGAGAAAAAACCTTGGTAGAACCCAGACTCAGTCGGGGCCAGTTCTCCTCTGGCCAGCGAGTGAACAGTGTATGATTATGATTCAGGCAGCATTACAGATAAGAGCTATGCTGTCCTTCCTGCAAGAAGGGTTGGAGCGAAGGCTGTCTTTCTCCACCCTGAAAGTGTATGTTGCCGCTATTGCCGCATATCACGATGCAGTAGTCGGTAAATCCGTGGGGAAGCACGACCTGATTGTTAAGTTACTGAGGGGTGCTAACCCCGTTCCCTCTTGGGATCTCTCATTGGTGCTTACCGCATTGCAGAGAGCCCCCTTCAAACCCCTGCAGTCAATTGAGCTTAAAATCCTGTCAATGAAGACAGTGTTCCTGACTGCACTGGCTAACATCAAGAGAGTAGGGGACCAGCCTGCAATACGGACCGGTCAACTCTTAGGTTATCCTGATACCCTGGCCCGGATACGTGCCCAAGTTTTTCACCACTCCTTTCAGGAACCAGGTAGTGAACCTTCAAGCGGTGCCCCTGGAGGAGGCAGACCCAGCCCTAGCTTTTCTCTGTCCCATCCGCGCTTTACGCCTGTACGTGGACCGAACACAGAGTTTCAAAACCCCAGACCAGCTCTTTGTCTGTTATGGAGGCCAGCAGAAGGGAAAGGCTGTCTCCAAGCAGAGGTTGGCCCACTGGATAGTGGATGCCATCGTATTGGCGTATCAGACCCAAGGCGAGATGTGCCCCCTCGGGTTGAGAGCTCACTCGACCAGGAGTGTTGCTTTCTCCTGGACGCTGGCACAGATATATGTAGAGCTGCGGACTGAGCAACACTCAACACAATTGTGAGGTTCTATAACTTCTGTGTAAAGCCCGTGTCCTCCCGTGTACTCACCTCAAGTAGCCAGTAAACACCGGAGACCCGTTTGCTCCCATCCTAAAGACCAGATACATGCGATTAACCTGTTCCTCAGTTGAGTTCCCCAGCTGGCAAACCCTGTTGGAGTTCCTCCACCCTTGAGGCAGAGCATCCGACACCAGGCCTGACACTCGTGTCCAGTAGTGGAACCTGTGCTAGGCTAGTTGCCCATATGTTGTGATCCCTACGGTGATCCTATATGTGTATTTTTCCACGTGTCTTTCCCTTGGGAGAGTCCGCCCTGCCGTCCCTGCCGGTGTTGACTCCCCCTAACTAGGCCGTAGCAACCACTGAGACATTCCCGATCTAGCACTGCCCTAAAGGCCAGTCCACATGTGTAACTTCTACATGTTAAATCCCTACAGGCAAGATGTGGCATTCGAACCGTTCCTTTCCACTTGGAAAAGGCACGCTTTCCCAGTGTTATCCAAATAGTCTTACAGTACGGGTCAAGCGGAACAGCAGTGATTGACCTTCTCTGCGGAGCGCTGGAAGGGTCACCAATAGTGCCGCTTTGGTAGGGATCCCAATTCATTCGTCAGTTCACGTCTGATGTAACGTTGAATGTAACTGACTGAAAGGGAACGTCTAGGTTACGTATTGTTTTATGGTGCGTAATTTTAAACGCCTTTTACCTTATTTTAATTATTCTCAGGTTAGGTAAAGTAAGTCAAATCGGTAAACCAAATCATTTACAAGCTTCAACTGCAGGAGGCATAATGGCAAGACATCCAACACCGGAGACGTCCTTTACGAATCAGCGTCTGCCTTCATCTTCTCCTTTCAGCCTTATATAGACCATCTGAATTCTTGAGGTCATCATCTTTGGAAATCCCCTCATAATTCATTAGTCTTTTTCCAATCCGAAGTCTTGAACTGTAATAAGTTCTGGACATTCCTTTCGCACCTGTCTATATAAAGCCTTTCGCCTCTTCGTCTTTCTTCCTTCTGACCTTTTCTTCGTCGCATTCTGTATCTCGTCCGCAACACATACAACGATAATGCTTGCATTTTTCTTCTTTCTTTAGCAAAGCTCTTTCTAATACATGTTTTGTTCCTCACTATGCTTTTTAATAAATGCTTAAAACACACTTTCTCAATAAACCATTTTACAAAAACAATTGCAGTGTTTTTCTTTATAAACTATTTTCTTAATAAATCGCTTTACAACAACTTCTTCTGGTGCCTTGCTTCATTAAAACACTTTCATTATATAAGGTTACAATTATGGTTGAAGTATGGTATGGTATGGTATGGTATGGTACAATACATAAGTGCTTCATACACAAAAAGGCATAATTATAATAGAATAACTGCATATTCTATAACAGTATGTAACCCCCTGTTCCCTGAAGGAGGGAACTGAGACGTTACGTCCCGTTGCCACAATTGCCGTACCACCGCTGAGCAACTGTGTCACCGGCTCGGCTCCTCAGCAAAAACCTGAAATGCGAGCACACCCCCTTCACTGTTTATACCCGCGCTGCAGGGCGGAGCGTGATGCAAATCTTGCATGCTGTGCACTGGCTCGTTTCATTTACACTCAAAGGTGATTGGGCTCTCAGACAAGCCTATTCGTCAGTTCACATTTGACGTAACAACTCCATTCCCTTATTCAGGGAGTGAGGGTTATATACGTAACCTAGACGTTCTTCCTCAACAGTGGCTTCTCATTTGCATGGATTCTTTAGTGTTGTTTTGATGCCAAAATAATGTTCTACTGATCACAGTTTACTTTACTTTAAGACAATGCAGAAAAGCAGAGCACATTTGGCGGAAGACAAAACTTGTCGTCCATTAAAACATCTACAAAGACAGCATCCATGCTTTTAATATGGAACTAGGCAAAGCTAGATAGACTTTCTTCTCGAATATTATAAACAGCAACTTAAACAACACACGCACTCTTTTTGCTTCTGTAGAGAGACTGACAACCCCCCCCTCCCCCCAGAAATTCACTTCTTGTCTTTGCAAACCAAGTACACTTGAGTTGATGCCATATATTAGTCGTCACTAATCTGATGCAAAACTTAAGGAAACATACAAATCTGTTTACTTGGGAAAACAATTGCAGTCAGTCAGAATAAAATCAAATGCAACAATTTATTATGTCAGGTAAATGTATCATGCCAATTTCATAATCGGTTCAAAGATAATAAATACAAAACATCAAATGCTCTGGAATAAAGAGAGAAGATGCGAACCTGACATTATAAAATACATGATGCGAAGTGTTTTGCATACACTCAGTATCATGGGCTAATTTGAGTCACAAATCGCCCCGAGCCTCTTGTTGCAATTCATTATATACCCAGACCAAGACAGAAACTTCTTTCACATGGAAACATTTGCTAACAATGGGCCTCATTCACCAACTGTTCTTACGAAGAAATGTGTTCTTAAATCCCACTTAGGCAATTTTTATGAAGATTCTGATATTCACTAATGTTTTCTTATCTTAGATTTGTTCTTAGCTATGAACAAATTCTACGCAAACTCAAGAGCACTCTTGCGCACATTTGAGTGATGACAGTTTGCTCCAAATAATTGGTGACTGCATTTTATTTCATTCTAAAGTAATTTACAATGATATTATTTTACTGTAATGTATTTCTGATCATTTGTTAAATAAAAAAAATCATAGTATGCAAAGAAACACTAACACTGCAATTTACATCAGCAATTAAGCTGATTAAATCAAATATTATGCCTCGTTTGGCATTTACCAGTTGCAGTAGAATTTCTATTTCAGAATTACTGAAGTTCTTTTCTCGTTTGGTGATCGGTGGACCACCACCATCTGTGCGTCTTTTGGACATTCTCCAACATTTCTTGCACACGGCCCTGAAGTGTAATGTCCTTATATGGGAATTTGCGGGGCGTTTTCTTATGCTAATTAGGAACAACTGGCACGTGCTTTCAGTTACAAAGACGTTGGATTCATCAATCCTAAGAACACAGGTGCGAACAGTTCTGTTGTTTAAGAACATGTCATGAATCCGACGTATAGAATAGACTTTTCTTAGGAAGTTTATTAAGTACAAAGTTAAGAAGATTCTTAGGAAGATATTGGTGAATGAGGCCCAATGGGAATTTGATTTCAGAGTTTACACCTTTTGAGAGCAGGAGGCCATTTGCCTGAAAGACTCACCCTCCTCTGTGTGCAACTTATCTCTAAACTCTTAAAAAAACTGTATTACCTTTTGTTTTACTTCTTTGGGAATGAGACATTTGTGCCAGTCGCACTGAGACATTTCAAATGATACCAAACATGTATAATTACTTATTGTACACATTTAACATTGCATAGGTTTTTAGTGAGTTTTAGGTGAGGAGGAGAAGAGGGTGAGATGATGAGACTGTAAAAGTGTGAGGTGTGAGCTGCACTGTGTGCTGCGTCTCGGATGTTGCTGTTACATATGCAAGAGTTCAGATGTTAATTCTCAGGAGAGCCTTTTGCTTTCTTGCAGGGTAGCCCAGACTCACTGGCACCCACCTTATGTAAATATATTTATTTGTTTTCATCAATGTATTTTACATGAATACAAAGAGCAATGTGTGAACATTTTACCTTTTATTTGCTCGCAGGGTAGCCCAGACTTACTGGCACCCGCCTTATGTAAATATATTTATTTGTTTTCATCAATGTATTTTACATGAATACAAAGAGCAATTTGGAACATTTTACCTTTTATTTGCTCGCAGGGTAGCCCAGACTTACTGGCACCCGCCTTATGTAAATATATTTATTTGTTTTCATCAATGTATTTTACATGAATACAAAGAGCAATTTGGAACATTTTACCTTTTATTTGCTCGCAGGGTAGCCCAGACTTACTGGCACCCGCCTTATGTAAATACATTTATTTGTTTTCATCAATGTATTTTACAAGAATACAAAGAGCAATGTGGAACATTTTACCTTTTATTTTTTCCAAACTAAATATTGTTGTTGTTTTTTTTCACAATAAAATTTTGTTGCTGCTGAATTATCCACTAACCTCATTTATAGCATTTGAATGACATGAAAGAGAGTGTTTGCGGTGATAGAAGAGATGTGCGCTGTGTTATAATGCGTTGCTATTGGTCATATAATTTAATGTGTATGCTTAAAAAAAAGTGCATAGAGCTGCTAATTTTATTTATTGTTTGTTTATTTCCAAATATAAAATTTGTTGAAATGTTTTCAGTGTTCTTCATCAGTTCTTTTTGAACATTTTCATCTCATTTGAACAAAACTGTGATAATATTGATAATCGTGATAATTTTGGTCACTATAATCGTGATATGAAATTTTAATACCGTTACATCCCTATGTGCCCCTGAGTTGGGAGAATCTTTTTTTTAGCCATTTTTGGTTATCTGCTCCCCTGAGCTCCGCCTGTATTAATAAATCTGCTATGTAGCCTTCTTGGCAGGTGTAGGACGTACTACTAGGAATCCTTCCCTGGAGTTCAGCTAGGGACCAAGTTGTCCTTGGGTACTGCTTGTAAAAAGTGAGCCTTATTAGGCCTCCTTGTTATAGAGAGACGTCCTGCTGAGGCCTCTGCTCCCCTGAGCGAGGACCTTCGTCCTTATTGCTGGTGCAGGGAGTATGCCAGGTTGTTTAAGCTCTCTGTGAGCCTCCTTGGCTACTTGACCTTAGTGTGGAGTGTTGCTAGGCCTCCTCTCCTTTATAAGAGGTGTTTTACTGAGGCTTCCGCTCTGAGCTTCGCGGGCCAGTTGGATCAGGTTATTAGGCTCTCTGTAGCCTCCTTGATAGCTGTTCTCTATTAGGATGTAGTCAATTTGAGAGAAAGTTTGTTGAGGCCTCTGTCCTTAGAGCCCAAATGGGTAATAGTGCTAAGTTGCTAGCTCTTGTCTTGGCCTTCTTGGCTGCTGCCTGTGGGTTAGAGTATCTGTTATGTACGCTGTGCTACGTAATTTTGTTTCTTGCATATGTTGCTGCATATGCGTCTGTGTCTGTCTTCGATTGGAGGCTCTGCCTGTCAATCTGCTGACGTCTGGAATCGCGCCACCAATCACCTGTCGCTGTACAGTTTATGAATTGCTCTAATGGTGCGTTCAAGTCCTCCTGGGAAGTTCGTACGTACGAGGTGGGAAGTCGTGTTTACGACATGAGGTGCGTTCAAGTCAGTTTCGTCGCAGCAAGATGGCGGTGTACCTTCTTTTAATGGATTACACGAAAATACACCAAGGTTTGTTAACTCCTGCTTATAGAAAATGAAGAACAAAGAATGCGCATCAAGTGTGTTTCTCTTTTTATGTTTTTAATTAACTTATGAAGCCAATGTAAACTGTATCATTATAGGCCTACTTATTATATAATTGTTATATTACAATGATATCATATTTTGTGCAGAAAGCTTACTTTGTTATAAATGAAAAAGCCTTACAATGTCACTGCTAAATACCTGTAAGTATTGTGATATATATTTTACTATCACTTTTCTCTCAATTAAAATTTACCGTCAACTACAGGCGTTGCATCCATTGATTCCGCCATGTTTCTCACTGACACGCCCCCAACTCGTACAGATCGGGGCTTAAAGAAAATCCCGAGCTCCCCACTGGTATTTACGACATTGTGGTGGTGTTCAAGTGCGTTCAACTCGTAATTACGATCTATACGAGATGATTTGAACGCACCATAACTTCAATGGCAACAGTTGAGATAGACTCTGGGTTGGGAAAGTGTATGCACACTCTGTGAGGACGGTTTTCTCGTTCGAGAGGCCAGTCTGAGAGACTGATTGATGTCTGGGGTTCGATGCTTTTATGATCTGGCAATTAGATCAGTTCTCTTGGTTTGTTTGTGCTCAAATGTGTTTGTGCTCTTGATACATGCTTGATGTGTCTGCTAAATGTTTGTTGCTCTCATGAAATCTTCATCTCAGTTGAGTCAGTTCACCATCCAACACTATGTAGACTGGCGGGAGAGGTTGTGAGTAGGGCTGCAACTAACAATTATTTTAATAATCGGTTAATCTTTTGATTATTTTTCAGATTAATAAACCCGATTTTATTCAAAAACAGAACTGACAGTGCATTCGCTTAGCTTTTGTCCAGTCTGGCGCCTCATGCTGCTCCGCTCTGCGCTCAACTTTTTTTATACTCAAACATCTCTGCGACTTATTGAGTGGTGTAATAGTCGCGCGACACAACAAATCGATAATAACATTTGTTGCCAACTCTTTTTTTAATAATCAAATTTTATCGATTCGTTGTTGCAGCCCTAGTTGTGATTCAGGTAAGCAGGTCGCGACCTACATTTGCAAATGTAGTTTTCATGAAATGTATTAGACACACTAGTGTTAGAAGTGGTGCTAATTATGTATGTTTTTGTTTGTTTAGTTAGAGCGTCTCGTATGCTGAAGATGTTTCTTTCTACATTTTTTGTTGATAGTTAGTTTAGTTCTTTAACTTAAGTTAAATGTTTTTGTTATATTCAGTTTTTGATTTAAGCACCACTCTCTCGCTCCTTCCTCTCCACCAGATTGTTTATTGATTTTGCTTGTCCTTGTTACATTGAACAAATTGTAAATATTCATTACTTCATTACTTTATTACTACTTCACTTTATTGCAGTTAAAGAATTAAATCTTTCAACTAAGTTGTTGGCTTGTTGTCCGTTCCTTTTCTTTTGCAATCCCTGTCACTGTCTTTACACGCACATGCAAAACTTTTATGTCTAATAATATTCCTAGACAAATAACATCTAATTAACGAGGGACATAACAGCATCTCTAGAGCTCTTTCTTGAAAGTGGTCCTTCTTTGAGGCCTCTGATCTTCAGGACTCTGTCTGAACAGAATTCCAGAGTGGTTATGCTCTCTGTGAGCCTCCTTGGAAACTGGCCTGAATATAGAACGTAGTCAGGCCTCCTCTCTTTTGGTCACCCTGCTGAGGCCTTTATTCTTTAGAAGTTCTGGTTTATGATAATATTCACTAAAATGTGTTCTAGAAATACCAAGCTCTTGAGCTTTGTAGTCAGGGTTTTTGTAGCTAGGGCTCTGGCCATAGGGAATTAGTCACAACACTGGTGTGTACTATAGGGATGGGGACTCCTCAGAGTCTTGACTTTGTTATGAACATTAAAGTCTTAATTTTCTCCCATTATCCAAGCCACAGAGGACACAGTGAATTTGTATTATTTTTTAAGGTAATGCGCCACAAAATATACCTACATTCGTTTATGTCTGCGCAAATCATTTCACTCCAGACTGCTTTGTGAATGAGGGTCAATACAAAGGGACAATACAAAGAATAGGTTTTGCTAAAGAGTTGTTACTCAAGAATGGATCAGTACCAACTGTTCGTGATCCAGCTTATAGTCTCCGGAGCGATACTGGTCATGGCAGTAATGAAAGGGAGAGTGCACACTTTATTACAGTTCATTGGAGTTGTTTTATGGATTTAAGCGTCCCCCGGAAAGGCATAAAGTCTGTATATATTTGTGGTTTTGTGTAATTCACTGTGTATGTTGATGATAATACAAGGGAGAGAGAGAGAGTTTATGGATAAGAATTTAATACTCACTTCTTGTACTATGATTTATTGAGCTCTAACAGTGATTTTGCCATCATTCAGATGGGGTCTACTCTGCTACAACAGGCTTGTAGAGGATAGAAAAAAGGTGACAGTATAAGTTATAATAACCGTATTTAAACTAGGCTATACATGTTCTATCAGCATATAGCCTATTATCTGGCTCCGAACACCGCTGTTATAGTTTCTGACATTTTATTGTGTGAGATCTGTTTTGTTGTCACCGGAGCATGAGCTTTTAAAGCTCCGCCCTCTTCTTGAGAGGGTGCCAGGAGCTGCAGCTCATTTGCATTTAAAGGGAGACACACAAAAATGGTGCGTTTTTGCTCACCCCCAAAAATTTATCTGTGGAGTATTTTGTGCTAAAACTTCACATACACACTCTGGGGATATAAGAGACTTATTTTACTTCTTGTATAAAGTAACATAATTAGGTGCCATTTAACAGGTGCCCATAAACAACCAATAAAAACCTAAATATATATATATATATATATATATATATATATATATATATATATATATATATATATATATATAT
Organism: Scardinius erythrophthalmus; assembly: GCF_964197995.2. Taxonomy (NCBI): domain Eukaryota; kingdom Metazoa; phylum Chordata; class Actinopteri; order Cypriniformes; family Leuciscidae; genus Scardinius; species Scardinius erythrophthalmus. Next base: position 38,037,757 of record NC_138235.1, read on the forward strand.
ATATATATATATATGTACTTGTGTTTGTATACAGTTTGTGTGTTGTTATACAGGCCTATATAAAATAGGAAATCAGATTTTACCGATGCAAAGCTTTTAAAGGGAGATGCATCACGGTTTCAGTCCAATTTCTATCCGATGCACTCCACTCCAACCGGTGCACTTGCATCGCAGACCCTTGCATCGATTGTGCCAAGCCACAGACACATACACACAGACACACACATACTCATATAGCCTACAATGACTCTCAGTCTCACACACACAAGCACTCATTCATTCATAAAGATCCCTTAATGTTTCATGTCATGGTTATGACCATGTCATATCAGTCTTAAATGTTACCTGATAAGTGTGTTTTTCCCCCTGTTTTCAGAGCCTTTTGTGGCATAAATCCCCAGACGGGCAGCAAGGCAGAGAAAAAACGAGGGCTGAACGCACCAGTTTGCACACTTTTGAGGAAACTGCTGGATTTTGAATTGGTGGGCAGGGGACATTAGGGGACATTAGTGGGCAGGGGACATTAGAGGACATTAGTATGCTTGACAACTCATGTTCAACCAGTTTGGTACAGTAATATATTGTTTGTTTGTGCATTGTGCACTCTGTTTTCTCATCAGTTTTAAGATGTTTTGTTTTTCTTTGCAGAAGTCTGAAAGAGGACATTTATCCAAGTTACAACATTTAATTGTAATATTTACAATATTCTGTCCTGTGAAATTACAGGAAATCCCTAAAATTACAGGAAATTCATGGCTACTGAGTTGCCATAAATATAACATTTTGCTGTAATATTTACAGTATTCTATCCTGTGAAATTACAGGCCATTCTATTAAGTACAGTACCTTGTTGTAGTTATTTTACAATAACAGTCCTGTATACTGTTTACAGTAAATTACGGCAACTATTAGCCAGGAATTTCCTGTAAAATTACAAGAAATTTCTAACAGTGTAGGCTTTTTTTTAAATAAAGTGCACAAAAAGATGTTTATATATATATATTTATTTTTTTATTTTTATTTTTTTTGTCCGGCACAAACAAAGCACAAAAGATTGAGCCTATTTTGGGTGAATTTGGAGCAGGTCGGGGGGCTGATTGACGTCATCATCTGTAATTTGGTGTCTAATATTTTAAAAACCAGAGCAGCACAAACAAAACTTTACCGGCACAAAACAGCACAAACAAACGAGACTATTTTGGGTAAATTTGGATAATAGTACGTCATGTTGTGATGTTACAGCTCCACCTCTTCAAAACATTTCAATGAGGTTGATCAAGGTGAAATATGTTTTGAATAGGTGGAGCTGTAACATCACTACATGACTTGCTATTTTAGAAAGCACATGGAAAAATGTAAAATGTTGCACATGGAAAGATTATAGGGTACATCAAAACAGAAATAAATAAAATCTAAATACCCGCATGAACAGAAAACATTCTCGGCAAATCAGTCCGTGTCTACTATGAGCAATCCTTTTCATACAGTGTCTAACATTTGATATGAAAAGACATATTTTTATTAACTTTTAGCGTGTAGCTACAACAGAAACGACTTGCCCACAGCAGTTCTCTCTAGAGATGAAGCAGTTCTCTCTATACATCTCTACAAATGCCATTAAGGATATAACATTAAAGAAACTTGAATGATCTGATAACTATAATAATAGCTGCCATGTAAATAATGAAATATTAGATTTTGTGTGAGCACCTTTTTTTTTTTTTTTGCATGTCTTCATTTATTTTTTGCGACTTTTCAAATGACATTATACATTGGTTGTTTTACCTTTGTACAGGACCCAGGAAATCACAGGAGATTTCACTGTGGAACATGTTTAGTGTATCGTTTTTATCCAGCTGCAATTGTGTAAACTGTGATAACTTGATATTCTAAAAGTTTCTTACACTGTCACTCACTCAGCAGGGATTAATTATGAACTGCTCCATATTTATGATTATGGGCGGAGCTATATGACATCACTGCAGGTGAGTAAGTAAAACTAAACCGGTGAACAGGAAGCTTCATCAAACAGCAGCATTTAGTTTCAGAAGAGGACTGCGACTGATTGAGGCAGCAGCAAAACTGTCATGTCAAAAAGGCCACATCCCACCACTGGTGAAGAGAAAGGAAAAAAGATGAAACCAGAGGAAGAGAAAAAACAGCAAGATAAAGGTATGTTAAGAAAATTAATGTTAACTAGGTTATGTTGCGAGTTATATTTAGTTGGCTATAGTTAATTAACATACTTAGGTAACATACATACCTAGGTAGCATATCTTATTGTTTAAGGAAAGTTCAAGTAGGGACTGTAGGGGTGTGCGATATCATGATTTTGTGGACTATTAAAATGTCTATTGTATCGTGCTTCAGCGCATATTCTATCAGTTGCAGTTCTGGCGCCTCCGTCTCAGTACTGTACAACTTAACATACATTCACATCACAAGTAAGGACAGCTGTAGCGTTACACTCACGGGACACTGCACTTATTTGCAATCACAAAAGTTCATTATTTTAATGTGCTTTAAAGCCTTGCCGGTTAAACTTTTCATCCGCGTGCTGTTCTGACGTGCGCCTTTTCTGAGCGCATACACTCAAAGCGTGCGCAGCCACACATACCAAAAGTCTGTCAAACATTCAGGTTTAAAACAACTTGAGAGTGAGTAAATGATGACAAAATGTTCATTTTTGGGTGAACTATCCCTTTAATGTTAATAAATGTATTTTTTTGTTATCTTGTTACAGGTCCATCTGATCTGTTAATTTTATGTCACTTTTTAAATATTTAATATAATGTCTGTTTTGTACATTAAGATTTATTTTTTATATAAGTAGATACTATTTAGCTTAAGTTAATTTATTTGTAGTTGATTGTTCTGCACTTTTGCATGTTGCTAAGTTTTTAACCAAGCAGCTAAAGTTGTTAACTTGTTTACAGTAAATGCATTGTCTGCTAGTTTATTTAGCTACTTTTCAGTACACCACATTAACTCACTTAATCCCACTGGTAACAATTGTGACCACAATTTTTTTCTCACATATTTTAGTGTGGTAGTTTAACAAGCAACTCTTATGTCTACAACATGAGTTCGGGGCAGGTCTAACATGATTAGGTAATTTGGTCATGTGACCACACATTTATTTCCTGGTATTTACATCTTAACACAGTGATGACACCAAAGCTCAGAAACGACATGCAAGTTTTCTAAGTAAATATAAAAAAATATTATTCTTTTTTGAACACATCATCATGAAATATATTTATCTATACATATTGAATTTATATTAATATATGGTCAATTCTGTTGTCAGACTGCAGATAAATGAAGACAGTTACTGTTGTGACCAGTAATATAGCACAGGGAGTCTTTGTCCCCTATATATCATTCTGTGTTATTCTTAAGAACTCTCAGACTGACCTTAAGTCAAGATTTGGATTTACTTGACCTTGGTGATCCAGGGCCTGTCTGTCTAGTTCTATCTGTCTGTCTACACTGTTAGAAATTTCTTGTAATTTTACAGGAAATTCCTGGCTAATAGTTGCCGTATATTTACTGTAAACGGTATACAGGACTGTTATTGTAAAATAACTACAGCAAGGTACTGTACTTTTCCTGTAATTTCACAGGATAGAATACTGTAAATATTACAGCAAAATGTTATATTTACGGCAACTCAGTATCCATGAATTTCCTGTAATTTTAGGGATTTCCTGTAATTTCACAGGACAGAATATTGTAAATATTACAATTAAATGTTGTAACTTGGATAAATGTCCTCTTTCAGACTTCTGCAAAGAAAAACAAAACACTTAGTATTTATTTTAAGATATTTTTATTTTCTCTTAAAACTGATGAGAAAACAGAGTGCACAATGCACAAACAAATAATATATTACTGTACCAAACTGGTTGAACATGAGTTGTCAAGCATACTAATGTCCTCTAATGTCCCCTGCCCACTAATGTCCCCTAATGTCCCCTGCCCACCAATTCAAAATCCAGCAGTTTCCTCAAAAGTGTGCAAACTGGTGCGTTCAGCCCTCGTTTTTTCTCTGCCTTGCTGCCCGTCTGGGGATTTATGCCGCAAAAGGCTCTGAAAACAGGGGGAAAAACACACTTATCAGGTAACATTTAAGACTGATATGACATGGTCATAACCATGACATGAAACATTAAGGGATCTTTATGAATATATATCATAAAGTGCTTGTGTGTGTGAGGCTGAGAGTCATTGTAGGCTATATGAGTATGTGTGTGTCTGTGTGTATGTGTCTGTGGCTTGGCACAATCGATGCAAGGGTCTGCGATGCAAGTGCACCGGTTGGAGTGGTGTGCATCGGATAGAAATTGACCCTTCGCTAAGCCACGCCCGAAAACCGCCACAGGCCAATCGTGGCTTAGCAACCGTAACTAGGCGAGGGAGGTCTGGCAAGCTTTCGACCGAGGGAAACATGCCAAAGCGTTGTGCGTATGGATTGTGCAAATCTGATACCCGGTATCCTGAAAGTTTGGACGGGGTGGTGGATTTTGTTCCCTTCCCGAAACCTAAAACCCAAGGGGAGAAATGCCGGGCGTCATCTTCATTTATATAGCGCTTTTAACAATGTAGATTGTTCCAAAGCAGCTTTACATTGATAATAGGAAATTAAAAGTAAAGTGTTTTGACTTTATAGCAGCTCTAGAATAAAGTTATTGTCCAGATCGTGGATCAAGCAGTGTGATTAAAGGCAAGACGGAGGCTCACAGACATAACTTAACGTTACTTAAAATATATTTCAGCATTTTGTTAATCGACGGCCAAACAAGTAACGTTACTCCAATCCGATCGCGACTCTCCCGGTGTCTAGTAAAAGTAAAAGGTAGTTAGTAAAAGGAGGGAACATCAGGGGGCTTGCCGGAGATCTCGGAAAAGGTTGGTGTGCAAACTTAATCAGTTCATAACAGTAGTCACTTATATGACCCACGACATGTGAGCAGTAACGTTAGCCTGGCGCGCTAAAAATATAAGCGGGAGAATGTTATCATTGCAAAGTGGTCAGGCTAATGTCTTGTGTTTATTCCACAATACTTATGGATAAGCTGTTTGATTTATAAATATTAGAATATTTTCAAATTTCACTCACCCTGCTGTGCATGCACAAAGCTGTTCCTCAATTTGTGTGTTTCCCATTTGAATGGTCAGCGTATGAGGCGGCTGCTGCTTGTGCTGGGACCTAACGTTATAGGCTTTAGCTTCAATTTTGATGAAATTATTCTCTAATCGTTTGCATATTATGTCGTGGATATAGCCCTCGAATGCATTCTGCAGTCTTGCTCTCTCATATTTTCACCTGTTCGCCAAAAATGACTAATTATCTCCTTAGGAATGTCTGAAACCAGTGCATACATACTGACTGTAATAGACGTGCCAGGCGCAAAAGCTTGACAGGCAACAGTAACTAAGGAGGGCGGGGCTTAGCGAAGGGTCAATTTCAAAATTCAAACAGCAACGATCCCACAATGCTATGCGGTGGCTGTAAAATAATGCTTCTACAGTGTACAATAAAATTACAGGACTGTCCATATATTTCCCATCATGCATTTGCATTTACAATAAAAACATGAATACAACATGTTGTTGTAAAATTTATTGTAAAAATTACATCAATTGCTAACAGTGTATAGGTCTATCTATCTGTCTGTCTGTCTGTCTATCCATCTATCTGTCTGTCTGTCTGTCTATCTGATTTATTGTTATGTATTTATTTAAGTTATAATAATTACCTTCCAATTTCCTATAATTTGTCATTTTGTCATAATTTATTTGATTTTGTGCTGTACTGCTGCATATGAATACTATTTTGTCCTGTTTGAAAGTGAGCCAGACAATGTTTACTCATTTGTTAATGGAATAAAACACTAATTTAAACTTTTTTAACCCTATCTTTAAACAAATTTATGTAGGTTTGTCAGTTTGTAAATGCATTAACAACGTAGACCTAGACATAAAACGTCTCGGTTACGTATAACCCTTGTTCCCTGGAGGAAACAGAGATGTCACGTCGGATGACCGACAAATAGGTATCTTGCTAGAGAGGCCAATCTAATTCAAGTGTAACTAAAACGAACCAGTGCACATTGGCATGCAATGATTGCATCAGCTGCTCTGCCTCGGGTACATAATGAGCAGCAGGTGCATCGCATTTTTCAGGTTTTCGCTGAGTAGTCGAGCCTGTGACCTGGCCGCCCAGCGGGGTACAGCAGATGTGGCGATGTGACCTCTCCGTTCCTTCCTTCAGGGAATGAGGGTTACATATAGGTAGCCGAGACGGTACCTATCAGTCGGTCACTCTCGCATCAAGTCAGATGACCGACGAATAGGAATCCCTACCAAAGCGCCACAGCTGCTGCCCCCATTTAGTGCCTTGTTTAAGCCTCGTACACCCTCTTACCTGATGGGACAGGGCTAATAATGCAAAATACACAGATAATGTACATCACTGCTGTTCCGCATAACCCACTCAGTGAGACTATTGGATAACATTGGGAAAGCGTGCCCTTTCCACTGGAAAAGAAATGCTGCGGAAGCCACATCCTTTCCCTGAAGGACTTCCGTGGAGATGTGTATATATGGACTAAACGCGTAGGGTTGTACTACATATGGAAGATACTGGGGTGACTCCAACCTCATAAGAGATGGGTTCTCCCAAGGGAAAGAGACAGGCTTCCGTTCAGGAGCAACCATGGAAAAATAGACATATGGGATCCCCTCAGGGTAACACATGTCACCCAGCCTAGATCTGGTTCTCAAGGATACAGTGGAATATAGGCCTTGCGCTGGATGCTCCGCCACGTCCAGTACAGAGGGTGATGGAGGACTCAGGTTTAAACTCTGGAGAACATAAGTGCAAATGTTAAAAGAGACGGGCCTGGCCTCTTTGTGCTTTTGCCTGTTGAGGTGAGAACACAGGAGCATACTGGCTCTTCATGTAGGCTATAGAATCTAGCGAACGTGTTAGGTGCCGCCCAGCTCGCAGCTCTACAAATGAAATATGTCAGCGAGCTGCCATGTGCCAGCGCCTTGGAGGATGCAACACTTCTTGTAGAGTGAGCTCACAACCTGAACAAGCAATCCACGCTTTGTGCTTTGTAAGCCAAGTTAAATTCTGTCAGCCCGCCGAAAGGGATTTGCTTTTTTTAAAGTGAACCAATCAGGCTTCAGTATTCTGAGAAAACGGAGTTTCCCCATATGCATCAGAATGAGAGTGAACTGTATCAAAAGGGAATGATTATTATGAAAATTGTTCTATTCAGCAATGTAGATGTTATATTGTCATTGTTTTATTAGCCATGGCGTCCTCGAGTGATCATCCAGTGTTCTGTGACATCTGTGATGAAAGTAAGGAGAAAGCTGTGAAGACCTGCCTGACATGTCCAAGCTCTTACTGTGAGACTCATCTGGAGCCTCATCGCAGAGTCCCACGTCTAAAGAAACACACACTGATCAATCCTGTGGAAAATCTGGAGGATTATATATGCCAGAAACACGAGAGACCTCTGGAGCGGTTTTGTAGAGATGACCAGACGTGTGTTTGTCTGTTCTGCACTGAAGGAGAACACAGGACTCACAACACTGTTCCTTTAGAGGAGGAGAGTCGAAAGAAGGAGGTAAAGAGTTAAAAACTAAACAGTTATGTTTTTTTTTTACAAAAAAAAATTAAATTAACTTTTAAATTATATGATTCAACTTGATTTTTTTAAAGGCAGTTTAATTTAATTAAATTTATAGTGACTTGTACAGCGATTTGAATATACAAAAAATTAAGTCAGCAATTGAACTTTACAGTTACGTTTACAGTGTAGTAACAATAAAATTATGCACTTTTGGGGGATTTTATGTAATTTAGTATATTTTATATCATTTTTATGAACAAATACTCAAATATTTGGAACTTAACTACAGTATAAATATGCACTTCTATAAATTTCTAGATTTCATTCTTAATAATTTGGATGTTTATTTGGTCTTTATCTAACTTTTATTTGTCAAATAACTATTTGTCAAACCGACAAATATCTTCTGTGAAAGTCTCAGGACGAAAAATGTTTGTCTAATCATTGCATTCGGTCTGATGTGATGTCCTACCTGCCTGTCAACCTATTTCCATACCTCCCAACACCCTGCTCATGCAGACGCCACATGTCATTAGCATGTTCTGTAAGACTGTCCAGAGTTGTAGACACTCAGGCTGTGTTCGAAATCACCCCCAATACCCTCATTCACTATTTCCTACATTACTCCTTTCATAAAGTCCACTTGAAGGAGTGAATAAAAACGAGTGAGTGAATTTGGACACTGAGTGCACCGCAAGGGCTGTCGCTTTTGCATAGTTTGAGCTTGCTGTTTGATAATAATTTAAAACTTTGCAAACTGGAAGCTCCAGTAAGATGAAAAGATTTATCTTGAACTCTTTCATGGACACTAGCATGTATAAACCTTAAAGGGGGGGTGAAATGCTCATTTTCACTCAATCTCCTGTTAATCTTGAGTACCTATAGAGTAGTATTGCATCCTTCATATCTCCAAAAAGTCTTTAGTTTTATTATATTTATAAAAGAAAGATAGGCTGTACCGAGTCTTTCCGGAAAAAAACGAGCGGCTGGAGGCGTGCCGTGCGGGCGAAGCTAAAGCTGTGCTAACACGCCGAGCTAACAACACACAGAGACATTTGAAGCAGTTTTACTCACCGAACCTTTATCATTGCGACTGCTCGATCCTTAAGCATTAGACGATCTGCAAATCCGTCGATCTGGGCTTTGTTTATAAAACAATCATCGTCGAAATGCAGGGAAAAAACAGTCTTGCACAACTTCGTTGATGCTCTGGAAAAACAAACTCCATCCACTGGCCCCTAACGCTGGGTTCTTTGGGAATCTGTGCAGGGTTGTCTTGCCCTGGCAACCAAAAACCTACTTCTTTGGTGACATTGACTTCCCTAAACCGAGCACAGCGCTTAGATGAGGTACTGCTTTCGCTCTCTTCTCTCTCTGGTCTATGAGTGCGCGCGCGCGCGCAACCTTCCGGGAGAAGTGCCCTTAGGACCCATATAAGGAAATTCCGCCCCATCTGACGTCACACATGCCCATACTCGAAAAAAACTTTCCGAAACTTGTGACAAACCGGAAGGACAATTTTTGGCACAGAAATACTCCTTCAAACGTACAATTTAATTTTTGAAACTTTGTCAATGTTTAGCATGGGAATCCAACTCTTTAACAGTGTAAAAAACTCAGTATGCATGAAATAGCATTTCACCCCCCCTTTAATTAAACAGTTTAATAATCTAAAAAAAGGAATTTATACCTGTTTGATATTACGCTGTAGCCACACTGGACCAGTGGTTTGGAAAATGGATGGATGATTCAGCTGCGGGCACCATCTTCTGAAGAGACACAGGAATTCATTCAGCGCAATTGTCACAGTGCATTATATTCAAATATTTGGAACTTAACTGCAGTTAAGTTCCAAATGGCAATGACGCCATGTCATTGTCACAAACTGCTCTAAGACTTGGGTTGATGATCCAAATGCAGATTTATTGGTACAATCCAGAATCGTAATTCATATAACAGGCTTAGGGTCAAACCATAGAGCAAACGTACGATAGATACCAAAAACACAGGCAAACAAGGATATCAAGGACAATGGGCAGAAGAACATGGAGACAGGCGCTCAGAATAGCAGTGCAACACAAAACAAGACTACTAATGAAAACACGGGGCTAAATAGGCAGATTTAAGCTGCGTTTCCACTGAAATTGCCCGGAACAATTTGTCCCAGGAACTTTTTTTGCCCCAGACCGGTTGCTTTCTGCGTTTACACCGCGGTCTAAAGTACCGGGAAGGTAAACTGCGCGCAACTGCTCCTCCCAGTCTGCGATGGACAGTAATCAGTTTTGAGCGCCACATTTATAATAAGTACGGAGGAGATTCAAACTGTGCTGCAGTTATGTATTGGTTTACTAATGAGGTAATTAACAAAACAAAATAGACGAGCACTGATACTAAAGCGTGTTCAGAAAGCTCGTATGCGTATAAAAATAGACAACGTATGTTATCAGTTATTGTGAGATGCCTGAGACGAACGCGCAAAAATGTCCTCTTTCGCAAATACGCTTAAAAAAAGCCTGAACCCCGTCTATCAATCATAAATAGTGACAGTCTTGTAAATAGTTGTTTGTTACTAACCTCAAAGCGCTATTTCAATCCTGTTATAGTAAATTTGTAACAATTGGAGTGCCTTGCAATAGATGACAATGTGTAAACATAATGACTTAATAATAAAAGCTGTGGCAGAAAAGAGACGAGCACTGATAAAGCGTGTTCAGTAAGCTCGTAATGCTAACGTTAGATATAAAATTTGTATGTTATCAGCTATTGCGGACATTGACCGTGAGATGGCTGGGACGAACGCGCAGAAAGTTTCCTCTTCCACAAATACCCTTAATAAAGCCTGAAACTCGTCGCCAGTCCACCAGTTTTTTTTTTATTAAATTCCATATTTGCAGACAGACAACTCTTACTGCATGAAGCCACGACATGAACCGCAATAGATTTTTTAAAAAGGGAGGTTAAAAATAAATAAAATGCTGCGTGGAGTCATCCAACCAAAATGCGGCGTGAACACAACCAATCAGCTTGTGCAGCGCTGTTCCTGAACTTTGAAAAAGTACTACCTCATGAGCAGGGACTATCGGAGGGGGAAATATTTACCCGGAACTTCATTTAGACCCTGGTTCCTGCGGTGTAAACGCATCAAGTACCAGCCCAAAGTTCCTAGTTCCTGGGGAAAGTTCCTGCGGTGGAAACGCGGCTTTAATCTGCTGAACAAAATCACACAATCATGAGAACAGACAATATATACCAGAAAATTAAGTTCATAATGGAAAAGCCCAGGAGTCAGGAGAAGTGCCCTCTGGTGGAGATTAAGGGCACTCCAGCTGGCGGATGAGACATATCCTCCCCCCTTAAGGAGCGGATTCCAGATCCTCTATGGCTCTTTTCCACTGCATGGTTTAGCTCGGTACGGTTCGGCTCAGCACGATTCGGCTCGCTTTGCTTTTCCGCTGCGTGGTACGACTCGGCTCGGTTCGCTTTAGCTCGGTTTGCTTTTCCACTGCAGTTAATACTGCTAAAAAGTGGGTGGGATTATAGACTGATCATTATAATTGCAGCAACCAGAGAGAGGAACGTCTGCACTTCGTCCACTGACCATGATTCAGCCATTTCTTTTTTTGACTTTTTTTTTTTCTTCAAGCAAGTCAAGCAAGTAGTTTAAAAACAGGTGCTACAGCAGTTGCTGTTACTGGCTATTTAAATCTAGCGGGTTTGGTGTCTCGTGTCACAAATGCAATGGTAGTTACTATTCTGTCTGACCATTCAGTGATCTGCAGTGTTTTCACGTCACATTTTAGTATCAGTATCGTGCCATGCAGTGAAAAAGCGACACAAAGTGAGCCGTACCTACCGTACCATGCAGTGGGAAAGCGTTACGAAGTAAGCCGTACCGTACCATGCAGTGGAAAAACGCCAAAGCGTGCCTTACTGAACCATGCCGTACCCTTACATGCAGTGGAAAAGCACCAAAAACGGATACATAAATCCAGGAGGGAGGTGCAGCGTCGTGGAGTGGAAGCAGGACTGGAGACAGACGGACCGGGGAGCCAGTGCAGAGTAGGCAGGCAAGGTGTACAGGGCGGAGCTGGCCGGACTAAAGACCACCTCTGTGGAGCTGGAGACCACCACAGCAGAACAGATGAGCACCACAGCAGAGAAGACGGGTCTGAAAATCCCCACGGTGGAGCAGAAGGGGCTGGTGACCACCACAGCGGCCCTGAAGACCACCAAAGCATAGCTGGGGACCACCACGGTGGAGCCGGCAGAGCTGGTGACCACAACGGCGGAGCAGAAGACCACCAGGACAGATCAGACTGGTCTAATGAACCCCATAGCGGATCAGCCAGAACATTGGTTAGGGTTGGCCTCTGGGGCTGTGTCAAAACAGGCAGGACATTCAGGAGTAATGTCTGTGACAAAGCAAGCAGAGTCTGTGGCTTCCTTGGCCAAGACGAGGCAGGCAGGGAGTTCATAGACGACCTCCATGGTCGGACCAGGACAGACAGAGAGCTAAGGGACAACCACTGTGGTTGTATCCAGCCAAGCAGGGAGTTCAGAGATGATCACCGTGGTTGTTGTTTCTTGGCAGACATGGTGTTCACAGGCGACCACTGTGGTCATAACAGCACAGGCAGACAGTTCACAAATAGACGGTGAAGCAGAGACTTTATCAGTGATCTTGACAATAGCAGGACATACCAAGAACAGTAGTTTGCCTCAGATAAAACTAGGTCAGGTGTCACTGCCTCTGGAGAAACGGAAGAAACGTACATGGACCAGACATATAAAATGACCATTGCCGTAACTGAGAGTGCAATCAGCTGTAGGAGATCCTCTGAGACCTCCCGACTCGATACCACCAGATTCGGATGCACTGGACACAAAGATGATGTCAGGACCACTGAGATGCCGGCTGCTCGCATCGACATCAACGGTAGGTCCTCCAAACTGGAAGCCAGTCTCAAGTGCCTAAGGACCTTCTTTGTAGCTTTGGTGCAGCGTCGATGACGGCTGAAGACTCTGGCGTGGCGGCCATGATGGCTGAAGACTCTGGATTTGGGTCCACCTGACATGGAAGCGCCGTGAGCACCGGACTTGGGATCATCAGACTTGCTGAATCGAGAAGCCACCGGAGCTTGATGCAAACTATCCCCCCCACCCCCACCCCCCAAAAAAAAAAATGTTAGAGTCCTCCTTTACCTCCTCCACATTAAAAGGAGAACCAATCAGCTGCGATGACAAATCAATATAATGTGCCAAAGTCCAGTCTGGGTCATGTAGCGGCATAATTAAACTGAGGGGCTCAGACAACCCACCCCCAAAAAGATCATTAGGGGAATCTTGTCCATGTTGGTTAAGTGAGCTAACTCAAAGTCCAGTACATAGTCCTTTGACGCTGTTCTCTTTGTGTCGGAGATGCATAATTCTCACTGCTGGATCCATTTAATGATGTAGTCTTCTGTCACAAACTGCTCCGAGACTTGGGTTGAAGATCCAAATGCAGCTTTACTGGGACAATCCAAAATCATAATCCATTTAACAGGCATAGGGTCAAAACCATAAAGCAAACAATCCAAATGCACGATAGAGTCCGAAAACAAAGGCAAACAAGGATATGCAGGACAGTGAGCAGAAGAACAAGACCAAGACAAGTGAAACCAGGGTACAGGCGCTCAAAATAGCAGTGTAACACAAAACAAGACTATGCAAAGTGAGAATTAAAACACAGAGTTTAAATAGGCAGACTTTAACAAGGGTAATCACTCACAGCTAAATGAAATCACACAATCATGAGAATAGTCAATGGATACTGGGAAGTGAAGTTCAGGGAAAAGCCCAGGCGTCAGGAGGAGTGCCCTCTTGTGGAGATTAAGGGCACTCCAGCTGGCGGATGTGACAGTCGTTACCGTAATTAAGAGATGGCAGCCCATGACGTTCTACCGGGAGCTGTTCACGTCCTCAGACTCAGAGTTATGCGTTTCTGTGTCAACACTATAAATGTTTTGCTGTCAGGTAGTACAAGAAAGAGCTCTGTTAGTTGTTTGTTCATTAATATTGTAATGTTATCTGCTTTGAGACATTGGGTAATTTAACGCAGTCTCTCTTCTGACACCTTGGAGACACTCTGAAGGGAGGGCGCGATCTCATGCTTTCAAAGCTAGCTTGTTATTGGTAGCCTCTCTGAAATGGCCTACTCTACCTTTAAATTGCAATATTTGTATTATTTTTTTACTTTTAAGAATAAAATGTTATCCTCAAAGATAACATTGATTTATTAAAAGCCACAGGAATTTCAAATTCATTTGGTCGTTTAATACAAATCTTTTCAGAAGATGCAGTTATCTGTTTCGCTGTATGTAGACTGACGTTCGTCAGATGATCCTGGACAGACTAAAGAAGATTAAAGAGATCCAGCACTCAGTAGAGCTGAAAAAGGTGAGTGAATTAAAATGTATTTTAATTTTTCAATCGATTTAATAAAGGTTCTCAATTAAATGGATAAAACTTAATAGATAAACCTTCTAATCGTTATCAGAAAAACATAGAGAAAGAGGAGTCCTCCAGTGTTGAGCTCTTCACTGATCTGATCAGCTCCTTTGAGAAATCTCAGTCTGAGCAGCTGAAGATGATGGTGGAAAAGCAGAAAGCAGCAGAGAAACAGGATGAAGATCTGCATCAGGAAATCACTGAGCTGAAGAAGAGAAACACTGAGCTGAAGCAGTTCTCACACACCGAAGATCATCTCCATATCATACAGGTCTGTCAACATCTCTCATCAGTCATCATGTATAATAATACAGGACAAACTATCTGTTCACATACCTGCTGAGCTGCTTGACCATTTTATTTGTACCAGTCTTTTAAAAATTGTACAAAAGGAACTGAAACAGTAATTGTAGTAGACTGAGTACAATTCTAGCCGTTCCAGTTGTTACCGCTAGGGGGTGTATATGCTTGTGTTGTGTGGGAATTACCTGTTACAGTAGAATGCAGAAATCTGCATATCCAAGTTTTGTTGATAAACTTGCCTACTCAACAGGAGAGATTTTCTTCACACACAGTGTGAGTTGCAGTCGGTCATGTTTTACCGCATCCTTTTGATTGACAGGATATAATCGGCACTGATCATAGGCTGTTTTTATATAATCGGCCGATGGCCGATAGTGAAAATAATTGCTTTTATTGGACGATACCGATTGTTGGCCGATACATCGGTGCATCTCTTATATATATATATATATATATATATGAAGAGTTCAGATGCAAAAGCCTCTAAGTGCCATCTGAAATTTTCTTCTAGAATGATCATTTTTATCAAGCTCGTATATTTAAGTTCAGTAATTTCACTTAAAAGGCAATGAAAATTACCTATTAATTGCCATTTAAGTGAAATTACTGAACTTAAATAAACAAGCTTGATAAAAATTATCATTCTAGAAGAAAATTTCAAATGGCACTTACAGGTTTTTGCATCTGAACTCTTCATATATATATATATATATATATATATATATATATACTGAACAAAATTATAAACGACCGGGACGAAGTAGAATTCGAAGTAGAATTTGGAGAAGGCATTCGACTGTGTCCCTCGCGGCGGCCTGTGGAGGGTGCTCCGGGAGTATGGGGTCCGGGGCCCTTTGCTAAGGGCTATCCGGTCCCTGTATGACCGGAGCAGGAGCTTGGTTCGTATTGCCAGCAGTAAGTCAGACTTGTTCCCGGTGCGTGTTGGACTCCGGCAGGGCTGCCCTTTGTCACCGGTTCTGTTCATAATTTTTATGGACAGAATTTCTAGGCGCAGCCAGGGGCCGGAGGGGGTCAGGTTTGGGGACCACACGATTTCATCTCTGCTCTTTGCGGATGATGTGGTCGTGTTGGCCTCATCAAACCAGGACCTCCAGCATGCACTGGGACGGTTTGCAGCCGAGTGTGAAGCGGCCGGGATGAGAATCAGCACCTCCAAATCCGAGGCCATGGTCCTCAGTCGGAAAAGGGTGGCTTGCCCGCTTCAGGTTGGTGGAGAGTTCCTGCCTCAAGTGGAGGAGTTCAAGTATCTCGGGGTCTTGTTCACGAGTGAGGGAAGGATGGAACGGGAGATTGACAGACGGATCGGTGCAGCTTCTGCAGTAATGCGGTCGCTGTACCGGTCTGTCGTGGTGAAGAAGGAGCTGAGCCGCAAGGCGAAGCTCTCGATTTACCGGTCAATCTACGTTCCTACTCTCACCTATGGTCATGAGCTTTGGGTCATGACCGAAAGGACAAGATCCCGGATACAAGCGGCCGAAATGAGCTTTCTCCGCAGGGTGGCTGGGCGCTCCCTTAGAGATAGGGTGAGAAGCTTGGTCACTCGGGAGGAGCTCAGAGTAGAGCCGCTGCTCCTCCACATCGAGAGGGGTCAGTTGAGGTGGCTCGGGCATCTTTTCCGGATGCCTCCTGGACGCCTTCCTGGGAAGGTGTTCCGGGCATGTCCCACCGGGAGGAGACCCCGGGGAAGACCTAGGACACGCTGGAGAGACTATGTCTCCCGGCTGGCCTGGGAACGCCTCGGTGTCCCCCCGGAAGAGCTGGAGGAAGTGTCGAGGGAGAGGGAAGTCTGGGCATCCCTGCTTAGACTGCTGCCCCCGCGACCCGGCCCCGGATAAGCGGTAGAAGATGGATGGATGGAAAATTATAAACACAACACTTTTGTTTTTGCCCCCATTTTTCATGAGCTGTTTCTATGTACACAAAAGGCCTATTTCTCTCAAATATTGTTCACAAATCTGTCTAAATCTGTGTTAGTGAGCACTTCTCCTTTGCCGAGATAATCCATCCACCTCTCAGGTGTGGCATATCAAGATGCTGATTAGACAGCATAATTATTGCACAGGTGTGCCTTAGGCTGGCCACAATAAAAGGCCACTCTAAAATGTGCCTTTTTCATACCCTAATAGGGCAACGAGAGATACAACTGGGAGATACAACTCATAAAATCGTACTCGGTTACTAACGTAACCTTGGTTCTCTCTAGAAGAGGGAACGAGTACTGCGTAAGATTATCTTACGCTAGGGGAAAATCCTTTTTCCGCGAGATATTGAAGCCAAAAATTATCCTTAATTTTGTAATAATGCAAAACGCGTTGCGGCAGCATACAGACATAGGCGAGGCAGCTCACGCGCCTATTGGCTGTTCTGCGGCAACTGCAGCAGCCTATCGAGCGAGGCCTGGCGTGACGCCAGACCCAATGAGGGTGCTTCGCGCCCGCTGCGTCACATCCCGCCGAAACGGGCGTGGTCTAGGCCTATAAATACCGCTCGCAGGCAGCTATTATCTGGTTTTTCATCATCGAAGCAACCAGAGCGTGCGCATGCACGGCAAGATACGCAGTACTCGTTCCCTCTTCTAGAGAGAACCGAGGTTACGTTAGTAACCGAGTACGTTCTCTTACGAGAGGTCTCTCGTACTGCGTAAGATTATCTTACGCTAGGGGACCCAATGCAAAACGCTGTGCATGCTGAGATCTGACACCAAAGACCCAAGGGCGAAAGCCCGGGGTTCATATAGTGCACAATCACCTAGGGAACTCACAGGGAGTCCGGGAAGAGGGATGGGCGAAGCCGCACTCTTCCACATATGGCAGCGTCGCTCAGCTTCGCGTCGCGAATTTCATCATACAGACAGGGCGGGGTACGGCCTGAACTGATGGGGAAATGTGGGTCTTACACAGTTTGCACAGGCACATCTTGTGCTACTGCTTTTAACTGTCGATCATCGAGCTGTGCTCAGTAGACGCAGCATTCTGAGCTGATAGCATCAGGTCAGATAATACTGGTTAACTAGACCGACAGCAGCCTGGCCTGCAGGGCGGGAACCTCTAGGTTGTAAAACCTTATAAATGTAGACGGGGAGGCCCAGCCTGCCGCCGTACAAATATCTTGTAAGGCAATCCCACTCGACCAGGCCCATGAAGAGGCCATGCCTCTCGTGGAGTGCGCTCTGACACCCAACGGGCACTGCATGCCCTTGGAGGCGTATGCTAGCGCTATAGCGTCAACTATCCATCTGGATAGGCTCTGTTTCGACACGGCTAGTCCCTTAGAATGCCCGCTGAACGAAACAAAGAGCTGCTCTGTCTGTCTGAAAACAGACGAGCGAGACACATAAGCTCGTAATGCCCTGACTGGGCAAAGGAGGCCCGCGTCTCTTTCCTCATCAGGGACCGGTAGGGCTGACAGGGAGATGACCTGCGCCCTAAACGGTGTGTTGAGGGATTTTGGAACATAACCGTGCTTAGGTTTGAGTATAACTTTTGAGTCATTAGGCCCAAATTCCATGCACGTCGCACTCACAGAGAGCGTGTGTAAGTCCCCTATGCGCTTCACTGAAGCGAGAGCCAGCAGAAACACAGTCTTGAAAGACAATCGTCTTGATCAATCGTCTGTAAAGGCTCGATTGGTCCACCTTTCATGGCTTCCAGCACCGTAGAAAGGTCCCATACGGGGACTGAGGGAGGTCTGGGAGGATTCAGTCTCTTAGCCCCTCTAAGGAAGCGGATGACTAAATCGTTCCTTCCTATTGACTGACCAAGCGTTGTTCTTGAGAACGCTGCTATAGCCGCCACATAAACTTTGAGCGTGGAAGGGGTCCTGCCCTTATCCGACAGCTCTTGTAGGAAGGAAAGCACCTCCGTCACTCCACAGTCTGTGGGTGACACGCCACGGGCTGTGCACCAGCCCGAAAACACTGACCATTTCGAGGAGTAGAGCCGTCTCGTAGACGGAGCCCTAGCCTGCGTGATCGTGTTTAATACTCCCTTAGGGAGTTCAACATGTACCCGTTGATGGCCCAGACATGAAGGGACCCCAATTCCGGGTGAGGATGCCAGATCGAGCCGTGGGCCTGAGAGAGGAGGTCTCTCCTCACTGGCACTGGCCACGGGGCAGTGCTCGCTAGCTGCATCACAACTGGGAACCAAGGTTGGTTTTCCCAGAACGGTGCTACAAGCAGTACTGAGCATCCTTCTTCCCTGATCCGTTCTATCACCTGAGGCAGGAGAGAGACGGGGGGAAAAGCATAGAGCGGGCGGTGGGGCCATACATGAGCCAGCGCGTCCCTGCTCTTGGAGATAAATTCCGGGCAGTGAGCGTTTTCTTGAGACGCGAACAGGTCTACTTTCGCTCTGCCGAATTTCTTCCACAGCAGTTGGACTGTCTGTGGGTGTAGAGACCATTCGCCTGCCGGAACATTGTTCCTGGACAGTCTGTCTGGTCCTATGTTTAGGAGCCCTGGCACGTGTGCTGCTCTCAGCGAGCACTGGTTGCACTGAGCCCATACCAGGAGGCGTTCCGCTAGCCTGTGCAGGTTCCTGGACCTGAGGCCGCCCTGGCGATTTATGTAGGACACCACAGACATGTTGTCCGAGCGGACCAGGACGTGGTGTCCTTTTATTTGGGGACAAAAACGCGTCAGCGCGTTGTCTACTGCCAGCATTTCGAGGCAGTTTATGTGCAGGAGCTTCTCCCGTTCTGACCACTGGCCGAAGAACGGTCTGTCCTCGAGCAGCGCTCCCCATCCCGAGGTGGATGCGTCCGTGGACACCACTTTCACCCTCGAGGAAGTCCCCAGGCTTACACCTGATTGGTACCAGTCATCCGCTCTCCAAGGTTTCAGAGCTGTGACGCACTTCTGATTGACCTTGAGGCTAAGCAGAATGGATGCCCACGCTTGGCGTGGGACTCGCGCTTTCAGCCAAAACTGCAGCGGGCGCATGCGGAGCAGGCCCAGCTGGAGCACTGATGATGCTGAGGCCATGAGACCCAGCATCTTCTGAAATTTCTTGAGCGGGACAGATGCGCCGCAGCGGAACGAGTTCGCTGTACGCTGAATGTCTACCGCGCGCTGTGGTGATAGTCGCGCTATCATGGACAGCGAGTCCAACTCTGTGCCCAGGAAAGATATCGTCTGACTGGGGAACAGAGAGCTCTTCGCCCAATTGACACTGAGACCCAAATTCTCGAGGTGATCGAGTAAAATGGTCGTGTGTTCTATGAGCACTGAGCGAGATTGCGCTAGAATCAGCCAATCGTCCAAATAGTTCAGTACTCGCACGGCCCATTCTGAGGGGTGCGAGCGGCGCATCCATGCACTTCGTAAATGTACGGGGTGCCAGGGATAAACCGAACGGCAGGACTGTGTACTGATATGCCTGGCCCTCGAAGGCGAATCTCAAATATCACCTGTGACGTGACGCTATCTGTATTTCAAAATACGCGTCTTTCAGATCTATTGACACGAACCAATCTCCTTGGCGAACCTGCGCGAGGATTTTTCTGGTCGTGAGCATCCTGAACTGTCGCTTCACAAGCACTCTGTTCAGTTACCTTAGATCTAGTATGGGTCTGAGACCCCCGTCTTTTTTCGGTACCAGGAAGTATCTGCTGTATAGCCCTCCTTCGCTCTGAACTTGAGAGAGAGGCTCTATGGCCCCTTTGTTCAATAGTTTCGCCACTTCGGCTCGAAGTAAATGTGCTACTTCTGCTTTTACCGTGGTCTCGACGCGCGCCGCATAGCGGCGAGGGCGTCGGCGAAACTGTAGCGAATAGCCTCTTTTTATAATGTCCAGCACCCACTTCGAAACCCCGGGCAGCTTTGCCCATGCGTCTGCATGAATAGCTAGGGGTTGAATACGAAGCGTGCTCCGTTCGCTCAGCGATGGGGAGGCTTCGGTGTGCTGTAACACAAGCGTCGCGCTAGTGACATTTGAGGCATGGGGCGCGCTGATAACAGCGGGCAGATTGCCCGCGCTCGACTCCTCTGCGGCGGTCAACCGCGAGGGGGAGGGCTGGGCGAGTCCCGTAGGAACTGTCATGTCTATGTGTGGATGTGGGCGCGGGACAGCGGGCACATTTATCACACCGAAAGCGTTGTTCGCTTGAGTGAAGCGAATACACGCTGTTTTCGTTTTTACAGGAACCGTGAGACATGCATAACGTGGTGTCTGTGGGCACTGGGTAGTGGGCACATTTACCACGTTTGAAGCGCAACCGATCTGAGTCGATTTTATGTGCGCGGGTCCTGTGTGACAGGCTGTGCTTGTGTTGTAGAGATGGGCACTGGGCAGTGGGCATTCTTACTACACATGAGACACCATCGGCCATGGCCGGGACACCAGAAAATACACTCTCTTGGGGATTTATCTGGGTAGCCGTGAAAACGGCATTTGTGTGCAGGCAAGCGGGCGACAGAACCGGCTTGTTGGCTGCAGAAAACACTGGAACAGTCACATTTTCTGGAACTGGACGAGCGAATAACTTTGGTGGGAGTCCGGCCGCAGCGGGACTCGAACACCGTCGTTTTCCTAGGCGTGCTAGGACGACTTCGGGGCCTCGGGCTTTACCACAATCCTAGGCCGCGGGCCACGCATGGCGCGGCTGCGGCTGGATGAGCGGGAGCGCGGTCTCGCGCTTCGGGCCTGGCGGCGCTGCGAAGTGGCGGCAGTGGGCGGTGGCTGGGGCTGTGAGCTCTGTGCAGACGGTTTCGCACGGCCTGCTGCAGAGCTGGAGCGCTTCGGGAGGAAGTGCTTCATAGCCTGTGACGCTTTCTGTACCTCTGCGAATCTTTCCGCAAAATCCTTGACGGAGGATCCAAAGAGGCCAGCGGGAGAAAGCGGGGCGTCGAGGAACGCGGTGCGCTCGGACTCGGCCATTTCTGAGAGCGTCAGCCACAGGTGTCTCTCGGTCACAGTGAGAGAGGCCATACTTCGTCCAATGGCCTGTGCCGCGGACTTAGTGGCACGGAGAGCAAGGTCCGTGGCACTTCTTAGGTCCGGCACGCAGATCGCGTCAGGTCCTTTCTCATCCAGCTTTTTGAGGAGATCGGCCTGGAAGATCTGCAACGTGGCCATGGTGTGCAGCGCTGACGCAGCTTGCCCGACGGCGGAGAAAGCGCGGCGGAGCAGGCTTGACGTCGTGCGGCAAGCTTTAGAGGGTAGGGCCAGCTTAGCGCGCCGTCCAGCGGAGGGCGGACATAAGTTGGGCCGCTATCGCCTCTTCGACCGGCGGCAGCGAAAGGTATCCCCTGTTCTTGGCATCGTCAACTGCAGAGAATGCCACAGAAACAGCAGGACGCACTCTAGCTGAATAGGGGGCTTTCCAGGACTTAGCGACTTCTTCGTGAAGCTCAGGAAGAAAGGGCGCTGGTTTGGACGCAGGCGAAACGCGCTCCCCAGGCAGGAAAAGCCATCCAGCCGGTTGTGAGCGGGCTGCTCGGGCGAAGACCACTCGAGGCCGAGGCTCGCCGCGGCCTGTGCGAGTATCCGCATGAGCTCCGTCTCGATGGATCGCTCTCTTGCCTGACGATGTGTGGGCAGGGGGCGCGAGATCCTCAGAGCTCGCCCAATCCTCACTGCCTGACGCCAGGATAGAGCAGGAATCATCCTTTCCCAGCAGGGCTTCCTCGTCAGCGATGTCGACGGAAGTGGCGGCAGACAGCGGCCACTGTCCGTCAGGAAGAGAAGCTGACGAAGCCGATGAAGCAGGTGGGCGAACCGGCGAGCTTTGGCGGCTGGGGGAAGGTTCCGGGACCCGCTGGGCACGGCGCTTTTTACGGCGCGACACCGCGGCGGGCGGGGGAGCAGTCTCGGTGAAGAAAGCCAGACGAGTCCTCAGAGTTGCCATGGGCATCAGCTCGCAGAGGGCATCCGCCGTCAGCAAACGCGAGAGCTGCATGTTCCTCACCCAGGCAGGAAACGCAGATAACATGGCGGTCCCCGTCGCTGAGTGTGGCTCTGCACGAGCCGCAGGAAGGCATCTTGAAAAAGACGCTGCTCTTTTAGAATGTGAGAATGTTTAGAATGTGTCACACACACACAGAGTACAGAGAATAAAGGATAAAAGGATATAAGCGGCGGAAAGCGCAGCAGGAAGGCAAGGAAGGCGGCGCGGCCAGCGACTTCAGTGACTCGTCCCGCTGAAGGTGCTCTCTCTCAGACGGCGCGGCTTCTTCTCCAGCTCCAGCGATGCGTGTGCTTTGCTTGAAGGATGAAAAAATCGGATAATAGTTGCCTGCGAGCGGTATTTATAGGCCTAGACCACGCCCGTTTCGGCGGGATGTGACGCAGCGGGCGCGAAGCACCCTCATTGGGTCTGGCGTCATGCCAGGCCTCGCTCGATAGGCTGCTGCAGTTGCCGCAGAACAGCCAATAGGCGCGCGAGCAGAGGTGGGTAGTAACGAAGTACATTTACTTCGTTACATTTACTTGAGTACTTTTTTAGAAAAATGTTACTTTTAAGAGTAGATTTGAATGTGGGTACTTTTTACTTTTACTCGAGTACTTTTCTAATGAAAAAACTGTACTTTTACTTCGTTACATTGGGCGACGTTCCTCTCGTTACTTTATTTTAATGCAATGTGTTGTTAAATGCGTAGTTTATTCCAACCGCGATGTATCTTTTTTCTGGACTTGAGCGATGCTCAATTCACAAATGAATGACTCTTTTGAGTCGATTCTGTTCAAAGACTTCATCAAACAAGTTGGCAGATCTATGGGCAGATCTGTCTAAATCGGTTCGCGAATCAGTTTGAATTATTCAGTTCCTGATTCTGTTCAGTTCCCTGCACGCACTGAATCGTCTGAAGCGCTTTCAATTCACACTGGACTCGGAGTCGTAACAGGAAGATTTAAGCACATCAAGAGCGTTAGATGAAGTGGCAGTGGACCTACAGTAGCCTACGGTCAAGTGAGAGCAAATCTTCAAATGCATCTTATTTTTGCCAGCGATGAAGATCTTTATTAGTTGAACATCTTCGTATGCTGTCTGTGAATGAATGATTCCACAGGAGTCAGGACGATATATTCGATTTCATTTCACTCAGGTAATACATTTTACAACCAAACAGATTATTACGCCACGATACTAGAAAGTATGACATTACCCGTTTTTTGGACATATACATTAATTTACATTAAATAAAGCTACCACTGTTCACAGTTTATGAACACCCGCCATCCCGCGGTATTGTGTGTATCGTTGCGCAGTGGCGTGCGAACTCGACTTGAAAACGAATGCCTTTGCCTGCCGTAGACAGTTAACCAGTTTAAACATGCTTGCAGAAATATACATTTGATTATGATTATATTTTGGAGAACAGTCAGAAGAAGATCCGTCAATGTACTTTTATTTGTTTTTTTGTTTGTTTTGTGTTCAGATGTTGAGTAGCAGTCATGAGCGCGAGCACATAAAGAGTTTTTAACTCTTCTCTGTCAATACCTTTGAATGCAACACTCTGCAGATTCAATTTATTTCGACATTGTCTAATAATCCAAATGTAGTTGTATAAGTTACTATTATACAAACCAGAGGACAGGCCATGATTTTCGAGCTATAGGCCTACAGATGGCAGAAATAATGCTTACGTCTCTCTTCTGTTTTTGTTGCAAAGATAGCTGATAATAATAGTAATTTAAATAAACAAAATCTAAATAATATCATTTTATATATATGACGACTTCAGAGGCAAAAGCCTCTAAGTACCATCTGAAATTTTCTTCTAAAAGAGCATTTTTATCAAGCTTGTATGTTTATGTTCACACTTAAATGGCAATGAAAAGTAGCCTATCTATTAATTGTCATTAAAGTGAAATTACTGAACTTAAATATACGAGCTTGATAAAAATGATTGTTTTAGAAGAAAATTTCAGATGGCACTCAGAGGCTTTTGCATCATGAAGTCTTCATATATATATATATATATATATATATATATATATATATATATAGGCCTATATGATCCGAAGTAACTAGTTACTCACTACTTGAGTAGTTTTTTCATTGGATACTTTTTTACTCTTACTCAAGTAACTATTGAGATTAATACTTTTACTTTTACTTTGAGTAAATATTTCTATAAGTACTTGTACTTTTACTTGAGTACAGTTTTTGGATACTCTACCCACCTCTGCGCGCGAGCTGCCTCGCCTATGTCTGTATGCTGCCGCAACGCGTTTTGCATTATTACAAAATTAAGGATAATTTTTGGCTTCAATATCTCGCGGAAAAAGTATTTTCCCCTAGCGTAAGATAATCTTACGCAGTACGAGAGACCTCTCGTAAGAGAACCTAATTATATTAAATATTTTAAAAAATCCTTTGGATATGTTTGACTTAAGTCTAGATGATATTAAAAGTGAGATGAAATCATTTTTTTAAATCATTTTTCACTTGCCTGTTCAAGGGTTAACTGTTTTAGTGACACGAACTGGCGGTGTAGATAAACACGAAGAGGTCTTATTAGTTCAGACAGTCTCTTTACTTGATAATTCACTAGATACACAACGAAGAAGGCAGGAGAAAGTACACCACATCTATTCACAGACGAGACCGAACAATGAAAAAAAAAAAAAACAAAAAAAACTGAACTTAAGTAGGCTACAGGTGATAATGAGGGAGATAATAAGTGCACAGCTGAACATAATGAGTAACCAAGACAACAAATGACTAACTCAAGCAGAAGGTGGTAAGACATAAAAAGTCCAAACTAACAGAACCGTGACAGTTAGAAAGGTACTGTGTAAAATATAGTAACTTTAAATATAAATTAATAACATATTTAACAGTCTTCTCTCTCCTGCTGTAGATGTGCTCATCCCTGGACAGTCGTCCACACACTAAGAACTGGACTGAGATCAGGATTGACTCTGATTTGAATGTGTACCTGCATAGAGCTCTGGCTCAACTGAAGAAAACTAATCAGATATTAAATGAAAAACTCAATCAAACTGGTATGTGAATATGAAATACAGTAGATTTTTGTCAGTAACTAAAAAAATATTTTTTTCAAGGAATATTATGGGTTAAGTGGTGGCTGGTCAATAAAGGTTGCTAGGGCGCCGCCCTCCCTGAGCCACACACACAAAACAATAATTATAAAATATAGCTGCAAGCAGCAATTATCGGGGCCAAGCGGAAAGAAGACAATAAGACATGCCAACATGGCTGGGAGTGTCAGACCAACTGCAACAGAGAAATTAAAGACATTTAAAGAAGATTTTAGGCAAAATGGCTGAAAAATCATATACAGTAACTAAAAATATGATTTAATGGATTATCAAGACACATACCGAGTTTTGTAACGGTACACCAATGCATTCGTAAAGTGTTGCATTTAATATCATGATATTATATTGTAATTAATGGCATTATCCTTGTTTTGTTCTATTATAGCACCACCAAGGCACAGTTCCACCACTTTTTTGTGTGTTCTCAGAGTGAGCCCATACGTGTGTGTGTGTGTGTGTGTGTGTGTGTGTGTGTGTGTGTGTCAAATTTGGTGAAAATATCTCATTTTGTTTTGGAGTAATAGACATTTATATGTACGAGAGTATAAGAAATGACCCATGGGCAACTTTGATTAGATTTTTTTGCCACTTAATATCAAAAGTTTGACATTTGGGCATCAACGTATAGTCAACGATCTATGTTTCCAAAATTCCTACGTTGGTTTCGTCTCGATCGGTCTAATGGCTTCGTAGATATTAGCAAATGTTTTTTAAGCGTAAATTTACAACTTTAAACTAACCATAAGGCAAAACCTAGAATGTTTGGTATTGTTACACTCGGCAAGGAGTGGCCTAACTCGGCCGAAACTTCTCAGACTCTTTCAGAGCATCGTGCCGATGACCCATACCAAGTTTTGTAACGATACATTCATGCGTTCATTAAATACAGCATTTTAGTACAAAATTCAAAATGGCCGAAATGGAAAAATTGGATATCAGTCGACTCGGCATTACGCCCTATGAGAAAATTAAACCGTTTTTTGACCTTTGATGCATGTAAACCTGTTGTAGGAGACTCCAAAACAACATCAGGAGACTTAAAAATAGCATAATACGGGCACTTTAAATCTTCAATGTTTGTTCCATAGACCTCCATTATAAGTATATTTACTGTAACCACATTCTGCATTTTATTTTACAAACTGAGGGACGAGCATCATTTGCATGCTATAGATGCTGACAGTAGAGAGAAACTCTCTATAAACTCTCTAAGAAACTTGCTATAAATAATTCGTCATTATCTGTGTCCACAGGGTTGAAGTTTGTGCAGCAGTTTGCAGGTACAGTGTGATTGACACCATTTTCTTCAATACACTTACAATACTTTGTTAATCTATTATATACGGTACATCTGAAAATGTTTGTTCTGAAGTTGATTGATAATGTCTGATCTCTCTCAGTGGATGTGACTCTGGATCCTGATACAGCAAATCCATCTCTCATCCTGTCTGATGATGGAAAACAAGTCAGTCGTGGAGATGTTAAGCGGGACGTCCCAGAAAACCCAAAGAGATTTAATGTGGGTTTTCGTGTTCTGGCAAAGGAGGGATTCAGTTCAGGGAGATTTTACTATGAGGTGCAGGTGAAGGGAAAGACTCAGTGGGATTTAGGAGTGATCAGAGGATCCATTAACAGGAAGGGGAGGATCACACCGAGACCAGAGGATGGACTCTGGGTTCTGGGTCTAACTGATGAGAATCAATATTCAGTTCTTGATAATCCATCGGTTATGTTCCCTCTAAGAGTGAGACCTGAGAAGGTTGGTGTGTTTGTGGATTATGAGGAGGGTCTGGTCTCTTTTTATAACGTGAAATACAGATCTCATATCTACTCTTTCACTGGTCAGACTTTCACTGATAAACTCTATCCAGTGTTTAACCCAGGCCGTAATGATGAAGGTAAAAACTCAAGACCACTGATTATCACACCGTTAAAATGAAAAACAAAAAACAAATCTGAAAAGATTGCTGTTTTTATATATATATAAAAAAAAAGAATTTGCACAAACCACAATCAAGAAGTTCTTTCTTACAATATGTGATAGTCAAAATGTGTACAAGTGCAACAAAAAAAAAAAAAAACTATATTCAGGCCCTTAAAAATCAGTCACTGACAAAACATCTACTTTAATGAAATATTATATTTGTGAGTTATGTTGTGTGAATTTTTTTTAAGAGTTACATTTAAATGGCCAGCTTATAAGGAGTCTATATTTTCGAATCAACACAATTATTTGTTTGCTTTTGCTTTTCAAATCTATGACATTGTAAGGGGGGTTTTCCTACAGGGGTTTAGGCTGCAGGACTGCCGAATGACTAAAGAAACGTAATCAGCAAGATGGTAGAAAACTGTACAAAAATGTGTCTATTACCATCCATTGCTACTTATACCAACGACGGAAATAAGCGCAGTTACAATAGCTTAATATGTGGGAGAGCGTTGCTAGAGGGTGATGATATTGTATTGCAATAGGTAGCACTTCGAAGTCAATACCAAATCAAGTTTACACATTATTTGTAATTGAAAGGGTTTAATGACAGTATGGTTATGGTTACACTTATTACAAACAGTTTTACAAACAGTCCTTGGGGAAGAAAGAGGGGGGTTGAAACAGTAAAAGCAAATGTCTTTGTTCATTTTCAAATATCTTTGATTATTTTCAACCTTACATTATGATTTAATATTATATTGTGAAAATCTACATAATATACTAAATTTCCAAACATGGTACATGTTAATTTGTAAGGAAATCTCTGAAGCCATTTTTCCTCTCCTCTCCAGCTTTTAACATTGAATTACTTGTGAAATATTGTAATTTTTGGTTTATGTTGTAATAACTGCAGCATCTTAATAAAGACAAACGTTCAATTCTATTACTGATATTGAGTATAATCTATACAGCTTTCTAATTGTTATGCAAATACACATGAATATATAGATGAATTTTACAACAGACAGACAGGATATGAATAAAACATGGAGGATCAGTTGTGAATAAAAATACAGAATTATTATTTAATGCAGATGATCCTTATATCCAGTACATATTCTTCAAGAGAAGCGAGAGCATTATAAGGCTTCACAATGACAGTGTTTTTGACTTTGGTTTGAGCACAATATCAGTGAATCCGTGCACCTGAGTGAGCAGACGGCAGTCCATCGATGCCAGGAGCTTCTGAGAGCCGGAGACGGTGGGAACAAACTTCTCCATCAGTGTAACCGTCGCAAGCTTCTCCACATCACTGACAGACACAAAGACAATATCAACTCTCTGGAAGCTTCACTCTTTAAATATCATATTTAATGCAGTACAATTTATGTTTTGAAGCAAATCTAAAGTGCATGAACACGTCACAGTGAAAGTCTTACCCAACGGGATCTTTCTTACACTATTCTCAATCCCTCTATATGGAACAAAACATTCTTCAACACTTGTGACAGCAGTTCTGGAATGTGATCTTGAGATTTGAGATCTAAGATAGTTATTATGCTATTATGACACTTTACAGATGCAACCAAAATGCAAAATTGTGTCTATTTTGCATTCTTGATATCTAGAGTGTCACCACTTCATTGTTGTGTACTTTTTGCTGCATCGTGCCTAATATGTAGATTGTACCAAAAAAAAAAATTCTCTGTATTTTCATATTTTTGTCTATTGCTTATCAATTGAAGAGCAGCTTCCTTTATCTCAGGGTCACAGGATGATTACAGTCTCATAACCCTCTCCTATCACCAGTGGGCAGTGGGGTCCGGTTCGAGAACGCTATGCCTTCTCATGCACCCCCTGCCCAACCGTGGAGCCAGGTAAATGTTGCACTGCGCACTCAGACCCCACCTCTGGACACTATGCCTTCCGAGTCTAGTCCCTGTGCTCCACCTCGCTTCCCCACTGCTTTTGCAGTGATCGGCCTTTAATGTCTTGATTCTCCATCGACACAGACGGTTCCTTTGCTTTGCATTCGAGGGTCAGTCATTTCAGTACAAAGTCCTCCCCAGGCCCGGAGTGGGTAATCGGGAGAATTCCCGGTGGGCCGCTTCACTTTTGGGCCGGTCTTGGAAATGTTTTTTTTTTTTTCACATTTCAATGTCACGTTAGTTACATAGGCTACACACGTTTCGCATTCTGACACCGCAGCGCGCAGCCTCTGCATGGGTTGTACCATGATGTGAGGGAGTTCTCCCCTCCCCTCCTATAGAGTTGGTTGGGTCCATAGTCCGTCTTTTCCAAAACGTTTTTTCAGGTAGGCTACCGCGGCACCGCCTACCGATAGCTGGGCCGGCCCTACCGTAACGGTACACGTCAGGGAGGATGGATGGGAGGAAGAGGCCAGGAGGTATGGAAGCTTTGTTTCCGCCACAGAATAAAACATTTTAAAAGATAATTGCGACTTTTTATCTCACAATTGCGAGTTTACATCTCGCAATTCTGACTTTATTTCTCAGAATTGAGAGATATAAAGTCAAAATTGCGTGAAATAAAGTTGCAATTGCGTGTTATAAAGTCAGAATGAGAGATATAAATTCAGAATTGTGTGAAATAAAGTCACAATTGCTTCTTATAAAGTCAGAATTGCAAGAAATAAAGTCAGAACTGCGTGAAATAAAGTCGCAATTGCTTATAAAGTCAGAACTGCAAGATATATATTCAGAATTGTGTGATATAAAGTCGCAATTGTGTGTTATAAAGTCAGAATTGCGAGATATAAAGTCAGAATTGTGTGAAATAAAGTCGCAATTGCTTCTTATAAAGTCAGAATTGCAAGATATAAAGTCAGAACTGCGTGAAATAAAGTTGCCGTTGCTTATAAAATCAGAACTGCAAGATATAGAGTCAGAATTGTGATATAAAGTCGCGTTATAAAGTCAGAATTGTGTTAAATAAAGTCGCAATTGCTTATAAAGTCTAAGTGAATTATTATTTAACATTTACATTATTTGTTAACCCATGGTATTAAGACAAACTACACAATAGTACGAGCTGAACTGTTGCTTCATTTATCCAATTTAGAAAAAGTGCTAATTTGGAATTCCACCATGGAAAAAGTGGGCCGGTCTTGGGCCTGAAACTCCCGGGCTGAAAAGTGGCCCCACTCCGGCCCTGTTCCTCCCCTTCGGGCTGTCCCTGAAGCCTCTTGTCTTCACGGAGGTCATGTTCCTATGAGAGAACACGGTGTTCACATCCTAACTACCTTGACGACTGACTCATACTGGCCCAGTTGCGAGAGCAGTTGTGCGAACACAGGGTGCTGTTCACCTCAGCCAGTTTTGGGGCTTCGGGTCAACTGGAAAAAGAGCAAACGCTCCTCCATGCAGAGGATATCTTTTCTCTGTATGGAGATGGACTCGGTCAACCAGACAGCACGACTCACAGAGCAACGTGCTCAGACGGTGTTGAATTGCTTGAATTCACTCAAGCACAGGACAGCGGCCCCACTTGAAACACTTTCAGAGCCTCTTGGGGTATATGGCATCCACAGCCGCAGTAACGCCGCTCAGTTTGCTTCATATGAGGCCGCTTCAGCACTGGATTCACGGCCGAGTCCCGAGATGGGCGTGGCAACGCAGCACTAACTGGGGGACAATCACCCCGGCCTGTCGCCAAACCTTCAGCCCGTTGTCGGACCTTGCGTTTCTACGGGCAGGAGTCTGGACTTTGTGTACAGACTTTTTTTTAACATGTTTTCATTCACTGTGAAACATGTTTAGCGTGTGTCGTTTCTATCAAGCTGCAATTGTGTAAACTGATAACTTGAAAAAAGTTTATTACACTGTTTACACACTCAGCAGGGATGAATTATGAACTGTTCCATATTTATGATTATGGGCGGAGCTATAGCATCACTGCAAGTGTGTAAAAGATTTCAGTGAAAGTGAAACTAAACAGATGAACAGGAAGCTTCATCAAACAACAGCATTTCATTTCAGAAACTCTGAAATAAATGACCAGATCTGATATTCACTCACAGGTAAGCGATGGAAATGTTAGAGCTAGTTCAGTAGTTTGGAAGCATGAAGCAGCATCAGATTGTTGGTAAAAATACTGTCATTTTTTAATTTTATTTTTGGCTATAAATCAAAGTTTGATTATTTGTGGTCACGTAACACCTTAGAGACTTTAGAAACAGGAAGTACTTGAACTGAATGATTTTTCAGTAACACTTTATAATAACTGCATGCTACTAATCATTAGTTAAGCATTAGTAAACAGTTAATTTGTCATTTATAAAGCATTAATAGACATTCAGCAGTTTATAAATACAGTTATAAATGCTTTGTTCTTGATTTTAAAGCATATCTATAATGTGTTTAATAATTGTATTTTCATACTTTATTAAAGCTGCCGTCGGCAACATTTTTTTAATCATATTCAGTAAAATCGACACTATAATCCGACAGAACAACATAAATGAGGTGGTTTTGGAAAAAAAACGAGCTTCTAACTCCACCTGGAGCGTGTTATTTGTTTTGCAAAAATCCACCGCTCCCGGATCATCAGGTCCAATCAGCGCAGGGGGGTGTGAGATCTGACTGTCAATCACAGTTCGTGCACACGCCACAGATCCCCCCTCCCTCGCGGCTCGCGCACATTACAATATATCACATGCACACGACACGCCTGAAGTTCGCCTGAAGATTGTACGAAGCGTGATGGCGGAGAGAAAATCTTCTAACAAGCTTCCAATTCCTCTGTTATTGTTATCTATGGATAGATTAGCCAGGGCAGCCTACCTCCGAGTCCATGGTGTTGATCGATGCTGAAGAGACGGACGCGTTCACAGAAAATCAGGTACACACCAAGGGGCAACATTCTAATCTGAAAAATGAAGCCTACCCGGAAGTGCGAAAAACTGCAATACATTGAAAATCCGCTAGGGCGAGGTCTATGGAGCAAATCTCCATAGACCCCATGTTAAAGCTGCCGTCGGCAACATTTTTTTGATCATATTCAGTGAAATCGACACTATAATCCGACAGAACATCATAAATAAGGTGGTTTTAGAAAAAAACCCGAGCTTCTAACTCCACCTGGAGCGTGTTATTTGTTTTGCAAAAATCCACCGCTCCCGTCTCATTGGGTCCAATCAGCGCAGGGGGGTGTGAGATCTGACTGTCAATCACAGTTCGTGCACGCGCCACAGATCCCCTCTCCCTCACGCAGACGCGCACATTACAGTATCACATGCACACGACATGCCTTAAGTTCGCCTGAAGATTGTACGAAGCGTGATGGCGGAGAGAAAATCTACTAACAAGCTTCCAATTCCTCGGTTATTGCTATCTATGGATAGATTAGCCAGGGCAGCCTACCTCCGAGTCCATGGTGTTGATCGATGCTGAAGAGACGGACGCGTTCACAGAAAATCAGGTACACACGCACTGACGATGGGCGGGTGCTCGTTGGTAGTGGGGAGGGGCATGAGAGTTGTAAACATTCAAAATTTTGGCTAAGTCCACTCAATCTGCCAGACTTGCCGACTGCAGCTTTAATATGTCCGTTTTCACAGCATAAATTCATGTTTTTACAGGTTGGTCCAATGGACTTTTATTGTATTTTTCGATAGGTTCCGAGTGCCTGACAACTGTGAGGGGGGTGAATTTTTTTCTAACTCGTTAGTTTAGATCGTATTTAGATATAAAATGTATGACAAATAAGGGCGTGGTTAACTTTGATTGACAACTTGATTGACAGCTGATAACGAGCATAGGCTGCGCCAAGGAGAATGACAACATAAGAAGCGCCATTTTTTAATATACAGTTGAAATATAATACTACTGTTTCTGTATCATGAAATGTAGTTTTAAGAGTTTTTCAGGCGGGAATGTAGTTGTTTAAAGCTCAAATCTGTGGTTTATTTATAAAGATTTATGAAAATTTGATCCAGGTTGTGATGCAGGCGATGACCGGGCGCTCTGTGCTCAAGTACCCCGCCTGGAACAGCCTTTCCTCGGCTAGTCGTTCTGACGCTTGCCGCTGACTCTGACGTCTCTGTAGTGGTTAAACATGAGATATAATTCGTCTTGTGTATATCTAATGGGCGATCTTTGGTCTGGTGAATCTATCATTTGTTCCCTGGCCAATCATATAAGCTATTTAACTTTACCGATGTATGGTTAGACTAGAGCGCTGACTTTGTATGTTTGACTGAATTGTTTGCTTTATTTGTATAGCTTCTTGTACCTTTTACTTATACTTTTATAATGGATAATATTGATAAAACTGAAATGTAACAAAAAGAGACTGGGTTGAGTTTTGTCATTTTAAATTTTAATACAACAAAGATGATCTGTAATGTTGTTTACTGCAACATCTGTTGTTAAGTACAAATGCACATATTGCCTGGACCATATTAAAATGTTTAATATTTTTATATTATATAAATCGAAAAGAGGCAGGGTTGTGTTTTATATTTAGTTTTCTTATAAATAGGCTAATGTTATATGCAGTGAATATAATCAATACGCGTTGCCTGAACCACATTTGTGTGGCTATAATGTTTAAGATTTCTTTAAATGAAAACGAAAAGAGGCAGTGTGGTGTTTTATAACATATTTCGTTTTATTGTTGCCTAAAATATACATACAGAGATAACCGGAGTAGAGCGAACTGAGTGACACAGAATAACCGGACTCACGTCCTCGGGAGTCATTCTCCTGAGTCTCCTGAGTCGTACTTGCTATCGAGAAACGCCTAATGTCGGCGCTTGGCTTCTTGTGACAAACACGCCGAGAAGCAAGAACAAGATCTGCTGTATGTCATCCATTGTTGTTTATGTTGCTTTCTTCACGCAAAAATGACATCGTTCCAATCTCACACAAAGCCCGCCCCTTTTACCCATATATGGATTGACCAGAAGGTGGGCGGGGTTAGGATTTCCCGAGATTTTCCAAGATGGCGCCGTCCATACCCCCCATAAACGGCTTCAAACCCGTTCTTCAGAAAGTCTATGGGTGACGTCACAGACGCTTTGTCCATATTTTTTACAGTCTATGGTACACACGCACTGACGAGCATGACCTCGATGGGAGGTGCTCGCTGGTAGTGGGGGAGGGGCATGGGAGTTGTAAACATTCAAAATTTTGGCTAAGTCGACCCAATCTGCCAGACTTGCCGACTACAGCTTTAATGATCAATTTATCATTTCTAAATTAAGTATTGCATTATTTAAACACCGGTTATTTAGGAGTTGTCAATGGTACATGAGATCACTTAGAAAGTATAAGTAAATGATTAAACTGTTTAAATACATATTATTCAGACATATAGTAATAGTTACTTAGTGTGTTAACCCCCTGGGGTCGGCAATCACGCCGCCATGATCTGCACGCTTTTTTTCTTATCAGTGTAAAAGAGACTTAAAATACTGTGTCGATTTTGATCTTACAAGTGTTAAATACATCATTCGATCCTGTTAAGTGTCTATTATTTTTGTGTATACTCACAATAAAAACAAAGTGTTGTGCTTTTTGCCAAATAAAGAAAAATATGAAAAACATGATGCAAGTTCTGCCTTCTCTCTGTCAGTGAAATGAAGTAATTTATATAAAATATGTTATAATAAAAATAATAAAAAAAATTCTCAGTTTATGTAATCTGTATGAAAAGAGAGAGATGTCAGCCGTTCTCATCTCAGCTCATTAAGTTTTAATGTGACCCCGCCCATACTTTATTTTTAACAAAACATCACATAATATATATTTAACATATGAGCAGAAATATTTGCATATAAATGTTAATTTGCAGTTTAATACATTGCTTATACAAAGACATTTTATTTCAACATATTTCAATCGATTTTTACTCATCTCAGTATAGCAATATAGTTTGGTAAAAGCAAAACTAGTAGATGTGTTCATGTAAAAATAACATGTTTACTAATGTAAGTGCAAGTGTGCGCTGTTGTTTACAGCTGTATGAAAAATCTGTGCCGTTCATTCATTCACACACAGACACACGATTCATATTTAAACAGACCTTTTGCAGTTTATCGACACTATTGCATATCGTGATTAGAACAAAGCAGTTAAGAATAAAAAAACTTAATACAGTCCTCTGAATAGCTGGATCTGTTGCTCCTCGATGTGAAACTAAATTATTCCTAAGGATTATTCCACCCAGCGAAGCAGGACGACATAAAGTGCATGAGTCTGATTAAACTCACGTTGTGTTTTATCCAGCTGATGTGGGCGTTCACAGGTTTGTATGGATCGCCTCAGATCATTTGTGTTTGAATTATTCTGTGTATTGAATTATCAACTGATGACAAGATCAACAAGATGTTATTATAGTGTTTGTTCCAATATTCAAACGAATGAATCCTTAACTTTGAAATACGTATGATAAAATCGATGTATACTTTTTAAAAAGAAAGATTACACTTGAAATATTGTTAAAATTGTAATTGTTGTTGATTTATATGTAAAAACTGTTTAATAAAATAGCAAACATATATTTACAAGGTAAGCAACAAGGTAAGGTACATCTTAATAGGTCAATATAAACCTTCTCATTAAATTATTTATTATAGGTTTTTATTAGTGTCACATTTGGGGAGAGGATATATTCCAAAACATTCTGAAAATACAGTATGAGTATTAACTGCATAGTTACTAGAAATGTTTTCCATGGATATTATGCAATTTGCATGCATACAAAATAAGTCCTCACATTCTTAACTTGTGGTACCCTCTCAGTGACACACCTGAATGAAAGGCTCATTATGCGGCTCATTATGCATCTCATTATGCAGGTCATTGTCTTCTCAGGTGTGAAGCACGCCCACACGCATTTTGCCTTTCCAAACAAAACGTGTCTTACAAAGTTTAAATCAATGTATTGTTTTATGTGAATGATTAGGCAGGATGATTTTCAGATCATTTTGAAGAAAAAACTCTAAGCGACAACATCCATTAGTCCATAGGCGTAATTTGCGGGTGGGACGGGTGGGACATGTCCCCACCACTTTTTGCTAAGGTCGATATTGTCCCCACCACTTTTGAAACATCTCACGGCACGAATGTACCAATACAAATAAATAAAACATCTCCAGTTAACTAGCAGAGCATTCATTTAGTTCGTTTGTAAGAGGCGATCTAGCGCTGAAATGTGTTGTTTTTGAAATCAAGTGATCCAAGTGCTCGTTGCCGCTGCGATCAGTGGCGCGGATAAGTTACAGTCTTCACTCGGACGGGCGCTTCAATCCGTTGTGGAGACTCTCTATTCGTTCCGGTGAAATTACAAAACAAAATGCTTACAAACGTATGCTTGCCTGATATACAGCCACTGATAAACATAATCAGTTTTAATGAGAGAAAAAAACCTATACGAGTGTGGATTAGAATCCACAACCTCTGACACGCTTGGCAAAAGTTCTACCACTAGACCATTTCAATACACGTATTAATAACGGATTTACCCACACCAACATATATCAAACCTCATTAAACGGCAAATTAAACCCATGCACTATTTCAATCGATTGCTGGACATCGTAATGTTATTGTACATACATCGATTTATGATTTATGATTTAGCGTTTAGCGTTTTTTTAAAAACCCGTCCCACCCACTTTTTAAAACAAAGTTACGCCACTGCATTAATCAAATGTCTTGTGGACACATATTTAGTATGTGTTTTGTGGCCCTATTTCAGAAACTTTAATATTTTGTTTTTTCAATAACCATGCATAAACATTATTCTCTCAAAAATACAAACATGTACATACATGTTGCTCACATATTATGGTAGCCCTGTTTGTGCTAAATAGAGTGTAATTACACCTTTGCCATTTATATGTTTAGATTTATATTTATATTCATCTTTAACAAATTTACAATATAGTCTGAAAAGGACCTGAATGTATAATTAAACCCGTAGATGAAGATATTGTGCAACGCCAGGTCACTTCGGAATAAAATGGAGGATCTTCAGATTAAAATCAGAGGCTGCTTTGAGGATTGGGAATAAAGTCTAATGGTCTTCACCAGAGGCGGACAGAGTACACAGCTACATTACTTGAGTAAAAGTACAGATACCCCTTGCTAAATTTTACTCAAGTACAAGTAAAAGTACTACAGTCAGATGTCTACTTAAGTAAAAGTACTAAAGTACTTGTTTTTAAAAGTACTTGAGTATCAAGAGTACAAGAGTACATTTTCTAAATATTGCATTACTACTGCCACAGTGCTTACATTGGTAAACACAGCAAACACTTGAAGCGAAAACCATCATTAACTTGTTCAGAAAATTTAAATAGTCTGGCGAGGTGGGGCCACGGCTTGGCACATTCCCGGGATGCAATATTTTTTTCCCAGGATGGTAGGGGAAGACTCATGAATATTCATTAGGGAAGTCATCCCTGATTGGTCTGATGACCTACCCCTAACCCCACCCCTAAACCTACCCGTCACTGGGGGTCTTATGACCTCCATAACCCTGCCCCTAAACCTACCCGTCACTGGGGTTAAGACCAATGATGATGCATTGATGATGATGCCTCTGAATCAATATCTAGTTACATCCTTTTTTGTGTAGATAATGTTGTGGGGAAAAATACATTATTGTGTTCCCTAACAACAAGTCTTATATAACAAAGGAAGTAAAGGAGTGCATTAACAGGAAACAAGTAATAAAAACTCAGTGAGTGTTTTAGCGCAATTTTCTCACCTCATGGGATCACAAAACTAAGAGATAGTAAATCTTTTCCTGGATTTTTTTTGTGCGTTCCCGAGATTAGACCTTCCTTAACATAATGCCGAAAACCCGAAGTCTCTAGGTGGTCTGGTTGAGGAGTAGATAGAAGTGCAAGATTGGTGCGCACAGACCCACAGAACAGAAATCATGAGTTAACAATCGCAATTTGTCCGGTGGAAAATTGCGCTAAAAAGCTGTCTTCAGGAACGGTGATCGGTTGCAACTGAAGATTGTAGAACAAGAGCTCAACCAGCGACACAAGGATATTATAAACTCTAGAGGACTCTGGGATTCAGTGAAAGCCATAACTAACCTGGGACCTAGCAGAAGACCTTTCATTTCCATGAACATGCGTCATAGGTCGGCTGCGCCCCTGCCTTCATCTTCAGGCAGGAAATGCTGAATCCGTACCCTCGGATTGCGAGTTACGGACGGGGCCTACGCCAAATACTTTATCGCATATATTGCTTGCTGGGTCATTAATAAATGGATGATTGTTACAATATCTTTTCCCGAGTCTTTCTGGCAGAACTGATAGCGAGAGGATTAATGAAGATGCCGATGGCAAAACGCTCCGAGGTTTGGCTGCATTTTACGTGTAATGCAGAGTCAGACTCTGCAACATGCAACAAATGCCTTAAAGCAATATCACGCAAGGGAGGTAACACTTCGAATTTAATGAAACATCTGACGAGACATGGAGTGTACTTAAAAGCCGAACAATGCACCGTGTTTGACAAACTACGAGACGCAGAGCCAAGCATGTCAACAGCAGCAGCTAGAGTTGGCCTCGCCGCCAGACAAATTGAAGAGAGTCCCAGCCTTGCCAGTGCGGTGATGGACATCACAGATGATGATAACAGCAGCCGTTCCTCTTCGGGTAAGTCTAGTAATTTAATGCCAACTGCAAATCTTGCATATCAAGTAGTCTAGCAAACACAGTTGACATTCAGCAGTGTGTGTGACAACATGTGCAAAATGTTTTAACAAAGTTATACGAGCCGAGGCTATACTGTGTGTGTTAAATATTTCTGCTCAGTGTCAGATATTTCTCTGCTTAAAGTAAAAGTCATAATATGTGAAGACAAAATTTTGATCATAAGTGTTTTACATCAGTATTAAATGGTGCAATTTTTTTTATTTAATCAGAAACGTAGGTTGGTTGGTAAGGTATACCTGTGTTTTGAGGCTGTATCGAGAGGGTGGGGGGACAATTGTTGTTCGAGGCTACAGCCTACTCAATCCGAGGCAACTCCTATTTATCGAGAGGGGAAGGGGGAAGTGGGGGAGAATTGTTATGAGCCGTTGAGCAGAATAGGCTACTAGTAGTAGTGACCTGAAGAGTTAGGTGTATGTTAAAGAATTTTGATAGTAATATTTTTATTTCTGGCTTTCAAGTTACAACAGTGACTCCTTTCATCATGGCTAAGAAGGCTGCACTAACCAAAGAGAAGGTCCAGGAAATCCACAGGGCAGTCACCAAATTTGTGGTGATGGGGCTTCATCCATTTTCCATGGTGGAATCGTTATCTTTCAGGTGAAAATGTGGGCTATATCAAAATAGAATTCCCTTGATGCATGTGAATGCCACCTCTGTACCATGAAGACATTCTATGTAAATAGATACTAATAGACTGACTAATAGATATCATATTTATTTTTTTATAAAGGGAGATGAGCACTGCCCTCAATCATAGATACCAACCACCATCCAGGGATGACATGTCCAACACGTACATAATGTCATCCAGGAGCTGGCGCAGGTCAGCAAAATTGCAATTACTTGCGATGGATGGACCAGCGTGGCACAGGACCACTATCTAACAGTGACTGTCCATTACATTTACAAAGGTAGCATCCAGCAGAAAGTGCTGAGCACTGAAGCAGTTTATGAGTCCCAGACAGGGCCAGTGGTGGCACAGGAAATCCACAGCATTCTTGAGGAGTTCAAGTTGACTGGAAAAGTCATAACTGCCACAGTAGACAACGCATACAACATGGATGTTGCCCTGAGAAACTTGACATTTTTTAAAAGTTGGGTGCTTTGCCCACACACTCAAGCTGGCAGCACAGAAGGTGTATGGCATCCAAGCTGTGACTAGATGGTGTGCAAAGATTCGCGCAGTGCTGGTGTGGCTGAAGTGCTCCACCATGAGCAAAACTGAAAAAACTGAAACTCTGAGAGAGAAGCAGTGACTTCTCAGTAAATAGCATATATATATTTATGAATACA
Organism: Scardinius erythrophthalmus; assembly: GCF_964197995.2. Taxonomy (NCBI): domain Eukaryota; kingdom Metazoa; phylum Chordata; class Actinopteri; order Cypriniformes; family Leuciscidae; genus Scardinius; species Scardinius erythrophthalmus. The sequence goes on from NC_138235.1 coordinate 38,078,158, forward strand.
TCTTGAAAAGTAATACTTTTAAATATAAGCAATTGTTTATTGTAATTCAAATGTCTGTGCTTTAGATTTGCCAGAGTGTAACAGAGGCCAGCTAGTAGTTGCTGTGCGAGTAAACTTCACTCCTCTGATCTCAATAGGCGCTCTAGCGACAGATGCTAGAGGCTGCAGTCTTTAGCCTCCTTGTTAGAGCGCCTGACTCTCATGCCCGAGACCCGCACGGAGCGGGGTGTGAAGGACCCGGGTGAGAGGGGTTACACTGGTGCCGTGACCCGGATGGGAGTGAGGTTTAGGGGGGTGAGTGTAACAGAGGCCAGCTAGTAGTTGCTGTGCGAGTAAACCTCACTCCTCTGATCTCAATAGGCGCTCTAGCGACAGATGCTAGAGGCTGCAGTCTTTAGCCTCCTTGTTAGAGCGCCTGACTCTCATGCCGGAGACCCGGTTTCGAGACCCGCACGGAGCGGGGTGTGAAGGACCCGGGTGAGAGGGGTTACATGAGCACAATGTTATCCTGGATGTGAGGACTCGCTGGAATTCTCTATACCTCATGGTGGAGCAGTTCCCTGCAATTCAGGCAGCTTGCCTCGATCAAAGGCTAAGGAGGCCAATGGAGAGGGACAGGTGAGGTGATGGACGAGGGTCACTTGCAACAATATAAATTCTGGTCTGGGGAGATCTCGAAAAAAAGATACCAGGTACTATGCATTTGCAGCCAATATCTATGTTCACAAAGAAAGAAGGCAAACTACACCATTTTCACTATTTGACACTAAACCATGTTTTCATTACAGGATCAAGATACTCAGAACTTCCTTCAGGAGGCCACATTGATGGACCCTCGCTTTAAAGGCAGGCTGGAAGTTGGTGTTGCAGAAGCTTGGGTGGGGTAAGAGGGATACCCTCCCTAATTTGTCTGTCTTCTCAGAGGTGTCCTTGTGTGTGCAGGCCTCATCAACCCCCTCTGAGAGGATTTTCTCCTGTGCTGGGCATGCTGTAAGTCAGGAAAGATGCTGTATATTGCCAGAGAAGGCCAATATGGTGATATTCCTGCAGAAGAATTGTTAAAAAATGATGTAAAGTGTCCTCACCACAAGTCTTGAAAGCTTCTTTAAATGTGCAATACTGTTGTGTAATATCTTGTTCTATATTTGTGTTTTATATATTTTTTTCTATTTTAATATTTAAGGTGTTGCACTGTTCAGTTCAGGTCATTAGGAAGAGAAAATTGAGATTAGATTACCCTGGTAGTAATCTCTATTAATCTCCAGTATTATTATATTGTTTGATACAATATTGTTTTATTTGATATTATGTAAATGTGAATTTTTATTTTATATTGGTTTATTTATTATTTCCATATGTTACTTGTATGTATATTGTTTAAAGATTTAAGTTAATATTGTGTCCAGTTTGACCCTGTAAATAAAAGGGTATTATTTTTTGACAAAGTGTGTGCTGTTTCGTTTTCTTAAGTACCGGAACCATTTAAAAAATACAGAGTAGGTACTGGTATCGGATAAAACCCAACCGATACCCAACCCTAGTCAAAATGCTGGTGTGTACCTTAGGGATGGGGACTCCTGAGTCTTGACTTTATGTCAGCCAATAAGGCACTCATCCCTTCAGCATGGCAGCATGGGTATTTGTTCCCCATTCGCAGTGCGAGTTCCCTTTGAAAAGGTAATGGTTTAGGTTATGCATGTAACCATGGTTCCCTGAGAAGGGGAATGAGACACTGCATCTCTTTTCCATGCTTCAGGTATTCCTGCACACGTCTCTTTCAGACAAGTAGATGACATATTCTTCAGGTGCTGTTTTATACTCACAGTTTCATCAGTAGTGGCTTCATAGGCTGTCGCAGGAGAGAAAATGATAAGTCATGTAGTGATGTTACAGCTCCACCTATTCAAAACATATTTCAATGAGCTTGAACGAGGCATGTATGAACAGAAAACACTCTACAAATCAACCCGTGAAATGACTTTCCCACAGCAGTTCTCTCTAGCTCTGCAGCCACCTTGTGGAGCCAAAAGGAAGTGTGAAGGAAGTTTATTAACTTGAAAAAAAGCCTCAAACTATATTTATCTTGTTTCACATGTACTGACATAGCAGACGAATGTCATGAAAAGATAAAACATTAAAGAAACTTGAATAATCCGATAGCTATAAGAATAGCTGCCAAGTAAACTTATGAAATATTAGACTTTGTTTTCTCTTTTTTTGCCACTTTTCAAATGACATTATATATTGAATGTTTTAGCTTTTTACAAAGCCTAGGGAATCACCATATTTATGATTATGGGCGGAGCTATATGACATCACTGCAGGTCCTAAAACTAAACCGGTGAACAGGAAGTTTCATCAAACAGCAGCATTTCATTTCAGAAGAGGACTGCGACTGATTGAGGCAGCAGCAAAACCGTCATGTCACAAAAAAGGCCACATCCCCCCACTGGTGAAGAGGAAGGGAAAAAGAAGAAACCTGAGGAAGAGAAAAAAACACAAGAAAAAGGTATGTTAAAAACATTTTTAGTTGCCTATAGGTAACATATCTTCTTGTTTTAGGAAAGTTCATGTAGGGACAGTATCATGTGTGATATCATGATTTTTGCTCGTGGACTATTAAAATGTCTCCACGATCAGCTTTTGAAGAAATATCATATTGTGCTTCAGCGCTCATTCTATCAGTTGCTGTTCTGGCGCCTCCATCCCAGTACTGGACAACTCGACTTACATTCACATCACATGTAAGAACAGCGGTAGAGTTATACTCACGGGACCCTTACACTTATTTGTAATCACAAAAGTTCATTATTTTCATGTGTTTTAAAGCCCTGTTGGCTTTCATTTAATTCATTTAATTTGAATGACATTTCATTTGTGCACTTTTTCTGAGCACATACGTACACTCAAAGCACACACAGCCTAACACACCAAAAACCGGTCAAACATTCAGGTTTAAAATAACTTGAGAGTGAGGAAATTATGACATAATTTATATTTTTGGATGAACTTTTATTAATAAATGGATTATTGTCTTCTTTTTACAGGTTCATCTGATCTGTTCATTTTGTTATTTAATTTAATATGGTCTGTTTTGTACATTTAGATGTATTCTTTATATAAGTAGATACTGTTTATCTCAAGTTATTTTATTTGTAGTTGATTTTTCTGCACTTTTGCATGTTTATGAATTTTTTAACCGAAAGCAGGTAAAGTGGTTTACTTGTCACATAAAAAAAGTATGGCACATACCCATTTTAACAGGATGCGGGTAGAGATGAGTCCTACCTTGTTAATGGCTTTAGCAAGGATGTGATTCTTTCGGATTAATCCGGAATTCCGGTTATTTCAGCCTAAAATCCTGACCCACGTGAATCATGAAGATTCATGCAGAGATCAAAATATTTATATAATATAATTTTTAAGTGATAATATTGGTTAAACAAACTACAATACTTTAACGTTCATTCGATCCATCCGACTGTGGCATATCCATCAGATGATAATACTAATAGGTTGATAATGGGTGTGTTAGATTTATAGTCTGCGAATAATCAAACATTGACAATAGTCAGTCGTATTGGTAGCCCTGAGGGGCCTTCAAATAAAATTCTGCTTGGGGCCACATAAAGGCTTGGGTTGGCCTTTTATTTTGTCTTATATATAAAAATATATTTTCATGATTGTATAAAATGGTGTTGTAAAAAACAGTTACATTTGCTGTACTATGGCTCCCAGAGACACATTTAGTTTCTGTGTTTAGATTCTTCTTCTGCGGCCTAATAGATCTAACTGCCGCCATCTGAAGCACATGGTCTCAGACTGGCAGTCAGAGGCAGAGCTTATAGGCTCAGTGAGGTTAGAGTTAGAGGCGGAGCTTATAGGCTCAGTGAGGTTAGAGTTAGAGGCGGAGCTTATAGGCTCAGTGAGGTTAGAGTTAGAGGCAGAGCTTATAGGCTCAGTGAGGTTAGAGTTAGAGGCGGAGCTTATAGGCTCAGTGAGGTTAGAGTTAGAGGCGGAGCTTATAGGCTCAGTGAGGTTAGAGTTAGAGGCGGAGGAACTTCCTGTCAGAAACTTCTGACTCATATGTGCCAGTTTATGGCATGTATGGCTGCTTTGACTGCTTGACAGTGGTTCATAGTTTCAAGTTATAATAGTTTTTAGTTATTATACTTTAACTATGCAACATCCATTTTAGAACACAAACTAAATTGCGCAGTTTACATAACGTTCTGCTACGAACGTAACCTTGGTTCCCTGAGATAACGGGAATGAGCAGTTATCTTTCTGTCAGTTACACCATTTCACATATTGGGAAACTCCGGTTTCTCCAAATTTACGTTTAGTCATTTAGCAGACTCCCGTGATGGAACTTCCTGTCAGAAACTGCTGACTCATATGCCATGCAGTTTATGGCTGCTTTGACTGCTTGACAGTGGTTCATAGTTTAAGTTGTATAATTTTAACATTAATGCAACATCCATTTTAGAACACAAACTAAATTGCGCAGTGTACATAATGTTCTGTTACTAACGTAACCATGGTTCCCTGAGATAACGGGAATGAGCATTGCGTCAGTTTCTGATACGTATGAGGAAACTCTGTTTTCTCCAAATTTACATTTAGCAGACGCCTTTATCCAAAGCAAATACTGAAGCCTAACTTGTTCAAATTGCTTTTCAGCCTGCCGAAATGGGTAGACTGACTGCATGTTTAAGTGGTGCTAAAAAGTAATTTCAGTGAGAATTTCTTGACTGGGTAGCAGTAGCGTCGTTCACGTATAGTGTGAGCAGTCAAGTGTCTGCTTGTCAATCAGACCACATAGTGTGAGCACATGCATTGTGAGCTTTGGCTTTACATCGCATGCAATCTACTCGTACGGTGTGAGTCGGGAACCTTCCTTAAATTGCAGTGTATGCCTGCCTTTAGGCACATAGCCTCGTCTAGGTATAAGGACAACTTTGATGTCGTTGGGCCCAAACTCAAGGGGAAATATCCACTGAAAGAGCCTGCAGGTCACCAATTCACTTGACCGATGTCAGAGCCAGCCAGGAGTAGTGTGGTCTTAGCGAAAAAGGCTGAAGGAGAGAAATTCTGACTGAAATGGCTATTTAGCGTGACTTAAATGCAGTCGGCCACGCCCATTTCGGCAGACTGAAAAGCCATTTGTCTGTGCAAAGAACAGCCGTGAACCAATCAGGCTTCAGTATTCTGAGAAAATTAGTATTCAGTACACATTAGAAACTGATGTAACTGAGTGAACCGTATCGAAAGGAAACTATTAATATAAAAGTTGCTCTATTCAGCAATGTAGATGTTATATTGTCATTTGTTTTGCCAGCCATGGCGTCCTCAAGTGATCATCCAGTGTTCTGTGACGTCTGTGCTGAAAGAAAGCAGAAAGCTGTGAAGACCTGCCTGACGTGTCAAAGCTCTTACTGTGAGACTCATCTGGAGCCTCATCACAGAGTCCCAGGTCTAAAGAAACACAAACTCATCAATCCTGTGGAAAATCTGGAGGATTATATATGCCAGAAACACGAGAGACCTCTGGAGTGGTTCTGCAGAGATGACCAGACGTGTGTTTGTCTGTTCTGCACTGAAGGAGAACACAGGACTCACAACACTGTTCCTATAGAGGAGGAGAGTCGAGAGAAGAAGGTAAAGAGTTAAAAAACTAAACACTTTAACCCTAACCAGCTTTATAACATTATAAGAAAGACACATTGGCTCTTCCTGGTTTTTTAAATAGTGTTATAAAACTGAAAATTTACTGAAACACTGTAAAAGATTATATGACCAATAAGTCATGGCAAGTTATGTTTTTACATAACGTTAACTCATCAAAATATTATAAACAATTTAAACTTTTAGTTATACAAGATTCGACTCGATTTTTTTAAAGTCAGTTTAATATAATTTAAGTTGAAGTGACTTGTACAGCGATTTGAATATACTAAAAAGTCAGCAATTGAAATTTAGAGTAAAGTTTACAGTGTAGTAACAATACAATTATGCACTTTTGGGGGATTTTAGGTAATTTAGTTCATAGATCTTATGTAAATTTCAGTATCATTTGTATGAACAAATACTACATTTTGGTAGCCTGGGAAAACCCAGACTACTTCCGGCGAATTTTAATTCTCTCTTCAGGATAGTCTGGAGAAGAGCCCATTCAAACTCATTACTGTGCCGCCGAAATCGCGGCACCAATCAGAAACGTTTGGGGAGGGATTTACATGATGACGACAGCGCAGCGACGCTGAAGGAGTTCTCACGCAGTGAAAAATACATTGCGGAGCAGAGAGGAGACTGACAACACGCTGGCAGACAGGACAGAGCAGGCTACTTTTCGGTTACGTTTGATATTAAACATATTAAACAAAGTCTCAGCTTTCAAATTTGGTAATTTTTTAAAAGAAATTTAAACAATAAATACCGTTTTGTTGCTCTTTAATGTGCCGTGACAGATCGCTGTAGAGCATCAGTTAAAGCTGTTCTTGTGAACCGATCATCTCTTCCTTCTAGTTAATTTATAGCCTCAAATAAACATGAACAAACATAAGAAGGAATGTTGTTTTAACCACGGAAAGGCGTCAGTACACTCCGTTTTTCAAGTTCAAATCCTGTTAATCTACTCTCTCCTGACTGCTTTGTCGGACAAAATGGCAGATGGCGAAGTATGATTGGTCAGATCACCTGTCAATCAAGCTGAGCTACGTCGGTTGGTGACGCCCCTTTCGAAATGATTTGTCTAGCTTCTCCAGACCCTACACTCAGTTTCAACTGAGAAGGGTCTGGTTTTAACCAGGCTAACATTTTGGGTACTTGCAGTATAAATCTACACTTCTATAAATGTAAACTTTGCTGCCATCTGGTGAAGACTTTTATGTCAGGTCAAAATCATGTTATGACAATAATGGCCAGTAGATGGCTGAAGTGTTTCATTCAGCTATACCTGCTGTGAAAGAATTCTAGATTTCATTCTTAAAGGGGGGGTGAAATGCTCATTTTCACTCAATCTCCTGTTAATCTTGAGTACCTATAGAGTAGTATTGCATCCTTCATATCTCCAAAAAGTCTTTAGTTTTATTATATTTATAAAAGAAAGATAGGCTGTACCGAGTCTTTCATTGATCTCCCAAAAGCTGAGCAGAGCGCTTTGATGAGGTAACGTACTGCTTTCGCTCTCTCTCTGTCTGGTCTACGAGTGCGCGCGCGCCCGCGCTAAGAAGTGCCCTTAGGACCCATATAAGGAAATTCCGCCCCATCTTACGTGACACAGACCCATACTCGAAAAAAACTTTCTGAAACTTGTGACAAACCGGAAGGACAATTTTTGGCACAGAAATACTCCTTCAAACGTACAATTTAATTTTTGAAACTTTGTCAATGTTTAGCATGGGAATCCAACTCTTTAACAGTGTAAAAAACTCAGTATGCATGAAATAGCATTTCACCCCCCCTTTAATAATCATTTCCAACTTAGCAAACTGGCAGCTCTAGTAAAATGAAAACATTTATCTTGAACTCTGTCATGGAAACTAGCATGTATAAACCTTAATTAAACAATTTAATAATCAAGTAAAAAGGAATTTACAACTATGGTATTATGTTATAGCCTCATTGGTTGTAGCCACCAGTGGTTTGGAAAATGTGTTGAAGATTCAGCTGCGGGCGCCATCTTCTGGCGAGACATGGGAATTCATTCAACGTGATAGTCACAGTAGATTATGGGTATTGTCTAGCCGTTGAGCGTACATCAGTTGTACACGCGTTATTGCACCACAAACAAACAGCAGTCAACTTTTACAGTTCCTCCTGAACCAAGACAACAAGCTCCAAGACTTGGGTTGAAGATACAAACGCAGATTTATTGGGACAATCCAGAATCATAATCCATATGACAGACATAGGGTCAAAACCATAGAGCCAACGATCCAAATGAACGATAAAGTCCAAAAATAAAGGCAAACAAGGATATCAAGGACAATGGGCAGAAGAACAGGGGTAGGGGCACTCAAAACAGCAGTGCAACACAAAACAAGACTACGCAAAGAATGGGAATGAAAACACATGGCTTTAGGAAAACTTTAACAAGGGTAATCACACACAGCTGAACGAAATCACAAAATCATGGGAACAGACAGAGGTGGAAGTAACAAATTACAACTACTCACGTTACTGTAATTAAGTCGTTTTTTGGGTCCTTGTACTTTTTTGAGTATAAGTCTGTAATTTTACTTGTACTCAAGTACATAATAAACTAAGTAATCTACTTCGCTACTTGTAAAATCACATTTCGTTACTGAGTACAATTTGAATTGATATTCAAATCTTTGACCGGCATTTCAGTAGCCAATAAAAAAATTCGATCGTAAACGGGCTTCATGAACAGCTGCACTACTTCCTGAACTTGAGCCAGCTCCTTTGTTTCCTGTCTGCCATTATTGGACAAACTGATTAATCCAGGTGTGCCACAAATATCTATATTTTGATACATATCAATACTGAAATATCTGTCAATACTCATTTTGGCCAATACACCGATACGATACCAGCTGCGTGTTCTCATTCTCTCATCTCAACAGCGCGAGATTGCAGGTAGGCCTATTACACATAATTTTATTAATACCTGCAAGTTTCTATGGCATATTTTAATGGCAAATGTCACGAGTGCAATATTATAACGCGAGGGCACATTCATGTAATCGCAGAAAACTGGACGTGAGCTCTCAAATATACGAATGAACTCCAAGTGGTTCTCACTGCAGACTCAAATGACGTCCAGCTCCAATCTCTCCATACTCTTGAATTAAACGTTGTCAAAAGTTATGAAAAATCTAGTCTTTTTTGCAAATTAAATTGAGTTTGAAATCAAGCTTCCTTGTGCTGTGTGTGAGCTATTGCAACAGTTAGCGTTACCCTATTATAAAGACATACACTGAGTGAGTAAATATTTAAGTTAGATTATTGTAATGGTTATTGATCAATGTTTAAATATGTAAACAAAAGCCTAAATTAAAATCTCACCGTATAAAGTGGACATGTCTCTTCAGAAGACTTGAATTAAACTTTTCCATTCAAATAGATTACTGTTACAATGAGTGTTGTGCTTTTCGATGCTTGAAAATAATGATTGCCTTGACAAAATGGATGGACAAAAATGTAGATATTAAAATATTTAGTATGTGGTAATTTTCCCGATGGTATTAAAAATTATAGGCTAGGCCTACTGAATACTGACATATTTCAAGGTGTCATATTGAAGTTTCATGACCACTAATTAATGTCCTTTGACAATAAGGTAAAAATGTGTTAAAAGTAGCTATTTTCTACATAAATCTATGATTTGGTTGAATATTTATTGGTAATGCATTAACTATCGCCAGCTAAAAAGTAACTAGTAACTAGTACTCTGAGTAGTTTTTGAGTAATTTGTACTTTTACTTAAGTACTTTTTTGACACCAGTACTTTTACTTGTAATTGAGTATTATTTCAGCAATGTAACGGTACTTGTACTTGAGTACAAATTTTCAGTACTCTTTCCACCTCTGGGAACAGATAATGGATACCAGAAAACAAGTTAATAATGGAAAAGCCCAGAAGATAGAAGTGCTAGATTAAGAATACTTTAGCTAGCGGATGTGACATATGGGTCATGTAGCAGCATAATTAATCTGAATTGCTCAGACAACTCACCCCCAAAAAAGATCACAAGGTGAATTTTGTCCATGTTGGTTAAGTGAGCCATGTACAGTCCAGTACATGGTCCTTGATGCTGCGCTCTCCTTGTCGGAGATGCATAAATTGCACTGCTGGATTCATTTAGTGGCGTAGTCTTCTGTCACAAACTTTATTGGGACAATCCAGAATCGCAATCCAAATTACAGGCATGGGGTCAAAACCATAGAGCAAACAATCCGAGTGCAAGATAGAGTTTGATAGCTTACAAAGCTAGCTTGCTATTGCTAGCCTATCTGAAATTGCCTATACCTTTAAATTGCCTTTTTTCTTTTTTACTTTTGAGAATAAAAGTTATCTTACGAGAGGTTCTCTCGTATTGCGTAAGTAGCTTACGCTGCGGGAAAGTCTTCTTTCTCGAGATACTGAAGCCAAAAATTATCCTTAATTTTGAATAATCTTGTCAACGCAGTGCGGCAGCCTGCAGACCTAGAGCAGGCTTACTAGCGTGCCCATTGGCTGCCCTGCGGCAACTGCAGCAGCCTACCGCTGAGCCCTTGGCGTGACGTCACGACCAATGAGCGCGCTTGGCGCGCTTAATGCGTCACAGCCCGCAAAAGGGGTGTGGCTTAGCGTATATAAGCGGGGCTCAGAGGCTGCTTCACTGGTTTCTGTCTCTTCAGCGAAGCTCTCTGCATCGCTGGACTCTGAGGAAGCCGCCGTCGAATCAAGCGACCAGCAAGCCGAGGATCTCAGACTGAGGACGAGCCTGTTTTTATACACGCACGCCTGCAAACAAACGATGTCACAGCACATGTTGACATCTTCCCGCTCTCTCTCCCTTTGTTCGAGCCGCACAACTGCGCCGTTCTCAAGGGATATCAGAGCGGACGTCACGAGCACCGGCGAAAGGAGGAAGAGAGAGTGTTTTCGTCCCGCCCAGGCCGGACTACCTCCAATCCTCGCATATTTCTCAGTCCCCTCTGAGTTCAGGCGGCTGGAAATATTAATACTGCAGTAAACGAGCCTGTTTTATTACACGCACGCCTGCAAACAGACGCCGAAACGAAACACGACGCTCGGTCATATGCTCGCACTAACTGAAAGTTTATGTGTGCCCCTGTGGCTCAGTGGTAGAACATTAGGCTTCCACGCGGGAGACCCGTGTTTGAACCCGGCTCTGGCGGCAGATAAATAATTTTTTCTGCTGGCTTCTCCGAGCTCGCGGCCAGCTTTCTTACATACAGAAAGCGAACCCGCATCTCGCACCCTCCCGCTCACAGGATGGTGCTTGAGTATTTATGAGCGTCTAAACATATGAGCCATCAAAGCATTTCGCTCTATCAGTTTCCTATAACGCCGATGGTGTTATAAGTGTAGAAAATGTGCCCACTCCCACGTGCTCACTGCTACACACAAACACGGTCTCCCTGGTAACGCTCACAGAGCGCATTCTCATAAATTCCTCCCATTTCTCCACGGTCACCATGTTCTAGTCCGCACGGACAATACATCGGTAGTGGCCTATGTGAATCGCCAGGGCGGTGTCAGATCAAAGACGCTCTGCACCCTGGCAGAACGCCTCCTCGTGTGGGCTCAGCACTCTCTGCGCTCGCTGAGAGCCGCGCATGTGCCTGGCCACCTGAACGAGGGCCCTGACAGACTGTCCAGGGACAACGTTCCCCCTGGGGAGTGGCCTCTACACCCCCAAACAGTCCAGTCACTGTGGCGCCGTTTCGGCAAAGCGGAAGTCGACCTTTTTGCGTCAAAAGACAACGCTCACTGCCCAGAGTTCTTCTTGAAGGTCATCAAGAGAGTCAGGGAAGCGCGCCACATAGTGCTCCTCATAGCCCCATACTGGCATGGAGCCTCAACGATTACACGTTGATCTGCCAAAAGGGGTCATGAACACGATCATACAATCCAGAGCCCCCTCTACGAGGCGGCTCTACACGTCAAAATGGTCGGTGTTTAACAAATGGTGCACTGCCAAGGGGCTCGATCCACAGACATGTGGGGTATCGCAAGTATTGTGTTTCCTTCGAGAGCTGCTGGACGCGGGCAGGTCCCCCTCCACGCTCAAAGTCTATGTTGCGGCCATTTCAGCGTTCTCTGTCTCAGAGCTGGGCCGCACATTAGGAAGGAACGAGTTCGTCGTCCGCTTCCTTAGGGGAGCCAGGAGGATGAACCCCCCGCGACCCCCCTCGGTTCCTATGTGGGATCTTTCACTGGTCTTGGAGGCCCTGAAAGCGCATCCCTTTGAACCCTTGGAAACTGTGGATATGAAATACCTCACGCTCAAAACCGTTTTTCTGATAGCGCTGTCTTCAGTCAAACGAGTGGGAGACCTTCACGCGTTATCTATTAACGCCGCGTGCCTCGAGTTCGGACCTAATGACTCTAAAGTTATTCTCAGACCGAGGCATGGTTACGTTCCCAAAATATTGGGCACTCCCTTCAAGAGCACAGGTCATTTCTCTCTCAGCCCTGCCAACTACCGGCACCGAGGCCGATAGCAATCTCCTCTGCCCGGTCAGGGCGCTGAGAAACTACATTTCACGCTCCGCCACTTTCAGGCGCTCGGAGCAGCTTTTTGTTTCGTTTGGTGGGCGCACCAAGGGTCTCGCCGCCTCGAAACACAGAGATGGATAGTGGACGCTATTGCTGCTGCTTATGCGTCTAAAGACCTGCAGTGCCCACTGGGCATTCGAGCTCACTCCACCAGAGGCATGGCCTCATCGTGGGCGTGGTCCAGCGGGATTCCCTTTCATGACATTTGTACGGCGGCAGGCTGGGCCTCCCCCTCTACATTTGTTAGGTTTTACAACCTGGAAGTTCCCGCCTTGCAGGCGAAAGTGTTATCAGTCTAAGTCTCGCGTAAGCCAGCCCACTATCTGTGCGCGGGCTACGTTGGTTGATTTAGCTCTACTGGTTGAGCTGCACTGTGCAGGGAATTGTCAGTTCGGACCAGCTGTGCCGCTCCGTGCTCCCTAGTATGTGCTTGTGTACTGCGCTAGCCCTCCGTTGGCTGCCCGGCTCTCTGCTATCACGTTCCCCGGGCTCTCCCTGGGACTCATTCAGTGGATGCTGGGCGCGCACGGCGTTGACAAGGGTGTTCCCGCAGCGTAAGCTACTTACGCAATACGAGAGAACCTCTCGTGAGAGAACGTTTCGGTTACTAAACGTAACCTCTGTTCTCTCTAGAAGAGGGAACGAGTATTGCGTAACCCGCCGTGCTCGCGCCACGAGCTCATTCGCTTCATGCGACAGAAACCAGTGAAGCAGCCTCTGAGCCCCGCTTATATACGCCAAGCGCGCTCATTGGTCGTGACGTCACGCCAAGGGCTCAGCGGTAGGCTGCTGCAGTTGCCGCAGGGCAGCCAATGGGCACGCTAGTAAGCCTGCCCTAGGTCTGCAGGCTGCCGCACTGTGTTGACAAGATTATTAAAAATTAAGGATAATTTTTGGCTTCAGTATCTCGAGAAAGAAGACTTTCCCGCAGCGTAAGCTACTTACGCAATACTCGTTCCCTCTTCTAGAGAGAACAGAGGTTACGTTTAGTAACCGAAACGGTTTATCCTCAAAGACATTTACTAAAAGCCACATAATTTTGAATTAATTTGGTCTTTTAATTCGATTTTGTAGTTATCTGTTTTTATCTGTATGTAGACTGACGTTCATCAGATGATCCAGGACAGGATAAAGAAGATTAAAGAGATCCAGCACTCAGTAGAGCTGAAAAAGGTGAGTGGAGGTTAAAATATTGTAAAATTGATAATGCATTATAATATTTAAATCGGTTTAATAAAGAACCTCATTTAAATGGATAAAACTTAATAGATGAGCCTTCTAATCATCCTCAATTATCAGAGAAACACAGAGAAAGAGAGATCCACCACTGCTGAGATCTTCACTTATCTGATCCGCTCCATTGAGAGATGTCAGTCTGATCAGCTGAAGATGATGGAGGAACAGCAGAAAGCAGCAGAGAAACAGGCTGAAGATCTCATTAAAGACCAGCAGCAGGAAATCACTGAGCTGAAGCAGCTCTCACACACTGACGATCATCTCCATGTCATAAAGGTCTGTCAACATCTCTCATCAGTCATCATGTACAATAATGCAGGACAAACTCTCTGTTCACAAACATGAGGAGCTGCTTGACCATTGTATTTGTACCAGTCTTTTAGAAATTGTACAAAATGAAATGGTTTTTGTAGTAGACTGAGTTCTACAGTTCTAGCCGTTCCAGTTGTTACCGCTTGGGGGAATTACCCGTTACAGTAGAATGTTCTGTCCTGTTGGATAGGCAGGTCATGCTGGTGTAATCCTGTAATCCCATTCCTCTCTCTTGTGTGGTTTTATATACCACGTTACCAGAGTGATAAAGTCCAATTTGAAAAATTAGTTAACTGTGTTAGTGTCACAAACTATGGCTGAAGCGAAACTGACGTTCCGAAGCTTTTCGAGACCCTGAAGCGCAGATGTTTCGAAACACTGATCCAAAGCGTGATTCAAAACAATCATGTCACATGACTACGGCTAAATGAAGCTTCGTAGTGTTTCACTAGTGTTTCAACCATAGACTGTAAAAAAATATGGATGTAGTGTCCGTTACGTCCGTCACCCGCCTCGACACAATATGGCACATTTGCTTCAACTGTTTCATTGTTTCACGAAGCCTCGATTTGCCCACCACTATCACAAAATGGCGGTGTATATAAACAGGAAGAAGGCTAATTAGTTCATACAGTCTCTTTACTTGATAATTCACTAGGTTCACAATGAAGGAGGCAGGAGAAAGTACTCAGGAACTATGTACAGGAACACTATTCACAGATGAGCCCGAACAATGAAACACCAGGGCTGCGTTCGAAACCGCATACTTCCCTACTATTTAGTATGGGAAAAAGAGTAGGCGAGCGAAAAAGTATGTACGAATCCAAAAGAGTAGGCGAGAATTACCTGGGTGACGTACTAATTATCGCGAGATTCGGACTTAAGTGCGGTCGAATATGCCTACTTTCCTACTATATAGTAGGCGAAAACAGTACGTGAAGGAAGCAGTACGTTCGAAACATCAGTATTCAGTATTCACTTTTGCTTGTGGATGAAAATGTTTGGATATAAAAAAAAAAAATTAACAACATATTCAAGAGATGACAATTCGTTTTATTACGATTTCGTAATAAAAATAAATAATATCGTTAAGGATAAAACGGTGGGTCACATTCGTAGGGTTAAATATAAGAACTTAAATCAACCCTAAATGTATTCACAAAATAAATGGGCAGCAGTTTCTTCAAAAAGTTAAAGAAAAAAAATGAGCAAGTTTAATCAAAATCAAGATATTTACAGATAGATGAATTAAACGTGTCGTTCAAATCTTGCGCGTGTGATAATGCGTCGTAGGTCACATGATAACGTCAACATGGCAGATGTCCGGTTCGCATTCATACTCAACGACAAAACGTTGCACAACGTTTCTTAAACAGAAACGGTGATGCGTTGAACACACTGTTCTGATGACGCAAGAGTTGCAACTATGGCAGCTGAGAAGGCCATTCTTTGTGTTCTTTGTGAAGAATTTTCTGAGCCTGATGAAGTCGGTATAAATATGTGTTTAATAATACAAAATATGCCTGATGTTACAGTTACTGCACTTGCCGCCCAGAACAAAAGAGAACATCCCAATCGAGTGAAGGGATTGCTGAAACTGAAATGGAAGCACACATCTTACCTAATTCAGACTAAAACACATCTATTTAGCCTCACAGATACTTTATTTGTAGTTCATACTGTTTTAATACCCTGTATTTTCTTTCTCATTTTTAGGAAAAGCACTTAATTACCATTGTTTATTTCTATACCAAATGTCATACACTTGCAATGAAGCTAAAAATATAAACAACTACATCATTTTGTTGATATCCTATATTTTTACAATAAAACTTACGACAAACATGTCTTCTAATATCCTCAGTTGTTGCGTATACCGAGCTGCATCGAACACATTTGTAAATTACTTTCCTTGAACCCATTGTGCGAGTTCACTTTAATACTGCGTGCTTTATATACATGTTGCTGCTGATTGGACTGCAGTTCTGACACACCCACCAAACAAGAGAAAACGCATCTCAAACCCCGTTGCACACCGGTGCACGCCGTTTCCAGGAAACATGACGTTCAACCCGGAAACCGTAGCAAAACGTTGCGCACCGTTTTGAACTTGAACATGCCCCTGGCTATAAAGTACCTACTCTTTTAGCGCTCATTAAGTAAGTGCTTATTAAGTACCTACTCATTGAGTAGCCTATGTGGTTTCGAACGCAGCCAATCAGAACAGAACTTAAGTACACGTTATAATGAGGGAGATGAGTGCACAGCTGAACATAATGAGTAACCAAGACAACATATGACTTAATCAGGTAGAAGTTGGTGAGACACAAGAAGTCCAAACTAACAGAACTGTGACAGTTAGAAAAGTAGGCTACTGTGTAAAATATACTAACTTTAAATATAAATTAATTACATATTTAACAGTCTTCTCTCTCCTGCTGTAGATGAGCTCATCCCTGGACACTCGTCCACACACCAAGAACTGGACTGAGATCAGGAGTGACTCTGATGTGAATGTGAACTCCCTGCATAGAGCTCTGGCTCAACTGAAGAAAACTCATCAGGAATTAAATGAAAAACTCAATCAAGCTGGTTTGTGAATATTATAGAGTAGATTTTTGTCAGTAATTAAGAAAAAAAAAAAATTCAAGGAATATTACGGATTAAATGGCGGCTGGTCAATAAAAGTCGCTAGGGCGCCGCCCTCCCGGAGCCACACACACAAAACAATAATTATAATTATAAGTTATGTAAATTGATATATATGAATCATCTGTGCAAAATATTCACTTTTCCTATATGTCCCCTCTGCCTGTCCGCATGTCTCAAGTTCAGGAGGCGGGTTTATGTAGCAGTTTAGCCAATTGCTGTGAACATTAAACATAAATGACATAAAATCGACATCCTCAAATCTTGTGGGCGATTTTCTCAATCGCCTCAAATGAGCCACTGCTAAAGTCAGGACTAGTCTGTAGAGGCTGAATAAAGCAAACAAGCATCTCACCAGTAAAGTTTTGATGGATGACGATTGTAATCAAGGTAAAGACGATTATTACAATGGCTTGTATACAGGCACGCGCGAGTCCGTTATTATTCATGAGAAAGCAGTGTATGTGTAATGTAGGCCAGTAGGAGCTTCCCAGGTCTCCGGTTCGCATCCCGCTTGGAGAGGGTCGATGACGACCGGTTACATATGCGGTCTCAGCACTCTGATAGCTTTTTCCACCATCACATTTCAGTATGGTCACGTGTCTGGTGAGTGTTTTATTTATGAGTTTGCGAGGGCCAATGATGTTTATGTACATATGGGCATCAGACTTCACTCCAAGCACAGACACAAACACTCACTCTGACAGAGGAACTGTTCACTGATGATCTCGTTACAGTTTTTTGAAAATCATCCTCAAAGTTAATCCTGAACTTGGTAAAACTTGGTAGAACTTTGTTTAAAATGTTTCAAGCCTTCAGAATATGTTCTAAGTCTTAATATGTTTTCCTCCTGTTAACTTTTTTCTTAAACACAGCCCTACCTAGAAAATGTTCCACCAGCCGCCACTTAATCCAATTTAAGATCAGTTTGTAAAGGATCTCTGTTTCAAGAAAATAATCCTAAACTAACCCTTTCTATGTAAAGTTCTATCCATGTAAACTCATGTTAGAGCAGTATTACTTAAATGACAAAAAAGGATGTGACTGTGTACAAACTGTAAAAATACATTATCTGTCTAAAACAAGTTTCCCACCTCACAAGGAAAATTTAGACCCTTTACAGCTCAAATAACACTTTTTTTATTTTTTATTATTAATAGAAGAGCTTTGATAAAAAAAATACACGCTTCACATTCTCTTAAATCCTCAATGTTTGTCCCCTACACATTCTGCTTTTTTTTTTTTTTTTACAAACTGAGGGACGAGCAACATTTACATGCTATTGATGCTGTCAGTAGAGAGAACTCACTGTTAATTTAAAATTATTGCTATAAATAATTCATCATCACATTGTCATCTGTGTCCACAGGGTTGAAGTGGGCTCAGGCTTATGCAGGTACGGTGTGACTGACACCATTTTCTTCAATACATTATCAATACTTTGGTAATCTGTATTATATGATCTACATCTGAAAAAGTTTGATCTGAAGTTGATTGATAATGTCTGATCTCTCTCAGTGGATGTGACTCTGGATCCTGATACAGCGAATCCATATCTCATCCTGTCTGATGATGGAAAACAAGTCAGTCGTGGACACGTTAAGCAGGACGTCCCAGAAAACCCAAAGAGATTTAGTCAGGGTCTTCGTGTTCTGGCAAAGCAGGGATTCAGTTCAGGGAGATTTTACTATGAGGTGCAGGTGAAGGGAAAGACTGAGTGTTTTTTTGGAGTGGCCAGAGAATCCATTAAGAGGAACATGACGTTCACACAGAGTCCTGATTATGGACTCTGGATTCTGAATCTGAAGAATGAGAATGAATATGAAGCTGGTGAAAGTCCACCTGTCTCTTTATCTCTGAGAGTGAAACCTGAGAAGGTTGGTGTGTTTGTGGATTATGAGGAGGGTCTGGTCTCTTTTTATGACGTGGAGTCCAGATCTCATATCTACTCTTTCACTGGTCAGACTTTCACTGAGAAACTCTATCCAGTGTTTAACCCAGGCCGTAATGGTAATGGTAAAGGTAAAAACTCAAACCCCCTGATCATCACACCTGTCAGTTAAAATAAAAAATTGAGAAGATTGCGTTTTTTTTTTTTTTTTTTTTTAAATAGCAAAAACCACAATCAAGAAGTTTTTACTTTCTTTTAATATGTGATGCACAATATGTGTACACGTGCTAAAAAAGAATATTCAGGCCCTCAAAAATCAGTCACTGACAAAACATCAACTATAATGAAATATTATATTTGTGAGTTATGTTGTGTGAAAAAATTATTTGAATGGGCAATTTATCTACAGTGGGGCAAAAAAGTATTTTGTAAGCCACCAATTTTGCAAGTTCTCCCACTTAAAAAGATGAGAGAAGCCTGTAATTTTCATCATAGGTACACTTCAACTATGAGACACAAAATGGGGGGAAAGAATCCAGGAAATCACATTGTATGATTTTTAATGAATTAATTGGTAAATTCCTCTGTAAAATAAGTATCTGGTCACCTACAAACAAGCAAGATTTCTGGCTCTTACAGACCCGTAACTACTTCTTTAAGAGGTTCCTCTGTCCTCCACTCATTACATGTATTAATGGCACCTGTTTGAACTCGTTATCAGTATAAAAGACACCTGTCCACAACCTCAAACAGTCACACTCCAAACTCAACTATGGCCAAGACCAAAGAGCTGTCAAAGGACACCAGAAACAAAATTGTAGACCTGCACCAGGCTGGGAAGACTAAATCTGCAATAGGTAAGCAGCTTGGTGTGAAGAAATCAACTGTGGGAGCAATTATTAGAAAATGGAAGACATAAAAGACCACTGATAATCTCCCTCGATCTGGGGCTCCACGCAAGATCTCACCCCGTGGGGTCAAAATGATCACAAGAACAGTGAGCAAAAATCCCAGAACCACACGGGGGGACCTAGTGAATGACCTGCAGAGAGCTGGGACCAAAGTAACAAAGGCTACCATCAGTAACACACTACGCCGCCAGGGACTCAAATCCTGCAGTGCCAGACGTGTCCCCCTGCTTAAGCCAGTACATGTCCAGGCCCGTCTGAAGTTTGCTAGAGAGCATTTGGATGATCCAGAAGAGGATTGGGAGAATGTCATATGGTCAGATGAAACCAAAATAGAACTTTTTGGTAAAAACTCAACTCGTCGTGTTTGGAGGAGAAAGAACACCATACCTACTGTGAAGCATGGGGGTGGAAACATCATGCTTTGGGGCTGTTTTTCTGTAAAGGGACCAGGACGACTGATCCGTGTAAAGGAAAGAATGAATGGGGCCATGTATCGTGAGATTTTGAGTCAAAACCTCCTTCCATCAACAAGGGCATTGCAGATGAAACGTGGCTGGGTCTTTCAGCATGACAATGATCCCAAACACACCGCCCGGGCAACGAAGGAGTGGCTTCGTAAGAAGCATTTCAAGGTCCTGGAGTGGCCTAGCCAGTCTCCAGATCTCAACCCCATAGAAAATCTGTTGCCCAGCGACAGCCCCAAAACATCACTGCTCTAGAGGAGATCTGCATGGAGGAATGGGCCAAAATACCAGCAACAGTGTGTGAAAACCTTGTGAAGACTTACAGAAAACGTTTGACCTCTGTCATTGCCAACAAAGGGTATACAACAAAGTATTGAGATGAACTTTTGTTATTGACCAAATACTTATTTTCCACCATAATTTGCAAATAAATTCTTTAAAAATCAAACAGTGATTTTCTGGATTTTTTTTTTTTCTCATTTTGCCTCTCATAGTTGAGGTATACCTGTGATGAAAATTACAGGCCTCTCTCGTCTTTTTAAGTGGGAGAACTTGCACAATTGGTGGCTGACTAAATACTTTTTTGCCCCACTGTATGTTTCTGAGTCTATATTTTCTAATCGACACAATTACAGGTATTTGTTTGCTTTTAACTTTTATTAATACTTTGCTTTTGCTTTTCAAATCTACTTTGACATTTTACATATTATGATTTAATATTATGTTGTGAAATTCTACATAATATACAAAATTTCCGAACATGGTACATGTTATTTTGTAAAGAAATCTCTGAAGCCATTTTCTCTCTCGTCTACAGCTGTGAACACTGGTTTGCTTGTGAAATATTGTGATTTTTGGTTTATATTGTAATAACTGCAGCATCTGAATAAAGACAAGTGTTCAAAACTGATATTGTGTATTAACTAAACAGCTTTCTAATTATGCAAATACACATGGATCTTTATGTTGACTTACAGCTGTTGTGAATGAAAATACTGAATCAATGTAGTACATATTCTTCAAGAGAAGCGAGAGCATTAGAAGGCTTCACAATGCCAGTGTTTTTGACTTTGGTTTGAGCACAATATCAGTGAATCCGTGCACCTGAGTGAGCAGACGGCAGTCCATCGATGCCAGGAGCTTCTGAGAGCCGGAGACGGTGGGAACAAACTTCTCCATCAGTGTAACCGTCGCAAGCTTCTCCACATCACTGACAGACACTAAGACAATATCAACTCTCTGGAAGCTTTTCACTCTTTAAATATATTTAATGAAGTACAATTATGTTTTTAAGCAAATCTAAAATGCATGAACACGTCACAGCTGAAATTAAACTGCAGTTAAACACTGAAAGTCTTACCCACACGTGATCTTTCTGACACTGCATTCCCAATCCCTCTACAGTATATGGAACAAAACTTTATTCAACACTTGTGACGGCGGGTTCTGGAACGTGATCTTGATAGAGAGAACAAATTAAGTTTCTCACTTAAACATCATATGACCTCATATAGTGCACAGATATTATGACACTTTATAGATGGAACCAAAATGCAATAACATGTAAACATGTTTTGTGCTCGTTATACATCACAAATAACGATTAGTGTCTCATTGGCTTACAGTGATAATGAGGTCTGGTGTGTGCAGTCTTAAGTTGAACTGTGTGGCCAGAATCTGTTTGGTCTGATTGACCCGTCCGGTGACCGTGAGCATCAGAGCGCCCTGATCCACCAGATGATTCATGTACTCCTTATACAGCAGAGTCCAGGGAATAGTCTTAGCTGAAGGGAGACAAGGGAACATGGCATTAATGACAACAATAAAACAACTGTGTGTCATTTTACAATGTAGTTTTGTGTGTGTTTGAGTGAGTGTTTGTTTTCTACTCTACTTTTTTAGAGTGTAACCTCTTCTTTGCTGTCCATTTTTAACTGCATTGCTGATTTTATTTGGCAAAAATTTGCAAAAAAAAACTTGCTATGTGTTAGGGGGGGGGGGGGGGTTGTGTATATTTTGCACTCTTGATATTTTAGAGTGTCACCCCTTCATTGCTGTTATTTGTAGATTGTACACACACAAAATTCTCTGTATTCATAAAACATTGACCCGAACCCTACCCGAAACTCGTGAGTTTTTCGGGACCCTCTACCCCAGCCCATCTCGCTGGCTCATTCGGACCATCAGACTCTGCTACACGATTCAGTTCGCCCGGCATCTCCACAAGTTCAGGGGCATCCAGTTCACCTCATGCTGGCCAGTGATGCTCCTGTCTTACGGGCGGAGATTGCAGTCCAACTGGCGAAGGATGGGATCGAGCCGGTCCCTCCAGCCGATATGAAGTCAGGCTTCTACAGCCCTTGCTTCATTGTACCCAAGAAAGGCGGTGGGTTACGGCCAATATTGGACCTACAAGTTTTGAATCGGGCCCTTCACAAACTCCCATTTTCAAATGCATTCGTCACTGAGATTGTTTTGCAGCGATTGACCTGAAGGACGCATACTATCATGTCTCTATTCTCCCTCGACACAGACCGTTCTTTGGCTTTGTGTTCGAGGGTCGGCATTTCAGTTCAAAGTCCTTCCCTTCGGGCTGTCCCTGAAATCTTGCATCTTCACAAAGGTAATTTTCCTATGAGAGAACACGGCGTTCGAATCCTCAACTACCTCGACGAACGGCTCATTCTGGTCCAGTCGCGAGAGCAGTTGTGTGAACACAGGGAACATGGTGCTCAGTCACCTCGGCCAGTTTGGGCTTCCGGTCAACTGGGAAAAGTGCGAACTCTCCCCCCGTGCAGAGGATCTCTTTTCTTGGCATGGTTATGGACTCGGTCACAGCACGCCTCACAGAGGAACATGCTCAGTTGGCGTTAAACTGCTTGAATTCACTCAATAGCAGGACAGTGGACCCACTGAAAGTTTTTCAGAGGCTCCTGGGGCATATGGCATCCACAGCCACAGTGACGCTGCTTGGGTTGCTTCATATGAGACCGCTTCTGCACTGGCTTCACGGGCGAGTCCCGAGATGGGTGTGAAAATCACCCCGGCCTGTCACCAAACCTTCAGCCCGTGGTCGGACCTTGCGTTTCGGTTCAATCCAAGTGTCCAGGCATGCTGTTGTTTTCACGGGTGCCACCACCACTGGCTGGGGTGCCATGTACAGCTTTGGTTATTTGGACGGGACCCCAACTGGATTGGCACATCAAGTGCCTTGAGTTGATAGCAGTACGTCTTGCGCTGGACTGCTTCAAACAGCCGCTACTAGACAAGCACGTACTGGTCCGTACGGACAGCGACTCTAATAGTGCCCTATTTAAGGGGATAGGGGTCGATTTCAGACAACAAAACAGCAAACAAACCGCAGCCGCCTTTTACAGTTTTACAGTCACTAGATGAAAAACTCTGTCAAACTGGTATGTGAATATCGAATACAGTAGATTTTTTTTGCCATTAACTAAGAAAATGGGTTAAATCCAATTTAAGCTCCGTTTGTAAAGGACCGCACTGTTTAAAAAATGTAATAACACAACTAACCCTGTAAAGTTCTATCCATGTAAACTCGTTTTAAAGTTATAAAATGTTGTCATTTTATATCAATACACATTAAATAAACATAACAATAAATTATACACAATATACATATATTAAATAGTTTTCAATCACTTGCCCTAATAATAAATATAATATGACTGCATTCAGAATTATGACTGCAATGACTTATAAAAACTGATAATGAAAATAGTTGATGGAAAATGAGTTTTATTATTGATTAGTCAGGTCTGTATGCTGTGAAGGAAGAGCATTTGTCGGTAATGCCACTTTACAGTAACAAAATAAATACTGTAAAGAAAACTGTTGAACAAAGAAAATTGTTTGATTTTGGATATACTGTAATGTTAAGCATTGTAAGTAAAGCAAGTGACTTTAAAAGCAACTCTTGAGTGATTTGAAACCATCTTTCATGTAACATGTACTGACAAAGCGGACGAATGTCATAAAAAGATAAAAACCACATCAAAGAAACTTTAATTATCTGATAACTATAAGAATAACTGACATGCATGTAAACTTATGAAAAATTAGACTTTTTACATAATTTAATTTTTTTTGCTTCTTTTCAAATGGCTTTATAAATTTGTATTGTTTTACCTTTGTACAAGAACCAGGAAATCACAGGAGATTTCACTGTGAAACATGTTTAATGTGTTGTTTCTATCAAGCTGCAAATGTGTAAACTGTAACTTGATATTCTAAAAGTTTCTTACACCATTTACACACTCAGCAGGGATGAATGAGGAACTGGTCCATATTTATGATTATAGGCGGAGATATGACATCACTGCAGGTGTGTAAAGACTCAAGTAAAAGTGAAACTAAACAGATGAACTGGAAGCTTCCTCAAACAACATCTCTTTTCAGAAACTCTGAAATTAACAACCAGATCTGATATTCTGATATTCACTCACAGGTAAGTGATGGAAATATAAGAGCTAGTTCAGTAGTTTGGTAGCATTTGGAAGCAGCATCAGATTGTTGGTAAAAGTACTGTTATTTTTTGGCTGTAAATCAAAAGTCACACTTTAGAGACTTTAGAACCAGGAAGTTCTTAGACTGGTGACAGAATGAACGAAAGAAAAATCGGAATTATGTTTTTCCTAGTAAAAGTCACAAGTCCATTAAACAAAAATGAAACCTGGTGTTTACAGATGTTTGTTTAGTGGGTTATTTGTTTGAAAAATTACACTTTCACCCATTTCTGTGTTTTCCTTTATATATATATATATATATATATATATATATATACACACATACATACATACATACATACATGTATATATATATATATATATATATATATATATATATATATATATATATATATATACATATACATACATACATACATACATGTATATATATATATATATATATATATATATATATATATATATATATATACATATATATATATATATATATATATATATATATATATATATATATATATATATACATATATGTATATATAAAAAACCTTTTCAGGATTGTATAAAATGGTGTTGTAAAAACTGGTTACATTTGCTGTACTGTGGCTCCCAGAGACACATGCCCGTAGACAGGGGGGGTTTGGGAAGTTTGAACGACCCCCTTCCATATTGTACCTTTAACGAAGCAGTTTTCATCATACTATGCATAAGATTAATAATGAATGTGTAAATATTGTGAATGAATACCAAGCGCTCGTAGCCTTGAGTAAATTAACTTGTCTAAGAAAATGATTAATAAAAAATAGATTAAATATCAGTTGACCCTATGTTTACTTTCTTCACTGACAGACGAAAATCAAAAAGACTATCAGTCAAAGTTCAGCTTTAGGAGGGAAATAAACAGGGCAAGATCAGGAGACTGAGAGAAAAAGAAAGATTGATCGAGATGAGGAGAGAGAAGGTACTGATAAATAATATAGGCTACTGCCCACTGACATGGTATTCAAGCTATTTTGTAAATAACTTTTTTGGCCTTAAATGTCTTGAAATGCACATATGCACAAACTTTCTAGGGGGTGCATTTCTCCCAACCCCCCCTACATAGCTTGTGTTTGTGTGTGTGTGTGTGTGTGTGTGTGTGTGTGTGTGTGTGTGTGTGTGTGTGTGTTTGCGCGTATAGCAGTATAGGCCAAATAAAGCACCTTTACCCTTTAAAACAAGCTTAGTTGGCGCGGATGACGCCGTCGGTGGCCGTTGGCCCTGGGCTGCGCGGGCGGTCATGGAGTCTTCTGAGGGGGTGTTGGCCACTGGCCCGGTGAAGCAGTCGATTTTGTTCCCTACCGGAATTCCTGTTCCCCACCGGAATTCCTGTTCCCCCTCAACGAGGCGTGTCTAATGACAACATGCGTAGCAGATGCATCAAAGCTCAGCTGGATGTACTGTAAGCGAAAAAGTATTGGTGCAGCATTTAAATGTCTTGCTACACTGCAGCATAATAAGATGAATAAGATGAAAATGTGAATTGAATTAATCTTGCACTTGTTCTTAGTTTTTGTATTATGTCTGAATGTCTGAGTTGAATTTGCCCATACAAATTGCCTTTATATCTTTCCGTGTTGACGTCAAAACTCAATGCCTCATATTATTGTCTTATTATTACTCATAAAGATTGCAAAACGTCAGAGATGACAGATTTATGATATACAACTTTGTAAACAGTATACAAAATGAATTAATAATATGTTCAATGTCACCACAATACACATGAGAAAAAGAGTTCCTCATATTATTGTCACAAGGGAAACACATTTTCAGGTGACACAATTTATGTTCCCTGTATGAAAAAAAATATAATATGAATAAAACCATATATTGCTATTATTACCTTCTTTAAAAAATTTCACATGCAAGATACATGGGTGCAACATAACATTTTAATCATAATTAATTCTGTAATTTTAATTTCCATAATTATATAAATCATACTTATGCATAATTATGTAAATCATAATTAATTAACATAAAAATGCAGAGGGCACTAATTAAATCAATCAATTATTCAAGTTAATAAATGGTGTTATAAATTGGGGAGATGACCACACAACATTGTCTCCTGAATTTCTATTCTTGCGGGCACATTCCAACAATGGATCCAAAATGTATGAAGAAATCATTAGCTATAAAACTCAAGGCTTATACCCATTTGGCATAAAAAATACCATAAATATGTCATTCGCAGACGTTCCTCCAATTTCAAAATTTATGCTAAGTAATCTATTCTAAATTATAATTATTCTAGACAGTGGAGATAACTCAAGATAATTCCTCAGACAGGAGTGAGGTATAGTGATATACCAAGACTTGATACAAACAAAAAGCCCATACTTGTCCATGGACTCGCCTTCTTATAATTTACTTGCCAGCAACTAGAACATCAACAATAACCTATACTGCAATTTCAGTTTAAATTGACCTATTTCTTTCATTGGGCCTTCAGAACCTTATAAACATTGCATTGAAATCGTTAATACGTTTTAAATTTGAAAATAAATAAGCTGGATTGAATTGACAGATGGGGAAAAACTTTCTTCAAAAGAAAAAAAAAATCAAGTTTCGGAAAAATTACAATACTTTTTTTAACCTTTTGGCTTCCCGTACATCCAGTTGTGCTTCTTGCTCGTATTCATTTCTGATGGTATTGCGTAAAGGGAACACGAAGCGTCTACAGCTGAGGGCTGTGTTTAGCTCGACAAACTCCAGCGGCAGTGTGAAGGAGGTCATCTCGTTGCGAGAGCGGAATATTACTTCTTCATTGGTGAGTCCCGAAACATACCGGATCGCTATGTGTAGGTCTAACATTGACTATGCCTTCAATTAGATCTAGGAATCCCGTGTTGAAAAAACATCGCATCACAAAGTTTTTCCAAACGCTTAATCAGGCTGGAACTGTGTGGGACTCTCGATGCAAAGTTAAAGGGTTGTTTGGTGGACATTTAAATATTCGGAGTATGGAAACCAAACGCGAACAACTGGAAAACTTGCTTGTAAATTCTAATATTGATTTTGTTGGACTGATAGAGACTTTGTTAACTCGTTCCTCCCCAGGCCCTTATTGTAATGCCAGGATATGATGTTTTTAGGAAAGACAGAGACCATGGGAAGGGAGGGGGAGTTTTATTATATGTGAAAAGTACTATTAATTGCAAACAAATTGAATGGCTCTAGGGAAACTGATATTGAATGTGTTGGTGTCAACATCTCACTTTCAGCTAAAATGGCATTTAGTTTAATCTGTCTATATCGAAAACCCTCAGCAAAATCTGAGTTCTGTGATCAGTTAAAAAACCTCCTTCACAGTTTGTATTTTAACAAAGAGGTTATATTGATGGGGGACTTAAATGTCAATTGGAGTGATAAGGGTGGAAGAAAAAACTATTAGAAAAAACTAATAGAAAAGACTATTTTAATCTTACACAGTTAATTGAACAACCCACAAGAATAACTAATCGGTCTGAAACTAAAATAGATTTATTGTTCACAAATAGACCAGAAATAATTACTAAGACCTTTAATCTAATGACAGGGCTGTCAGATCACAATATTATTATTTTTGCCATGAATCGTTTTCATTCCTCAGCCACAACAATATGTAAATATGAATTACGCTATGAAAATTCTGCAGACTCATGGCATTTTCTTGCCATTGGCTAGTTTTGTATTCTCGAAGGTGATAGGCTTTCTAAGCGAAACCCCATTCGTCGTCACGTCGTAACTGGTAGTGACCTTGAAAGGGAACTCCCATTATCATTAGTTATCATTACCATTAACTCCCATTATCAAGCTTGGAAGAGATAGGACATTTTTTAATATAACTCTGATTGCATTCGTCTGAAAGAAGAATGCCATATACACCTAGGATGTTTTCAGGGTGAGTAAATCATGGGCTAATTTTCATTTTAGAACACTAACTAAATTACATACAACTTGTATTATGAAAGTTGCTCTCTTCAGCAATTTAGATGATATATTGTCATCATTACTTATCTTTTCAGTCATGGCATCCTCCAGTGGTCTAGCACTAAATGAGGAACTCCAGTGCTCCATCTGTCTGGAATTGTCCACTGATCCAGTCACCACTCCATGTGGACACAACTTCTGCAGAACCTGCCTGATCAAGTGCTGGACGGACACACAGACCTGCTTCTGTCCACTCTGTAAAGAAACATTCAGCAGAAGACCTGATCTCAAGATTAATACAACACTCAGAGAGGTTGTGCATCACTTTAAGGAGAAGCTCAATCTAGGAGAATCTGAAGTGTTCTGTGACTTCTGTGGTGAAAGAAAGCAGAAAGCAGTGAAGACCTGCCTGATGTGTCAAAACTCTTATTGTGAGACTCATCTGGAGCCTCATCTCAGTGTCCCACGTCTAAAGAAACACACACTGATCAACGCTGTGGAAAATCTGGAGGATTATATATGCCAGAAACACGAGAGACCTCTGGAGCTGTTCTGCAGAGATGACCAGACGTGTGTTTGTCTGTTCTGTACTGAAGGAGAACACAGGACTCACAACACTGTTCCTATAGAGGAGGAGAGTCGAGAAAAGAAGGTAAAGAGATACAGACAAAACACTTAAACCTTTATAAGCTTTATAACCTTATAAGGACGACAACATTGGCTATTCCTGGTTATTTTTGAACAGTAAGAATGTAACTTTTTTTTTTTAATGAAGTGTTGAAATCAACACTTGAAATCAAAATCAATTATCAAAATAAATTAAGAAATGTCAACTTTTTTTAAGTTATATGAGATTTAACTCAATTTTTTAAAGTAAGTTTAATATAATTTAACTTGAAGTTACCTGTACAGCGATTTGAATATAGACATCACAGTGCATTATGGGTATTCCCTAGCCATTGAGCGTACACCGGTTGTACACTCGTTATTGTGGTGCATTGTGGGATTGAATGAGTGCACTCAATAATGAGACCATATAATGAGATATAACCAAAACAATGAGATATGATGCATGGTGTGTCACAAACTACTCCGAGACTTGGATTGAAGATCCAAATGCAGCAGTATTGAGACAATCCAGAATCGTAATCCATATAACAGGAATAGGGTCAAAACCATAGAGCAAACAATCCATACATACAATAGAGTTAAAAAACACAGGCAAACAAGGATATTGACGACAATGGGAAGAAGAACTAGACCAAGACAAGGTAAACCAGGTTACAGGTGCTTAGAATAGCAGTGTAACACAAAACAAGACTACACAAACTGAGAATGAAAACACAGGCCTATTTAAGGCAGACTTTGACAAGGGTAATCACACACAGCTGAACAAAATCACACAATCATGAGAACAGACAATGGATACTGGGAAATTAAGTTCATAATGGAAAATTATAATAATATATATTTTATATATTTCTGGATACTCAAAGCGCTTTAAATATGGAAGGGGGGAATCTCCTTAGCCACCACAAATGTGTAGCATCCACCTGGATAATGCGACGGCAGCCATATTGCGCCAGAACACCCACCACACACCACAGCTTATTGGTGGAGAGGAGACAGTGATGAAGCCAATCAGTATATATGGAGATGATTAGGAGGCCATGATGGACAGTGGCCAATGGGCAAATTTGGCCAGGATGCCAGGGTTACACCCCTACTTTTTTCCGAAGGACATCCTGGAATTTTTAATGACCACAGAGAGTCCAGGACCATTTTAACGTCTCATACAAAGGACGGAGTCAGAAGGAGTCAATAGGAGTGACCTCTGGTGGAGATTAAGGTAACTCCAGCTGGTGGAGGTGACATAGCCTCCCCCTTATGGTGTGTGCAAACCAAAAGCAAAGCAAACATTCGCATCGCGTTACTTGCTCTAGATTACTCGTGGGATGTTTCTTGTTTTTCTCATCACTCGCGTAAATAAAAACATTGCGCGATGAGGAGTGTATTCACGCACATCAAGAACAACATTATTGCTTTTTTTCCATTTTTTCTGTCATCAACCATGGAGATAACTACTATTGCTGCTCTGTACCTGATGTGGAAGTCCCAAATACACCGGAAAGCCAAACACCAACGTGTCTGAGTTCACAGCACACAACTCTGTGAATTTCACTGTCTTCTCCAGGAACTGTGCGTGGATGACAGCCACTTCTAGCGCTACTTGAGGATGACAGGTGCCCAGTGCACAAATGTGTCAATAAGCTCTTCACTGATTGGCTTGTGCGAAAACGCATCTTGAGAATTTTCCGATCGAGTTGAAATTTTTCAACTTGTGCGGAAGACATGATTGAGGTGAGTATCACAATTCGCGTCATTCGCATCACCCGGCTCGAATTCACATCTATTTGCGTCTTGGCAATGACTTTGTAAACTACTCGTGCAAATAATTAAATTAACTTTTGGTGTGCACATATCATTAAGGAGCGGATTCCAGATGCTCCTCTAACAGATACATAAATCCGGGAGGGAGGTGGCGAACCTGGGGGGATGAGGCGTTGCTGGTTTGAAGACCAGTCTGCCTTGATTGCTCCTGTCTGCCTCGCTGCCTGCTGTGAGTGTGTTTGTGTGCTTCGGTGCGGTAAGCTCCGTCTTAGCCTTATATTTCTTTGTTTTGAACCATCATTTTACTACTATTTCTAGTTGTTTATACTACTACATTTTACCCAACATCTCAGATTAACCTGACATCGCTAGCTTTTGTTATTAGTACTACTAGCACAAAACGCTAGTAATTCGCTAGCCTGTTAACGCGCCACCCGTGCGCTTAGCTATTTTATTTATTTATTTTTCTCTCGCGCGTCCGCGCCTTTGAGTTCATAAAAAGCTCAGGTGAGTAAGAATCAGTCAACAAACACGGTGAGTAATGTCTTGTCCTGTTATTGTCACTTGCACTTCATGTCACATGTTTAGTATAGCCTTCTCTGTCGACAATATAGGATTTATATGTGATAAATGTAAGGAGACAGTTAGGTTGACAGAGAAGATTTCAGAATTAGAAACACGCATCCAAACTTTAATTGAGGATAGTAAGAGTGCTAGTGCTTTAACGTTAGATGTTTTGGATGCGCATTTAGTGAACACTTTACATGAGTCGGTTCTGGCTGAAGTAGAGCCTGTGCAGCCGGGCAAATGGGTGACAGTGAGGGATCGCTCTAGTCGCGGATCTAAAAACCACTCTTCCGTTCCGATTACCATAACAAATCGATTTGCCCCGCTCAGTGAAACACCCACTGAGAATGATTGTGCCCTAGTTATTGGCGATTCTATTACACGGAACGTGAAAATAGAGACACCAACCACCATAGTCACATGTTTGCCGGGAGCCAGAGCGCCTGACATCAAAGCAAATTTAAAAGTGCTGGCTAATGCTAATCGTAAATTCTCTAAGATCATTATTCATGTCGGCACTAATGATGTTCGACTCCGCCAGTCGGAGATCACCAAAATTAATATTAAAGAGGTGTGTGAACTTGCAAGTACGATGTCAAGGACTGTAATTTGCTCTGGCCCCCTTCCTGTTCGCAGGAGTGATGAGATAGTTAGTAGATTATGTTCGCTTAACGGTTGGCTGTCTCGGTGGTGTCCGCTTAATAATATAGAATTCATAGACAATTGGAAAAGTTTTTGGGGCAAACCTGACCTGTTGAAAAGAGATGGTATTCATCCCTCCTGGGATGGTGCTGCTCTTCTCTCTAGTAATATGGCTCATAGTCTTAGAGCTCAAACATGACAATCTGGGGCTCAGGTCAGGAAGCAGACAGACTGGCTAAACCGACCGTCTGCTAGCGGCCTCACGTCACCAAGGTCAGATAAATCCTATCACATAGAGCCTCTTTCAACTAGCTATCATCATATAGAGACTGTGTCTGTTCCCCGAATTTGGAAATCCAAAAAACGTTTAAACCCAACTAAGGTTAAAAATTTAATTGATGTTCAACAAATAAAAAACAGCTATAATACAGATGAGCAAATGCTAAAGCTTGGGTTGCTGAATATTCGATCGCTTACTTCAAAAGCACTCGTTGTTAACGATATGATTTCAGATAATAACCTAGATGTGCTGTGTTTGACAGAAACCTGGCTAAAACCAAACGATTACATTACTTTAAATGAGTCCACCCCGCAAGATTACTGTTATAAACATGAGCCTCGTCTGAAACGCAAAGGGGGTGGTGTTGCTGTAATTTATAGTAATAGTTTCAAAACCACTAAGAAATCAAGTTTTAAATATAATTCTTTTGAAGCATTGGTGCTTAATGTAAAAATATATAGTGTAAAAGATAAATCCCGTTTGAGATTTGTGCTGGCTACTGTATACAGGCCACCAGGGCACCATACAGACTTTATCAAAGAATTTGCGGACTTTCTATCAGAATTAATATTGACTG
Source organism: Scardinius erythrophthalmus (assembly GCF_964197995.2). Classification (NCBI taxonomy): domain Eukaryota; kingdom Metazoa; phylum Chordata; class Actinopteri; order Cypriniformes; family Leuciscidae; genus Scardinius; species Scardinius erythrophthalmus. The sequence goes on from NC_138235.1 coordinate 38,110,778, forward strand.
CAGATAAAGTACTAATTGTTGGTGATTTTAATATACACATCGATAATGAAAAAGATGCATTGGGATTGGCATTTAAAGACATTGTAAATTCAATTGGAGTTAGACAACACGTGTCAGGACCTACTCATCATCGTAATCATACTCTAGATCTAATATTATCACACGGAATAGATGTGGATGCCGTTGAAATTCTGCAGCAGAGCGATGACATCTCAGATCATTACCTAGTCTCGTGTAAACTTCATTTAGTCAAGGCTGCAAAGCCAACTCCGTGTTACAAATATGTGAGACCTATCACTTCTGCTACTAAAGATTGCTTTATTAATAATCTTCCTAATCAGTTTCATCATCTCAGCATCTCAGATAGCTTAGAAGAACTAGATATTACAACAGAAACGTTTAACACTCTCTTTTCCAGCACTTTAGACACAGTTGCTCCGTTGCGCTTAAAGAAGATTAAAGAAAATAGTCCAACGCCGTGGTACAACGAGCACACTCGGGCCCTTAAGAGAGCAGCCAGAAAAATGGAGCGCAACTGGAAGAAAACAAAACTAGAGGTATTTCGCATTTCATGGAAAGAGAGCTCAATTACTTACAGAGAGGCTTTAAAAGCTGCTAGATCTGCTTATTTTTCAACCCTATTAGAAGAAAATAAACATAATCCTAGGTATTTATTTGAAACGGTGGCTAAACTAACGAAAAATAAAGCTTCAAGCACCGAAGTTTCCAAGCAACACAGCAGTAATGACTTTATGAACTTCTTCGCTTATAAGATTGATAATATCAGGGACAAAATTATAACTATGCAACCGTCTACTACAGTATCACATCAGGCAGTGCATTGTAGCCTCCCTGAGGAAAAATTTGATTCATTCGTTGCTATAGGAGAGGAAGAATTTACTAAACTCATTAAATCATCTAAATCTACAACATGTATGTTAGACCCTATACCGACTAAGCTACTGAAAGAAATACTTCCAGAGGTCATAGATCCTCTTCTTAGTATCATTAATTCGTCTTTGTCTCTAGGATACGTACCAAAAAACTTTAAGCTGGCTATGATTAAACCGCTTGTTAAAAAAACGCAACTTGATCCTTCAGAATTAGTCAATTACAGGCCGATCTCGAATCTACCTTTTCTGTCAAAGATATTAGAAAAGGCAGTATCCTCACAACTGTGTTCCTTTCTTGAAAGAAATGATATCTGCGAGGATTTCCAGTCAGGATTTAGACCGTACCATAGTACCGAGACAGCTCTCGTTAGAGTCACAAATGATTTGCTCTTATCATCCGATCGTGGTTGTATCTCGCTATTAGTGTTACTCGATCTTAGTGCTGCATTTGACACCATCGACCACAACGTTCTTTTAAATAGATTAGAACATTATGTTGGCATTACGGGAAATGCACTAGCATGGTTTAAATCATACTTATCTGACCGTTATCAATTTGTAGCAGTAAATGATGAGATGTCTCATCGATCACAAGTTCAGTATGGCGTACCACAAGGCTCAGTACTAGGACCACTGCTGTTCACTCTGTACATGCTACCCTTAGGAGATATCATTAGGAAACATGGCATTAGCTTTCACTGTTATGCCGATGATACTCAGCTCTATATTTCTTCAAAACCTAACGAAACTTATCAATTCACAAAATTAACGGAATGCATAGCGGATATAAAAAATTGGATGACTTGTAATTTCCTACTTCTAAATTCTGAAAAAACAGAGTTTCTAATTATTGGACAAAAAACTTCCTCACGTAATAATCTAGAATACTGTCTAACACTTGATGGCTGCTCTGTTAAGTCTTCGTCGTCGGTTAGGAACCTGGGTGTGCTCTTTGATACCAATCTTTCATTTGAAAGTCACGTGTCTAGTATCTGTAAAACTGCATTTTTCCATCTTAAAAATATATCTAAATTACGCCATATGCTCTCATTGACAAATGCGGAACAATTGGTTCATGCGTTCATGACCTCAAGGCTAGATTATTGTAATGCTCTACTGGGTGGTTGCCCTGCACGCTTAATAAACAAACTACAGCTGGTTCAAAACGCAGCAGCTCGAGTTCTTACCAGAACCAGGAAGTATGACCATATTAGCCCAGTTCTGTCAAAACTGCATTGGCTCCCTATTAAACATCGCATCAATTTTAAAATATTGCTGATTACTTACAAAGCACTGAATGGTTTAGCTCCGCAGTACTTGAGCGAGCTCTTAACGCATTATAGTCCGTCACGTCTATTACGATCTCAAAATTCCGGCCAGTTGATAATACCTAGAATATCAAAATCGACTGCTGGTGGTAGATCCTTTTCCTATTTAGCACCAAAACTCTGGAACAGTCTTCCTACCATTGTCCGGGAAGCAGACACACTCTGTCAGTTCAAAGCCAGATTAAAGACACATCTCTTTGACCTAGCTTTCACATAATACATTATAGACTTCTATAATTTAATGTTAGGCTGCATATAGTAGGTCAGCCGGAACCGGGAACACTTCCCAAAAATCCAGATGTACTCGTTACATCATGAGAAGAATGGCATCTACGCTAATTTTAGTGTCTGTGTTTATCCCGAGGTTTTCCTGCAGCCTGCCGGATCCAGGCCGTATCCAGATCTGACGAAGGACCTTCGCCTGGACCGATGACAACGCAGTGCTGAAGTGCCAACTAGTCTCTCCCTATGGAGGATCCCTTTCCCACTCTACAGATAAGGCGTTGTCGGGAAAATTCGTCTCGCGGTCCTACCCCAAAGCAACAAATAAAATAAAATTCCTTATCAAAATTTATAAGGAAAGACAAGTATTTTGTTTAGGCTTGGCTTGTAGGGAATTCCAAACCTGCGTATATTCAAACGCACATAACTATAGAACCCATTCTAAATGCGCATGTGAACGCCATCAGCGTTTCTCACAGGTTCGCGTTTAAAGTCTGTGTAGAGGGAATGGTGTCGTCTTAGCGACCCCTAATTTAATAACAAATGATCATTGCGACGGAAGCAAATCAATTAAAACTAACTTTAGATGGAAATAACTTAACTCTGCTGTAAAGCCGAAACAATCTCTGTTACCTTAAATTATACGCTTATCTCTGTAAAGCTGCTTTGAGACAATTTACATTGTTAAAAGCGCTATATAAATGAAGATGACTTGACTTGACTTGACCATCTTAGTGGAGCTAGACTACTACGACGGAGCAGATGAGCACCACAGCAGAGCAGACAGGTCTGAAAATCCCCACAGCACAGCAGACGACCACCACATCTTTTGCAATGGACACAAAGACGATGTCAGGACCACTGAGATGCCAACTGCTCGCCCTGACATCAACGGTAGGTCAGCCATCCTAGAAGCCAGACTTAAACGCTTAAGGACCACCTTTGTAGTGTCAGGTGCAGCGTCCATGATTACTGAAGACTCTGGATTTGGGACCACCAGACTCTGAAGTGCTGTGAGCACTGGACTTGGGATCATCAGACTTAATGACGTAATTAAGAGATGGCAACCCATGACGTTCCACCCGGAGCTGTTTACGTCCTCAGACTTGGATTAATGCATTTCTATTTCAACACTATCAACGCCAAAATTAATCTGCAGCAGTCAGGTGATACAAGTAGGAGCTCTGTTAGTTGCATAGACTATAAAAAAATATGGATGTAGTGTCCGTGACGTCACCCGTAGGTTTCTGAAGAGCATTTTTAAGCCCAAAGTGGCCAGAGCCATCTGGGTAGCGCGTCACTCCCGGGTAACCGAAAATGGGCAAAAAGGCGGGATTAGTTGAGGTAACGTAGCGCTAACAGACAAATGGCTAGTAGTGATAGCTGCATCACACCCTTAATTATGTAGAACTTTAACCTGTTAAGCCTCACCAGTGCGTCGGCGCACTGAAGCGTTTTTTTTTTTATATATAGCTCAAAGTTACTATCAGATTTAATGTTATACTTCGACAAACTATACATCATTAAAAAGATATAAGACTCAAGTTTCAGTATTTGACCACTATTGTATTCTGAGAAACTTATAGCGACAGTTATTTCTTAATTTGTGTCAGGAGTTATGAAATGAAAAAATGAGTCGATACCTTTAATATGAATTATGCGCGTCAGCCTGTTCCATTCATAAAAAACTCCCGTGCTGTCGTCATGACAGCGATACACAAAACAACGTCCCTCAGGGCTTTAGCTCAAAAATGTGCAGATTTGGAGAAATATTGATATATTCTCATAGATTCACATCATATTTATATAGACAGGAATAATATTTATTGAATTTATACCCAAATGCGTCGATGTAATCATTATGAGCGATTGGATACTCTGATACTGTGTTTTCAATCCATACCAACAGCCTGAGGGCGCTATATGCACAATAATTGTCCATATATAGAACATGAAGAAGAGCCATGATCATGTGACATTCCAGGACGTCACTGATACACACAAAGCTACAGAGTTCGCGCTGTAAAATGCAGATACAGATGTTTTGAAGATAATAAACATGATTGCAATGATATTTGAGTTACCTGTGTTTTTCAAGACATGCCAGGTATTTTCATAATAATAGATTATATTTATAATGTAATGCTAATCTATATAGACTATCATTGTGCAGAACAGTATACAATAGTATATTTTCTGTCTGATTTTTTTATCTGAAGCCAAATTAGATCACAGAAGATTATTTAAAATACTCCACTTGCGTTATAAAAGTAAGTTTGGAGCACAAACATGGTTTTAATCTCATAAATGGTCGTGTATTGATGGTGTGCTAAGCTAACATGCTAGCTAGCCCTAGGTGCACCTGCAACCTAGAAGTTATACTTTTATGTTTTTTTGAATGCTTACTGAAAGTTTCTTTATTCAAGAATGTTCTTTATTCTTTATTTAAAATGTGAGGTGAACTTTGAGAAAATAAATTAGGGACTGAAACCCTGTGAATAGCCAGTCGTTAGTAACTATAATGCAGACAAAAGAAATGCATATTTCGAGCCATAACCAGTCTGGAGAGGTGTGAATGTGTGCAGGGGGAGACTGAGACTGAATGGGGCTCGTTTGCACCACAAAACAATAGAGACAATATACTGGATAGATGGTTAGAAGATGACAATAAACATCAGAAGCATCTTAGAGTCAAATCAAAATAAAGTCACATGACATGGTCTTGAAAAACATTTAACTAAATACAGAGTTTTGGACTTATCTTCAGATTTTAAACATAAAATGTTTAGACATGTGGCTTTAGCTGTAGTGCATTTCTAGATTGCTCCAGTGCCAACTTCAATTTTATTTTCATGAGGATGTTTCATAAAAATTAATTTCTAATAACTTTACAAAACTTTGAAGCTATTTATAACAATTTTTGTCATTATGATAATAATTAATTCTACATTTACAATAAACTGCCAGGTGTCAGCTTTCAAATGAGACCATACTTGTGCTTTTAGTACAAAGGGTTCATGAACTGTATCTGTTTCAGTTTGGGTATGTCATTTCTGGGGATTTTTCAAAAGTGGGGTTGCAGCTTAACAGGTTAAGGCTTAATATAATTTAAATGGATGAGTTATAAAAAAAATCACTCCCCTCACAGTTATTAGCAGATAACAAATATTTGCAGATAGCAAAATTAGCTATATAGACCAAAACCATTTTTTGTTCCAGGCTGTAAACACATTTTTTTTTTCTGCTGTAAAGTTGGGCACTTTAACATGGGGGTCTATGGGATTGACTCTCTTTTGCAGCCTGTTTCTAGCAGCCAGTCGATGAATTGCAGTTTAAGTCACTTCCGTGTTGGTTTCGAGAGAGAGATAGGCAGGTTGCCGCTTGGTTAGTTGTTTACGTCAGTGTTTCCCAACCTTTTTTCAGTCACAGCACCCGTTGAAAATTTGCGAAAAGTTTTGTCATCATACTACTTTGATACGCTACCTTGAAATGTATTGATTTTAAATCCACAGGGTAGAACCGCCTACTGTCATATAGATATTTTTAATATTGTCTTTTTTTTGTCCATCCATTAAAAGTCTAGGAATCAGTCATTTCTTCTAAAGAGATCACTTTTTATGATGACATTTAAGTAATGCTTTTATTCGTATTTAAGCTTTGCTCAAATACCATTGTAAATCTCACCTAAATCTTTGCTCACTCAATATATTTGAGTCTTATATTGGGATAATTTTGTTGTAATTGCACAAGATAGCTTGTTTTTAATTTAAGTTTTTGATATATTTTATAATGTAATAATTTCACAGATAATCTCCAAATTAATGTAGAAACAACATAAAGGCAGTATATTTGAAATAATTGTTTAATGGCATCTTTTTATGAATGAAGGCCAGTATCACTGATACCAATACTGCTACTGATGTCTTCTATTTTATTTTTCCAATTTTAAATCCCCATTAAACATTACAGTATAATTGAAAGTTAGTCATTTTAACATTAGGCTCCAAAAATATACCATACCATACCATCTTCTTCCGCTTATCCGGGGCCGGGTCATGTGGGCAGCAGACGCCCAGACTTCCACACTTCCTCCAGCTCTTCCGCAGGGATACTGAGGCGTTCCCAGGCCAGATGAGATGAGGTCTCCTCCCGGTGGGATGCGCCCGGAACACCTCCCGGGAAAGCATCCAGGAGGCATCCGGAACAGATGCCCGAGCCACCTCAGCTCTACTCTGAGCTCCTCCCGAGTGCCCAATCTCTAAGGGAGCACCCTGGAGAGGGTATAGAGCTGGTCCAGTGTTCCACGACCGGGATGAAAACCGCACTGTTCCTCCAGAATCCGAGGTTCTACTATCGGCTGAATTCTCCACTCCAGTACCCTGGCATAGACTTTCCCGGGGAGGCTGAGAAGTGTGATCCCCCTGTAGTTGGAACACGCCCCCCGGTTCCCCTTCTTAAAAAGAGGGACCAGCACCCCGGTCTGCCAGTCCAGAGGTACTGTCCCCGACCGCCATGCGATGTTGCAGAGGCGTGTCTGCCAAGACAACATCCAGAGACTTTAGGTACTCAGGGCGGATCTCATCCACCCCCGGTGCCTTGCCACCGAGGAGCTTCTTGACTACCTTGGTGACTTTAGCTTGGATCATGGACGAGTCCACCTCCAAGCCCTTGGCCTCTGCTTTCTCAATGGAAGGCGTGTCAGTGGGATTGAGGAGATCCTTGAAGTATTCCTTTCACCGTTTGATGATATCCCCAGTTGAGGTCAACATCTGCCCACCTCCACTGTAAATAGTGTTGGTAGGGCACTGCTTCCTCCTCCTGAGGCGCCGGACGGTTTGCCAGTATCTCTTCGAGGCCAACCGATAGTCCTTCTCAATGGCCTCACCGAACTCCTCCCAAGCCCTATTTTTTGCCTCCACAACCACCCGGGCTGTAGTCCGCTTGGCCTGCCAGTACCCATAAGCTGCCTCAGGAGTCCCACAAGCCAGCCAGGCCCGATAGGACTCCTTCTTAAGCTTGATGGCGTCCCTTACTTCCCGTCCACCACCGGGTTCGGAGCACTAGCACCGGCACCGGCACCGGAGACCTGACAGCCACAGCTCCGAGCGGCCGCATTGATAATGGAGGTGGAGAACATGGTCCACTCGGACTCAATATCTCCAGACTCCCTCTGGGTCCGGTCGAAGCTCCGCCGGAGGTGGGAGTTGAAGATCTCTCTGACAGGGGACTCGGCCAAACATTCCTAACAGACCCTCACAGTACGTTTGGGTCTGCCGAGTCTATCCAGCTTCCTCCCCCGCCATCAGATCCAACTCACCACCAGATGGTGATCAGTTGACAGCTCCGCCCCTCCCGGATGAAACGACCTAGTCGATCATCAACCTCCGGCCTAGGGTGTCCTGGTGCCACGTGCACTGATGGACACCCTTGCACCATGCTTGAACATGGTGTTCGTTATGGACAAGCTGTGACTAGCACAGAAGTCCAATAACAGAACACCACTCGGGTTCAGATCAGAGGGGCCGTTCCTCCCAATCACGCCCCTCCAGGTGTCACCGTCGCTACCCACATGGGCGTTTAAGTCCCCCAGTAGAACGATGGAGTCCCCAGTCTGAGCAATAAGCAAACCCACACCAGCCCGCCACATCTCACCATGGGCAACTTCAGAGTGGTAGAGAGTCCAGCCCCTCTCAAGGAGTGTGGTTCCAGAGCCCAAGCCGTGCGTGGAGGTGATCCCGACTATCTCTAGTCAGTACCTCTCAACCTCCTGCACAAGCTCAGGCTCCTTCCCCACCAGCGAGGTGACGTTCCACGTCCCTGAAGCCAGTTTCCGTGTCCAGAGATCGGGTCGTATGGGCCCCGGCCTTCGACTGCCGCCCGATCCACTATGCACCGACCCTTTACGGTCCCTCCTGCAGGTGGTGACCCCATGGGAGGGGGGCCCCCAGTCACTTGTTTGGGCTGAGCCTCAACCCCAGGCCTAGCTCCAGGGTGGAGCCCCGGCTACGCCATGCCGGGCGATGTCTCGGTCCTTGGTTTTTTCTTCTTCATAATGGGCTTATGAACCACTCTTAGTCTGACCTGTCACATAGGACCTGTTTGCCTTGGGAGACCCTACCAGGGGCATATAGCCCTGGACAGCATAGCTCCTAGGATCGTTCGGGTACTCAAACCCCTCCACCACAATAAGGTGGCAGTTCAATGAGGGGCATCCTAAAATATCACAACTTTTAATTTAAGTGAACTTAAAACAATCTTCACATAAGCCTATAATAAATGTCACAGTTACCTGTGCCCTTCCTATACCTGTCTAACAGGTAGGAAATACACAATTTAATAGTTATCAAACACTTTACAGTCTTCACTGCATAAATTATAAATTAAATATAGATTAATCCTTATTAAAGCTACAAGCGTTCTTTAGTCAAGAGCAGTGAGTAATTTTCTCTGTTACCTATGTTCTTTGATTCTGCTCTCAGTGCTGCACATGTGGATCTCACGTCCCATTTTCTCACAATTCTTTATGTTCATTTAAGACTTTAACTAATTTAAGACTGCTCTTATGAGGATACTCAACAAAACTGACATTTTGGCATAACTATGTGTTATTATTCGTTCAAGCCCGAAAGAGAGGTCGATCATGGCTTGTCCTGTGTGTCAGCAGTAGCCTACATTCATAGACAGCGTGTTCTTTTTTGTCTTGACGCGCTTAAATGGTTTAAAAGCATTTGCATGAATTTTAAAGCAGTGTGCGTTCGTGAAGAAAAACCACACACACACATAAACACATGTTATTTATGTGCCCAACATATAAAAAAAAATATTTAATGTATCTCTCCAAGCCCTTACTCTCTTACCAGAGTCACCAGTCTTCAAGGACTATCCGGACAATCCAGAGGTTCCACCTCTACAATATAATGTAACGCTAGCCAAAAGATAACAGAAAAAACGGATGCTGCGTTAATTGCGTTAAACATTTAAAATGTTAAAAATGTTGAAAACCATTAGGCCTAATAGCATGGCGTTACCGTTGAACGCGCGGACATAACCGATGTGTTTATGTGAATACGCGGCAAGACGGATATATATAATATATATTTATATATATATGGTTTTTTTTTTTTGCAATTTTAAAATGTTTGAAGGAGTTTTTACACGGCACCCCTGCTCTCGCGGTTGGGAAACGCTAGTTTATGTTCATTATTGTAATGTTATGTGCTCTGATACATGAGGTAAATTAACGCCGTCTCTTGTGACGCTGTGGAGACTCTCTGAAGGCAGGGTGGGATCTTATGCTTTTCAAAACTTAGCTTGCTTGCTAGCCTCTCTGAAATTGACTACCCTACCTTTAAACTGTCAATTGTTTTTTATTATTATAAATCTGCTAAAAGCTGATTTTGTCATCTTTTTAAGAATGTTATCCTCAAAGACATTTCCAGCCACTTTTAATAAGATTTTTTTTCAAAGGATAAAGTTATTTGTTTTTCACTGTATGTAGAATCATCTGGCTAAGAGACAAACTGACGTTCATCAGATGATCCAGGACAGAATAAATAAGATTCAAGAGATCCAGCACTCAGTAGAGCTGAGAAAGGTGAGTGGAAGTTAAAACATTGCAAAATTGATAATGCATTATATTTCATTCTGCTTAATAAAGGTTATCAATTAAAAAGATAAAACTTAATAGACGGACATATTTGATCTCATTCATCAGAGTAACACAGAGAAAGAGAAATCCACCAGTGTTGAGCTCTTCACTGATCTGATTCGCTCCATTGAGAGATGTCAGTCTGATCAGCTGAAGATGATGGAGGAACAGCAGAAAGCAGCAGAGAAACAGGCTGAAGATCTCATTAAAGAGCTGCATCAGGAAATCACTGAGCTGAAGAGGAGAAACACTGAGCTGGAGCAGCTCTCACACATTGAAGATCATCTCCATCTCATACAGGTCTGTTAACATCTGTCATCAGTCAATATGTACAATATTACAGGACAAACTGTCACAGTGTCTGGTTTGTGTTCCCTGGTTAGCACTAGATGTCCTCCTTCCCCACGGTGTCTGTCACATTCTGAACTACATTCCCCACGATCCTTGTTTCCTCATTGCACTCAGCTGTCCCTTGTCACTAATCATTGCACTCAGCCTATTCCCCATTAGCATTGTCATTTCCCTGTGTATATAAGCCTGTCTGTTTTAGTGTTTGTCACGGAGTCGTCACAACACTTCTGTTCTGCGTTTCTGCTCTGTTCTTGTTTGTTTCTGTTGTATTTGGACTGCTATGATGGATTTTGACCCTTGCATGGATGACTAGGAGTTGGATTGCCCTGATATTAAAAAAACAGTTCATGGATCTCTCTGTTTCCCAAGTGTGTTCCTTGACAGAACAACTCCGTCAAAGCAGAGATCCAGCGGTATAGATTTCCGTGGCGCTTCTCCAACCACGAGGACAGAGAGGAGGCAGCGGAAATGGAATTCGCCAGTAGAAGAGGTCCCTGCTCGAATGAACATCTTTCAATGCCTGGCATTATGGACCCGTCAGACCGAGGAGGCTATGGCGGTCAACAGATCAGAGTTCCATTCGCCGCAGGTCCCGTTCAGCTCAGAGCCTGTACATCGCCACCCGAAACAGAGGAGGAGAAGGAAGACCTCCTCCGTGATTGTTCCGGTGGTCTCAGTTCCGGTGGTCCCAGTTCCGGTGGTTCCGAAACGGAGGAGGGGAAGGAAACATCCCTCCGTGACTGTCCCGGTGAACCTTATTCCGGTGGACCTTGTTCCGGTGGTCCCAGTTCCGGTGGTTCCAAGTCCGGTGGTCCCAGTTCCGGTGGTCCCGAGTCCGGTGGTCCCGAGTCCGGTGGCTCATAACACAGAGACCATCCTGGAGGTGACTGCCGTCCCTGACGCACCGCCCAGGCGTCTTGCTCTGCCTGCACCGCCCAGGCGTCTTGCTCTGCCAGCACCCCCCAGGCGTCTTGCTCTGCCCGCGCCGCCCAGGCGTCCTGCTCTGCCGGCACCGCCCGAGCTGCTCGCACTGCCTGCGCCACCCCAGCGATCCATCACGTCTGCTGATCCAGAGACTGTTCACGTCACGTCTGCCGAGCCTGTGTTTTCGGACAAGATGGCCGCCACAGAGACTGTTCACATTAGAGTTCTCAACGGGCCTGAAAATTACAACCCGACCCGACCCGGCCCGTGGCTTTTAAAGCCCGGACCCGATGTAACCCGACACATGAACATGAATTATCTGCCCGAACCCGGCCCGCGGCCCGACGATAATTTTTTTTTCTCTCTCATACACGTATTATCATGACCAGCAGACGGGAATTCAAATCAACCTTTAATGTTCACGCCTTTTAACAATACAAACAATACACACAACTTTCCAGACCTCTGATTTTCCCACTCCTGTAGTAGCGACGGTGAATTCACCTGCGGCAAGTTTACTTTTCACCAACTCCATCTTCTTCTCTCCAGGCTAAAAGCGTGCACGCAGCGCCGTCAGGTCTGCCCCCGCCCGCCCCTCGTCATGATGCATGTTGCACGCAGCAGCAGCCAGACTTTCTTTACGGTGAACAGCAGCGATGATTAATAAATGTTTTTTTTGTTTGTTTTGTTTTTTACTGAGCGGAAAAGATTAAGCCCGAGGTCCGACCCGACCCGAGTCATTTGCTTATATTTTCGACCTGAACCCGCGGGTCCCGTCGGGTTTGTCGGGCCGACCCGACCCGTTGAGAACTCTAGTTTACATCACTTCTGCTGATCCAGAGACTGTTCACGTCACGTCTGCCGGGCCATTGTCTTCGGACAAGATGGCTGCCACAGAGACTATTCACGTCACGTCTGCCGAGCCTGTGTCTTCGGACAAAATGGCTGCCGCCGAACCTGTGTCTTCGGACAAGATGGCCACCGCCAAGCCGGCGTCTGTTCCTGAGCCGGTGGCGTCTGTTCCTGAGCCGGTGGCGTCTGTTCCTGAGCCAGTGGCGTCTGTTCCTGAGCCGGTGGCATCTGTTCCTGTTCCTGAGCCGGTGGCGTCTGTTTCTGTTCCTGAGCCGGTGCCGTCTGTTCCTGTTCCTGAGCCGGTGGCGTCTGTTCCTGTTCCTGAGCCGGTGGCGTCTGTTCCTGAGCCGTGTCGGTTCCTGTGCCATGGCCGTCTGAGGGGTCGTCTCCGCCCTGGCCGCCCGAGGGAAAGTCTCCGCCCTGGCCGCCCGATGGACTGTCGTTTCAGCCCTGGCCGCTTGCACGACCCACTCCGCCCTGGCCGCCCGATGGGTCATCTGCTTCACCCTGGTCGCCCGATGGACTGTCGTCTCCGCCCTGGTCGCCAAATGAACTGTCACCTCTTGTCCCCGTTTTCCCTCCATGGACCTGGCCCCCATCCCTCCCCCTGATCCTCCACCAGTCCACCTCCCGCCTGGACTCTTGTTTTGTCTGTCACGTCTTGGAGCGTCTGGTAGCCGCTCTGTAGAGGGGAGGTTATGTCACAGTGTCTGGTTTGTGTTCCCTGGTTACCACTAGATGTCCTCCTTCCCCACGGTGTCTGTCACATTCTGAACTACATTCCCCACGATCCTTGTTTCCTCATTGCACTCAGCTGTCCCTTGTCACTAATCATTGCACTCAGCCTATTCCCCATTAGCATTGTCATTTCCCTGTGTATATAAGCCAAACTCTCTGTTCACAAACATGATGAGCTGCTTGAACATTTGATCTCAAACGGTAATAATGTCAAATTTGAAAAATTATTTAACTGTGTTTGAAAAGTAATGTGTAAACATATTAACTATAAATATAAAACTAACATTTAACATTCTTCTATATCCTGCTATAGATGAGCTCATCCCTTAACAGTCGTCCACACACCAAGAACTGGACTGAGATCAGGATTGACTCTGATGTGAATGTGAACTCTCTGTATAGAGCCCTGACTCATCTGAAGAAAACTCATGAGACACTGAATGAACAGCTCAGTCAAACTGGTATGTGAATATCAAATACAGTTTTTTTTTTTGTCATTAACTAAGAACATTTTTCAAGTAATATTATGGGTTAAATCCAATTTAAGTTCAGTTTGTAAAGGACCATTTCAAAAATGTAATAAAACAACTAACCTTGTAAAGTCTTAGACCTCTATTGTAAGTATATTTACTGTTAACAGATTCTGTCACATATGTTTTACAAACAAATGGACGAGCAACATTTTCATGCCACTGATGCTTCCATTACAGAAAAACTCACTGAAATTAGTTGAATAATTTATGATTATATTGTCATCTGTGTCCACAGGGTTGAAGTTTGTGCAGAAGTTTGCAGGTACAGTGTGACTAACTCCATTTTCTTCAATACACTTCAATACTTTTTTATATAATCTGTATTATTTACTCTCCATCTGAAAAAGTTTGATCTGAAGTTGATTGATAATGTCTGATCTCTCTCAGTGGATGTGACTCTGGATCCTGATTCAGCGAATCCATATCTCATCCTGTCTGATGATGGAAAACAAGTCAGGCATGGAGATGTTAAGCAGAAGGTCCCAGAAAACCCAAAGAGATTTAATCAGGGTCTTCGTGTTCTGGCAAAGCAGGGATTCAGTTCAGGGAGATTTTACTATGAGGTGCAGGTGAAGGGAAAGACTGAGTGGACTTTAGGAGTGGCCAGAGAATCCATTAACAGGAAGGGGGAGATCAGACTGAGACCTGAGGATGGAGTCTGGACTCTGATTCTGATGAATGAGAATCAACATATAGCTTGTGATGATCCAGCGGTTATATTTCCTCTGATAGAGAAACCTGAGAAGGTTGGTGTGTTTGTGGATTATGAGGAGGGTCTGGTCTCTTTTTATGACGTGGAGTCCAGATCTCATATCCACTCTTTCACTGGTCAGACTTTCACTGACAAACTCTATCCATATTTCAGCCCATGCAATAATGATGAAGGGAAAAACTCAAACCCACTGATCATCACTCCTGTCAGTTAAAATGAAAAATATTTTAAGAATATGTAAATAAAAATGTGATAGACAAAATGTGTACAAGTGCAAAAAAAACTATTTGCAGGCCCTCAAAAAAAAAAAAAAAAAAAAAAAAAAAAAAAAACCCACATCAACTATAATTAAATATTTGTGAGTTATGTTGTGTGAAAAAAAATATGTTCACACTTTAGATTAAGGTTCAATTCTTACTATTAAGAACTTTTGCCACAATAAATTTCTAATTACTGTTTATTAATAGTTAGTAAGTTGTTAAAGGGTTAGTTCACCCAAAAATGAAAATTCTGTCAGTAATCACTCTCCCTCATGTTGTTTCAACCCCGTAAGACTTTCATTCATCTTCGGAACACAAATTAAGATATTTTTGATAAAATCTGAGAGCTGTCTCACTCCTCCATAGGCTTCTATGGGATCGAAACTTGCCGGCCCAGAAAGTTAGTAAAGACATCGTTAAAATAGTCCAAGTGACTACAGTGGCTCAACCTTAAGTTTATCAAGCGACGAGAATACATTTTGTGCGCAAACCCCCCCCAAAAATAATGACTTTATTCAACTATTCATTTTCTTCTGTGTGTTTCTCTGAGTGAGTTCAACCCAGAAGCGCTGCGCTGTTACACTACGTGAAGTTTTATTGCATGGATTAAGGCATTCATATGTGCTTTATAAGTGCTAATAAACAGCCAATATCCTGGTAATAAGAAACTAGATAATAGTGAGAATTGGACCCTAAACTTAAGTTTTACCAAATAACCACGGTTACATTTGAATGGGCAATTTATTACGAGTCTATATTTTTTAACCCCTTAACTGTCACCCCCCTTTTTGAGAATGGACATTAAAATGCACTATTCAAGCTTAAATGGTTGTAATTCAAGAATGCTTTGGAGTATAGACCTAAGTTTGGTCTTGTTTTAAAGGTAAAAAATAGCAGATTATTGCTGAAGTGAAAGCACTTCAAAAAATTAAAGTATGAAAAAGTTATGGAAGTTTAAATTTACATTAAATCAAATATAATTAAATATTTTTATTTTATATAAAATATATATTTTACAAAATATGTTTTACAAAAAAATTACTATAAAATCAAAGCCAAATATCTAACCAAGTTGTGTTCCAAATTTGAAGTTGATAACACAAAAAATGAAGTTCCCATGAGATTTTGTTTAGGCGTATTACCAAAAATAGCCACCGGGTGTCATTGAATTCCATTGAATTTTACTGTATGCATTCTACCATAACAAATTAATAAATTTCTGTCCAAATATCACTTCTGTCACAAAATATGGAACCTTGAGACTCAGACCTTTCTGACAATATGTGTTTTGTCAAGATTAGAAAATATTTTGATCATAAATTATGAAACATAAGGATGCCCAAAAGGGGAGGAGCCTGATAAAATAATTTAGAGTACCGTTTCTATGGTAACACAATGTCCAATTTCAAAACAGTTTTCACAGGATGAATTCTGAGATCATAAGCTTTCAAATGATACCCAATTTATGATAACTAATAAAATATGTAATATAATAAAAAAAAAGCGATAAAAAATATAATACAATATTTTAGAGGATAATATATATATTATACTTTTTAGAAGATAATATTATTTTATAATTTTTTATTGACAAATACTAGATTATATATTTTCTAATGAAATTTTAGCATAAAAACCAACATATCAATTATTAAAAGTGTGTGCGTCAAATTTTTGTGACGAAGATCAGGGGCCTCATGTATAAAACTTTGCTTAGATTTCATCCTTAAAGTGTGCGTACGCACATAAGGCAGAATTTGCGTACGCACAAAAGTTTTCCGATTTATAAAACCGTCCATACGCCAGAACCTGCGCAGAATTCACTTTATAAATCCCAGTCAGCGGAAGATTGTGCGTACATGCGTCTCCTCCCCGAAATAACCATATATGGAGCTTACAACACCTAGTTTTACTATGCATATCCTCGTCTGCATATCATTTGCATATAATTATTCATCCACGTGATAACGTTTAACGGTACAAGACACATTACATTAATAAAAATCATGTATTTGCCTATCTTTGTCTTGTTTTTGAATACATAAATCAAATAGTGTAAAATACATTTAATCTTTTCCACTGGCCGAATAGTATTTTTAATTGATTTATATTTTTAATGGAAACAGATAGGCCTTGGGCATTATTTGCACGAAACTATTTTCTCAGACAATCTGGTATTATCATGATAAGCAATTATCTCTGTGGTTAAAACATTTAAACACAGCACGCTACAGGAAACGTGTTCAAAAACATCGCATCCACAACAAATATTTCTATTGATTGAATTTGAATATAAAAAATGTTGTAAACGTCAGTTTCACTAAACGGCCCAACGCGCTCGCTGGCGCGGACATTTAAGAAGGGATGGATATTTGTTTCAAGTGACAGGTTGGTGAGCGAAATTATATTTGTATTATCTTGTATTTCTTTAGATTTTCTGTCTAAAAGTGATCTTCTGCAAGACACCAGTGCAGAGCTATAATGAAATAGAGTCCAAATTTTATTAAAATCAATGAATCCATCAAACTCCATCATAATCATATCATAATGATAATTCAGGTTGATGCAATTTGATTTATTGGGTGATGTAATAGGATAATTTAGAAGTTTTTAATTTTAAATAGTTATTGCTATTTGGGCCAGTTGGTGTCGCCAAAACACATACTCTTCTAAAAGAGTGCGTACGCACGGTCAAGAGCATCCTTACGGTGCGCACTTATTTACGCCAAGTTTATATTTTATAAATCCCGATATGTGCGTGGAAAAATGCGTACGCATATTTCTATGCCCATTTTGTGCGTACGCAACGTTTATACATCAGGCCCCTGAACTCCTGTTATTATGTAGATTTTTTGAGGTGCACTCTTGTCATAAATTCATCTATTTCTGTTCCTACATAATTTATAACAAAAAAACAGTCCTAAATATCTATTTAGGAGTCTTAGAACTTTCCAACGATATATAGTTTGTCATAATTAGATTAGGATTAAATAGTAATATAGGGAAGTAAAGTTAGGCGTCCTGTATACGGGGGATAATTTGGCAGGGGGTCGAAATTCGGCACAACACCTGTTCAACCAACTGTTGAAGTTTGTAGAGGATTACCGAGGAGTCTGATGAGTGAGTTGACTAGCCTATACTATGCAAGCCTGAGGAACGTACTGGAAATATGCTTATTATGGCTATTGTTATTAAATAACATTTTATTAAAACCTGCAAAAACCTTTCTGTCGAGAGATGTAAATACATTTACTGTAGCCAGTTTATTGTGCATTCAGGTTATATTTTAAGTTGTTAAGCAAAATCAATGATAATATTGTGGTCAATAAAACAAAATGCAATTGATTATAGTTAACATGACAATGTGTACAAAACTAAAGTAGCTTAAATTCACATTTATTTTTACGTTTCTGTCAGTCTGAGGTGTCGTTGCTATAACTCGTTTCTTTGGGTTGCGTTGCGTGTCTTGCTTCGGTCTTGGCTGACGGGGCCAGTCTCTGTTTTCGAGGGTTTAAAACTCCGGAGTAGTTTGTGGTTTTGCGTTTTAAAATGAAAATGCACTTGTGTAAACGTAGGTATCCCATAGTCTGCTCGGGAACCGATGCTCTCGAGCCAAATGTGGTTCTTTCAGTGAGTATATGGCTCGACGGCAGGAAAAATATAAACCAAACAATTTTTTAACTTCTTTCCCCCCGATAATAAAAGGTAGTGAGTCAATTCAATTAAAAATCCACATATCACATATTTTAAAATATTACATAATTAATTGAAGCCTGTTTGTCATGTATAATACACCGGCCAATCGTCATCTGGCACAAGTTCAAATTTCATTGGACAATGTGAAGTGGAGCGGTAATTTTCCGGTCATTTATAAATAAATCGTTTGAAAATGTACATTTGTGAAGTGATCTGAATCTGCGTCGTTGAACTAATGGATGTTAATTGACTACAAAGTACTGCACAAAACCAGCACCAAAAGTAGCATTAATGGTAAGTATAGTATTCAAGTCACTTGTATTTAGTCTATATTGATAAACTGTTTACCATTTGATGAAACTATCATAGTTTGTTAAATGAAGCCAAGGCCTACAGGCCTATTATGTGAAGTGTAGGCTGACAACAACACGCGAAATGGTGACTTTATTATTTTAACATTTTTGATAATTTTGCAGCAATAGTATAATAGTACAGTACTACTGGACAAAAATTTGCACACACATTACTTTTTTTTTTTTTTTAAAGAAGTCCCTTATGTGCATCAATCCTGCATTTATTTGATCAAAAATACAGAAAAAAAATGATTACAATTTAAAATAATGGTTTTCTATTTTAATATACTTAAAAAATATATTATTTCTGTGATGCAAAGCATGTATATATATATCCAGCTTTTTTCCCACTTTTTTCCCATTGGTTTTTGAGCCGGTTCTTTTGGACAGTTCGTTTCAATGAACCTGTTCTAAAACCGATTCTTCTGTTCCTTACGCGGAAAATTAGACTTGGCAACACTACAACTTAAAAAATGCTGTGAGCAACAAATTTGGCACTAAACAATGCCTTTAGTGGCACATCCACAAGAATAAATAGCATGTCTCACCTCAGACATACTCAAAAGCTTGCACAATAGGCCTACATGATGCAGCTTCCCCCCTCTCAAACATACTCAGACAATGAATATATACACATATATACAAGATACACACCATATTTGGAGGAGAAATGGCAGTGCACATTACCCTAAAAACACCATACAACTTGGTGTTGGCTCTTGGACAACTTTTCTGATTATTCTTTTCACTCCTCTGTCAGAAATCTTGCGAGGAGCACTGGTCGAGGCAAATTTATGGTGAAATGATTGTCTTTCCACTTCCGTATTATGGCCCCAAAAGTGCTCACTGGACCATTCAGAAGCTTAGAATGGCACCTATAACCAATGCCATCATTATGTTTTGCAACAATTAGGTTGCGAAGGTCTTGAGACAGCTCTTTGCTTTTACCCATCATGAGATGTCTTGTGTGACACCTTGGCAATGAGACCTTTTTGTAGGCCATCATTTGGGACTGAACCAGCTGTTATTAATTTCCACTGACAGGGGGTTTTCAGCAGTTGTCTTGGCTTTCCATGCCTTTTTGTACGGAGCCCCCCTAGTCCCACTTTGTCAAAAAAATTAATTATAACTATCTTGTGGCCTCAAGATAGTAACTCGTGGCCTCAAGATAGTATCTCTGTGCACGAGATACTATCTTGAGGCCACGAGATACTATCTTGAGGCCACGAGTTACTATCTTGAGGCCACGAGTTACTATCTTGAGGCCACGAGTTACTATCTTGAGGCCACGAGATAGTATCTTGAGGCCACGAGTTACTATCTTGAGGCCACGAGTTACTATCTTGAGGCCACGAGATAGTATCTTGAGGCCACGAGTTACTATCTTGAGGCCACGAGATAGTATCTTGAGGCCACGAGTTACTATCTTGAGGCCACGAGTTACTATCTTGAGGCCACGAGATACTATCTTGAGGCCACGAGATACTACCTTGAGGCCACGAGATACTACCTTGAGGCCACGAGTTACTATCTTGAGGCCACGAGATACTATCTTGAGGCCACGAGATAGTATCTTGAGGCCACGAGTTACTATCTTGAGGCCACGAGTTACTATCTTGAGGCCACGAGTTACTATCTTGAGGCCACGAGTTACTATCTTGAGGCCACGAGATACTATCTTGAGGCCACGAGTTACTATCTTGAGGCCACGAGATACTATCTTGAGGCCACGAGATACTATCTTGAGGCCACGAGATACTATCTTGAGGCCACGAGTTACTATCTTGAGGCCACGAGATAGTATCTTGAGGCCACGAGTTACTATCTTGAGGCCACGAGATACTATCTTGAGGCCACGAGTTACTATCTTGAGGCCACGAGATAGTATCTTGAGGCCACGAGTTACTATCTTGAGGCCACGAGATACTATCTTGAGGCCACGAGTTACTATCTTGAGGCCACGAGATAGTATCTTGAGGCCACGAGTTACTATCTTGAGGCCACGAGATAGTATCTTGAGGCCTCAAGATAGTAAAGTGTCTGACACATGGACCCTTTGTTATTAAACTGGACCCTGTAGTGCAATACTTCACATTCTGTGCAATATTCTCTGTTTTAATATTCAGTGTGCAATATAGTTTGCTGCAGTTCTGCTTCTATTTATTTACTAGTACTGTTCATCACAATTCTGTTAATACAGTAATGTAAATCTTGTAGGCTGCATATCCACAGTCCTTTATAATTCTTCTTCATATTTTATAGCCTATATTTATACTTTTTACATGTATATAATTTTTGTCGTGGCCACAACATATAAACTCGTGGGAACGTGATATTAAGTCGTGGGAACGTCATAATATCTTGTGTGAACGTCATATTAAGTCGTGGCCACGAGATCATTTTGGCAACATGACATCATGACTTTGCGTAAACATACACGCCACTTTCAAGTCAAGTGGCGTGTTATTTATACGTATTTTGAGCTTTCCGCGTGTATGTCCACGCCGTTAAACGTCAGAGTGATTCCGCGTGTATGTGTACGCCGTTAAATGTCCGAGCGAAACGGAGGAAAATGTATATCTACATCTGGGGAGCAATATTTTTTTTTCCTAGGATGGTAGGGGAACACTCATAAATGGTATTAACCCGAGTGATGGGTAGGTTTAGGGACGCGGTTGGGGTAGGTCATATATATTTATATACAGTAATGAAACGTAAATCAACGGCGTTGATAAACACGCTGAAAAGCGATTATGCGTGTTGATAACACGCCAAAAATGGAAATACGAATTGGCGTGTCATACATACGCCATTTCATGAGATCAGTCTGATTTTGTTGAGGTAACGACATCATGTCGTGGCCACGCGATGCAAAGTCGTAGCCTCGAGATCATATGTTGAGGGAACGATATATTTTTCTCGTGGCCACGACTTCATATTTTGAGAGAACGACATCTATTTGTCGTGGCCACGAGTTGAGGGAGCCACAGTGGCCAATACTGTAACCGTACCATAGCATAGACTGGGCTACAGCAGAGATGGAGATGACAGAAGAAATAACATTTTGCTTTAAATTAGGAATGTCATAAAAAGATATAGTGCGGTCTTTGGCATTCTTAAATTGGATGGGCTTTTTTGTCGCACTTTTGCACTGGCATGAAGTTGGTTTGACGTTGGACGTTCGATATTCGCATACTTAGGGGTCGTCTCAAAATTACATGCGAAGTTGGCATAAATGTTTCTAACTTCAATAGCATTTGAAGACAATGATTTACAGTCATAAAACCAACTGTACATTGTTCACCCAGGTCTCGTGTATGATGCACACCTTTTAGATTTTTTATATTTATGACAATAAACTGCTAAATCATATGCAAATATTGCTATGTATTTCACTACTGTCACATACCTGACACCTAGATGAACAATGTACAGTTGGTTTTATCACTGTAAGTCATTGTCTTCAAATGCTATTGAGCTTTAAATATTGTCATATTCTGTATATGATCACACAGTAGTGCAATACATAGCAATATTTGCATATGATTTAACAGTTTATTGTCATAAATATCAAAAATCTAAAAGGTGTGCATCATACCTGACACCTATGAACAATGTACAGTTGGTTTTATCACTGTAAGTCATTGTCTTCAAATGCTATTGAGCTTTAAATATTGTCATATTCTGTATATGATCACACAGTAGTGCAATACATAGCAATATTTGCATATGATTTAACAGTTTATTGTCATAAATATCAAAAATCTAAAAGGTGTGCATCATACCTGACACCTAGATGAACAATGTACAGTTGGTTTTATGACTGTAAGTCACTGTCTTCAAATGCTATTGAGCTTTAAATATTGTCATATTTTGTATATGATCACACAGTAGTGAAATACATAGCATTATTTGCATATGGTTTAGCAGTTTACTGTCATAAATATCAAAAATATTAAAGGTGTGCATCATACATGAGACCTATATGAACAATGTACAGTTGGTTTTATGACTGTAAGTCGTTGTCTTCAAATGCTATTGAGCTTTAAATATTGTCATATTTATACAGCGTCTGTTCAAAAACTTTAGATTAAAAAAAAAAAAAAGTGAAGCAAAAACTGTGCTTAGTCGTCTTATTTATACTGATAACCCAAGGGCAATAAGGAGGGGCAAGGTCAAAAGGTCAAATCCATCAATCATCATTAATTAAAAAGCCATCAATCATTTTTGACAGGTGCCGTCTCTAATCACTACTTATATTCTTACACCGTTTGCACACTCAGCGGGGATGAATGAGGAACTGGTCCATATTTATGATTATGGGCAGAGCAATATGACATCACTGCAGGTGTGTAAAGACTCAAGTAAAAGTGAAACTGTACAGATGAACTGGAAGCTTCCTCAAACAACATTTCTTTTCAGAAACTCTGAAATTAACAACCAGATCTGATATTCACTCACAGGTAAGTGATGGAAATATAAGAGCTAGTTCAGTAGTTTGGTAGCATTTGGAAACAGCATCAGATTGTTGGTAAAAGTACTGTCATTTTTCAGCTGAAATCAAAGTCACACTTTAGAGAGTTTAAAAATAGTAAGTACTTAGACTGGCGACAAAATTAACAAAAGAAAAACGGGTAGTTGAAACGACCCTCTTCCTCACTGCCAAAAGTATTTTCCTGAGGTGCTGTAATTAATGTTGTGAAATAATTTCTTAATTATAGTATCAACACTACAGCACCAAGATCATCTCATCTGAGCTGCCTCATTGGTCTGTCACTGCTCGTCAATGTCAAAATATTTGAGATGACCAATCAAATCAAAGTAGGCGGACTAAATGTTCACAGAACATGATGAGTGAGAATTCCACTGCGACTGCACACTTCAATAAACGGCATAAGTGTGAGATAAGACACAAGTAGCTAAACTAAACATTTCATATCTGACAGCTGTTTTAGGATAGAAATGTTAAACGACCATCAAAAATAATCTGGCAAACTAATAAACTTTTGTCTAATTTTTCCATTTTGAATTGAAAATAGGGTATAATAATCAAATAATAAATAATAATCGAATAATCAAATTCATCCACATACTATAATGAAATGTGGATTGAAATGCTCACACACATACAAGTGAAATGCTTTAACAAACACAACTGAAACGCTCTCATACATACAACTGAAAATATTACGCTCACACACACAACTGAAATGCTCATACAAGTGAAATACTTTTACAAACACAACTGAAAAGCATTTCAGTATGTTGTATGACAGCATTTCAGTATGTTGTATGAAAGCATTTCAGTATGTTGTATGACAGCATTTCAGTATGTTGTATGAAAGCATTTCAGTTGAAATGGAAGGTGGTTAAAGTCCCCACTCCAGTCCAGTTGGTGGCAGTAGTGCACCTCAAGACGAAGAACTAGAAGCTGTTGAAAGAAAGCAGTGCACCTCAAGACGAAGAACTAGAAGCTGTTGAAAGAAAGCAGTGCACCTCAAGACGAAGAACTAGAAGCTGTTGAAAGAAAGCAGTGCACCTCAAGACGAAGAACTAGAAGATGTTGAAAGAAAGCATAGTAAACTGCGCTAGTAAACTGTGTGTGAGTGTTTCAGTTGTGTGTGTGAGCGTAATATTATCAGTTGTATGTATGAGAGCGTTTCAGTTGTGTTTGTAAAAGCATTTCACTTGTATGTGTGTGAGCATTTCATTATAGTATGTGAATGATCGGTTTCATATGTGTGTGTGTATGTGAGAGGAAAAGTACATGTAGATGCATGGTAATTCTGAATAATGTCCCTAGGGGCACCTCATATATGGGCGTCAGTTTGGTTTGAAATGTGCTGGGGACAGAGACGCATTCAGAGGTGCATTTTTAGAAGTGCATTTTTAGACGTTAGGACTTATATATAAAGTGTTAGGACTTATATATAAAGGACTTATATTTTAGTGCATTTTTAGACGTTAGGACTTATATATAAAGCCCATGAGAACCGTGTGGACTCAACCCACAGCCGCTCCGCTGCCCTGCTGAAAATGTGAAGCAGAAACGCTTAATGTCAGATAACGTCCATAATAATTGGACTTTGGGTTAGATTTTTTGACAGTTTTCAGTGGTTATGAGGAGCAATATGAGAGAGAAAATTGAATGAAAAAAAATGAATGCATCATTGTACCAAGCCTTTCCTCGGGCGGCTGCATCCACTGCGATGAACTGACCATGTCGACCCTGCGGGCTCGACTTGAGATGTTCGACGCTGTAACTGCGCCTCCGCCGGACCACGCTGCAAGAAGCGTCGCTCCCAGAGGCTACCGGAGCCTGATATGGCCTGCAAGCGCTCACCGAAACCTTCTCCGCGAGCCTCGCCACCACCTTCCCCGCGCTCCCTCCCAGATGCACAGATGCCTGTTGATGCCTCGGGAGATGAAGCGGAAGAGGACGCCATTAAAGACAGTTGTTCTCTCTTGGCGTCAGAAAGCGAGGACTGGTCTGGCTCCAACCCAGACCCCTCCCCTTCGCTCCAGGAGTCCGCTGGGTCTCAGGCCGGCGTGGAGGCTGAGCTTATTCGCCTCCTCACCAAAGCAGTCGGGCAACTCGGCCTCGAGTGGTCCCCGCCTCAAGAGCCCACGTCCAACAGACTCGACGGGTGTTTCCTGCCTGGCCGCCGTCCAGCGCCCGCGTCCAGATCTCCACCCTTCCTGCCGGAGCTTCACGCCGAGCTCACTAAATCGTGGAACGCTCCATTCTCCGCGAGACTTCACTCCTCTATCTCCTCGACGCTCTCCCAAGTGGACGGCGCTAGTGAGAAGGGATGCAAGTCCATTCCCCCAGTGGAAGAGGCAGTAGCAGCGCACCTCAGTCCGCCGTCCGCTGGATGGCGCGCTAAGGGACAAGCTGCTTCCGCCCTGCACTCGATGGCCATGCTACAGATCCTCCAGGCCGATCTCCTCTGTGAATGGGACGAGAAAGGCACGGATCAGTCCCTCGTGACGGATTTGAGGAGCGTGACGGACCTTTCTCTTCGCGACACGAAATCCGCAGCCCAGGCCATTGGACGATGCATGGCCTCGCTCACCGTCACAGAGAGGCACCTATGGCTGACACTCACGGATATGAGGGAAGCTGAGCGTGCGGCTTTTCTGAATGCCCCGCTCTCTCCAACCGGTCTCTTTGGCCCAGCCGTGAGCGGGATTGTGGACCGTTTCTCTGAGGTACAAAAGACCACTCAGGCCATGAAGCTCTTTTTGCCTCGACACTCGAGCTCCACCGCAGGCCGCTCTCAGAAGCAGCCGCCTGCCCGTAGTTCGACTCAGCAGTCCTCCCAGCCTCCTCCTCTGCAAGGCTCACGCCAGAGATCGCGCTCGTCAAGCCGCCGCAGGCCGCCTCCCCCACGGGGACCCCGGCCTAGGATTGCGCTGACACCCGAGCCAGCGAAGTCCTCCTAGCATCAAGGAAGAAACAGTGGTTGAGTCCCGCTGCGGCCGGACCGCCATCAAAACATCTCGCTCTGTCAGTTCCCTTAAAAAAGGCGACTGCAGATGGGTATTCTGCAGCCAACGAGTGCGTTGTGCAACCCGCTCACCTGCACATAAACACCGTTTTTACGGCGACCCAGAGAAATCTCATGAAGAGTACAATTTCTGGTTATCCGGCTCACGCCGTTGGTGTTAGAAAATGTGCCCTCTTCCCAGTGTTCACCCCTACACATAAGCACGGTTTCCCTGGTGTCATTCACTCATGCAGAGCCCACTCTCATTAAGCTGGCGTACTGTATGGCGTAGTGTTAAGTGTAGGAAATGTGCCCACAGAACAGTGCCCACACCTACACACTGCCCGCTCTGTTACACCCTTGTCCCAGGGAACAGAAAATATAAAGCCGACACACAACGGCTATGTCATAAGACCTGTGGCTGCTCACAAGCACTCACGCTTACTGACAAACACATCACGCCCAGCGCTGTACAAGCGCCACGGCCTTTTTCACATGAAGCGTTTCCCATCCAAGCTGACCGGGACGTTACATGCAAACTCGCCATTCTCAGCACGCTGCTGTATACAAGCACTGAGAGCGCGCTCACAGCGCCAGTGCCTCAGACTCAGGTTCACGAGCCCACACTGTGCGGCGATCGGGACCAAGAGACCATTCTACCCCTAGCCATGCATGCAGAGGCCTGGGAGGCTATTCCGGGAGTGTCAGAATGGGTGCTAAATACAGTGAAGCAAGGCTATTCACTGCAATTCGCTCGCCGCGCTTCCGAGCCCGGACCGAAACGAAAGTGAATCTAGAAGTAGCACACCTACGTTCAAAATGATTACAACCAGACAAATCCTCGCGCAAATTCACCCAAGGGACTGGTTTATATCTCTCGATCTGAAAGACGCATATTTTCAGATTCAGATTATACCCCGTCATAGGCCATTCAGAAGATTCGCCTTCGACGGTCAGGTATATCAATACACCGTCCTCCCGTTTGGCCTGTCCCTAGCACCTCGTACATTTATGAAGTGCATGGACGCGGCTCTCGCTCCCCTCAGAAGTCAGGGTATGCGAATATTGAATTATTTGGATGATTGGCTGATTCTAGCGCAGTCAGAGATAGAATTGATATCTCACAGGACGCGGCTTCTCAGCCACCTGGGAAATTTGGGTCTCACGGTCAACTGGACCAAGAGCTCATTACTGCCCAGCCAGACGACCTCTTTTCTGGGGATAGATCTGGACTCTGTGTCTATGACGGCCCACCTGTCAACGCAGCGCGCGCGCCGCGTTCGACACCTAGCTGCTTCATTCCGGACGGGCAGCCTTGTTCCCCTGAAAAATTTTCAGAGAATGCTAGGCTGCATGGCTTCAGCCGCAGCGGTGCTTCAGCTGGGTTTGCTACGTATGCGCCCGCTACAGCGCTGCACGAGTACCACACCGAGCTTGGGCTTCCGGCGGTCTGCGTATCAGAGTGACTCAGAGCTGCGTTTCAGCTCTGGAGCCCTGGATAGTGGCCGAGTGGTACCAGTCGGGGGTGACGATGGGAGCCATCCCGTATCGAAAGGTTGGGGTGCCCTGTTCGAGGGCAGACCGGTCTTTGGCCAGTGGTCAGACCGGGAGAAATGCCTTCACATAAACTGTCTGGAGATGATGCCGGTCGAGAACGCGCTGACGCACTTCCTCCCACACCTACGGGGCTACCACGTGCTGGTCCGCACGGACAACATGTCAGTGGTAGCCTACGTGAACCACCAGGGCGGTGTCAGATCCATAAATCTCAATGCTCTGACGGAACGCCTTCTCGTTTGGGTTCAGCACTCCCTGCTCTCGTTGAGAGCCGCACATGTGCCTGGACGCCTAAACAACGGTCCAGACAGACTGTCCAGGGACAATGTTCCCCCGGGAGAATGGTCCCTGCATCCTCAGACAGTCCCGCTGCTGTGGCGCCGTTTCGGCAAAGCCAAAGTCGACCTGCTTGTGTCGAAAGACAACGCTCATTGCCCACGGTTCTTTTCAAAGGACGCGCTGGCCCAAGCGTTTCCCAGCTGCCGCTGTACGCTTTTCCCCCGATCTCGCTGTTACCACAGGTAATCAGGAGAGTCAGGGAGGCGGGCCATGCGGTGCTCCTCGTGGCCCCGCGATGGGAGAACCAAGTCTGGTTCCCAGAATTGATGCAGCTGACCGATCTAGCCCCATGGCCAATCCCGGTGAGAAGGGATCTCCTCTCTCAAGCCGGCGGGTCAATTTGGCATCCTCATCCGGAGCGCTGGTCTCTGCATGTATGGATAATCAACGGATACCCGTTGTCCTGCCAGAAGGGGTAATGAACACGATCACGCAGTCTAGAGCTCCCTCCATGAGAAGGCTCTACGCATCGAAATGGTCTGTGTTACCAACTGGTGCGCAGAAAAGATTTCCACATTAAAGAAGGCGGATCCTCTGCGCACAACTACCTATTACGTAATCGCCACAGGCCAATGGTAGTACAAAAGTGTTTTGCAGCTGAAGCAAACTTTTACGGAAAGTTCCTTTGGCAAGCCACATCAGTTCTTTCTTCGATTTCGCTTGAAGAATATCAGGGCCTTTAAGGCAAGCAGTCTCAGACTGGAAGTTAGAGGCGGAGCTTATAGGCTCAGTGAGGTTAGAGTTAGTGGTGGAGGAACTTCCTTTCAGAAACTGCTGTCTCATATACGCCTTTTTAAGGCACGTATGGCTGCTTTGACTGCTTGACAGTGGTTCATAGTTTAAGTTGTTATAGGTTTTAGTTTTAGTTTTTAACCATGCAACATCCATTTTAGAACACAAACTAAAATATTCAGTCTGTGCACATAACTTGTATTATGAAAGTTGTTCTTTCCAGCAATGTATATGATATATTGTCATTGTTTTGTCAGTCATGGCGTCTTCCAGTGGTCCAGCACTAAATGAGGAGCTCCAGTGCTCCATCTGTCTGGAAGTGTTCACTGATCCAGTCACCACTCCATGTGGACACAACTTCTGCAGAACCTGCCTGAGCGAGTGCTGGCCGAAATCACAGACCTGCTTCTGTCCACTCTGTAAAGAAACATTCAGCAAAAGACCTGATCTCAAGATTAATACAACATTCAGAGAGGTTGTGCAACACTTTAAGGAGAAGCTCAAGCTAGGAGGATCTGAGGTGTTCTGTGACTTCTGTGATGAAGGAAAGCAGAAAGCAGTGAAGACCTGCCTGATCTGTCAAAGCTCTTACTGTGACTCTCATCTGGAGAAACATCGCAGAGTCCCACGTCTAAAGAAACACAAACTCATCAATCCTGTGGAAAATCTGGAGGATTATATATGCCAGAAACACGAGAGACCTCTGGAGCTGTTCTGCAGAGATGACCAGACGTGTGTTTGTTTGTCCTGCACTGAAGGAGAACACAGGACTCACAACACTGTTCCTATAGAGGAGGAGAGTCGAGAGAAGAAGGTAAAGAGATACAAACAAAACACTTAAACCTTTATAAGCTTTATAACCTTATAAGGATGACACAAACACAAAACAAGACTATGCAAAGTGAGAATGGAAACACAGGGCTTAAATTGGCAGACTTTAACAGGGGTAATCACACACAGATGAATGAAATCACACATTCATGAGAACAGATAAAAAGGATACTGAGAAATGAGGTCCATAATATAAAAGCCCAGGCGTCAGGAGGAGTGCCCTCTGGTGGAGATTAAGGGCACTCCAGCTGGCGGATGTGAGAGTCGTAACCGTAATTAAGAGATGGCAACCCGTAACGTTCTCCCCGGAGCTGTTCATGTCCTCAGACTCGGATTTATGCATTTCTATGTCAACACTATCAATGCCGAAAGGAATCTGCAGCAGTCATGTGGTACAAGTAAGAGCTCTGTAAGTTGTTTACGTTCATTATTATTTTAATATTATGTGCTTTGAGACATGAGGTCATTTATCGCCGTCTCTTGTGACACTTTCGAGACTCTGAAGGGAGGGTGGGATCTTATCATTATCAAAAGTTAGCTTGCTTGCTAGCCTCACTGAAATCGCCTACCCTATCTTTAAACTGCCAATTTTTTTATTTTTTATTATTATAAATCTGCTAAAAGCTGATTTTTTCAATATTTTAAGAATGTTATCCTCAAAGACATTTCCAGCCACTTTTAATACGATTTTTTTCAAATGATAAAGTTATGTGTTTTTCTCTGTATGTAGAATCATCTGGCTAAGAGACAAACTGATGTACATCAGATGATCCAGGACAGAATAAAGAAGATTCAAGAGATCCAGCACTCAGTAGAGCTGAGAAAGGTGAGTGGAAGTTAAAACATTGTAAATTGATAATGCATTATATTTCATTCTGCTTAATAAAGGTTATCAATTAAACAGATAAAACTTAATAGACAGATCTTCTATTTGATCTCATTTATCAGAGAAACACAGATAAAGAGAAATCCTCCAGTGTGGAGCTCTTCACTGATCTGATCCGCTCCATTGAGAGATGTCAGTCTGATCTGCTGAAGATGATGGAGGAACAGCAGAAAGCAGCAGAGAAACAGGCTGAAGATCTCATTAAAGAGCTGCATCAGGAAATCACTGAGCTGAAGAGGAGAAACACTGAGCTGGAGCAGCTCTCACACACTGACGATCATCTCCATCTCATACAGGTCTGTCAACATCTGTCTCAGTCAAGATGTACAATATTACAGGACAAACTCTCTGTTCACAAACATGATGAGCTGCTTGAACATTGTATTTGTAACAGTCTGTTAGAAATTGTACAAAAGGGAATAAAATGGTTATAAAGTCAAATTTGAAAAATGAGTTAACTGTGTTTGAAAGGTAGCTACTGTGTAAAACATAGGGTTCGTACAAGGTGCTTAAAGGGTTAGTTCACCCAAAAATGAAAATTCTGTCAGTAATTACTCACCCTCATGTTGTTCCAACCCCGTAAGACATTCGTTCATCTTCGGAACACAAATTAAGATATTTTTGATTAAATCTGAGAGTTGTCTCACTCCTCCATAGGCTTCTAAGGGACTGAAACTTGCTGGCCCAGAAAATGTATTAAAGACATCGTTAATATAGTCCAAGTGACTCCAGTGGCTTAATCTTAAGTTTATAAAGCGACGAGAATACTTTTTGTGAGCAAAAACAAACAAAAATAACGACTTTATTCCACTTTTCATTTACTTCTCTCTGGGCCTCGGATCTTTTCACGTAGTGTTTAAGCGTAGCGCGTCTGTGTTGCACGTCACCACGTAGGCTCACTATTGGCCGACGCTGGTCATGTGTGTGATGCGTCTGACAAATAATCCATTTTCTTGTCCCTTATAATCCACATAATGCAGGGGAAACTGTAAAATGAACTGCAGCAGTGCTGAAAACTTGCACCATAAAATTACAACACTCGAACGATAAATGTATGTATATAAATGTATATAAATGTATATAAATGTATGTTTCTTTTCCATGCATCATTTTATTATATCCATGTATGTGGTTACAGTCAAATCATAACAGTGAAATCGCCCTCGAACTCTTCTGTCTTGTCTGCACTCGAGACGGTGACGTGAGCTCCACTGAAAAGTCTTCTTTCCTATTGGTTGTCGCTCGCGAAAATCGCTTTCTATTTGCATAAAGTTGAAATTTTTCAACTTTTGTCGCTTGTCTCTTGTTGCTTGACACGCCCACATTCTTTCGCCAACGGTCACTGTCGCTTGTGTCGCCGGAAGTCGCCAGCGCTCCATTGGAATGAATGGGATTGTGTCGCTTTGTCGCTGTGTGACGCTGGCGGTGTGAACGGGGCTAGGGTTAGGCATTAAAATAATGCACTCATGGTATGGCAGCAAAGTTTCTTGATTATTACGCAGGAATGAGAGTATAGTTCCTAGCCATATCAGCCTAGAAAATCGCAACTTTACATTTTCCATCGGTCTTAGTACACAGTGTAACTACAGAAGAGTCAAGTTTTAAATAGGAAAAATATCGAAACTCTTTGTTCATTTTTTTGAGAGAGATGCTAATGGTCCTGTCCGGTTCAATTCATTATGCTAAGCTATGCTAAAAGTGGGACAAATGCGAAAACGGTAAAACTCAACTGTTTAACTCTGGGGGAGTTGTAAAATGAGCCTATTTCCAAAAAAAGTGGAGTATCCCTTTAAAGCAGAGTGCTCTGGGTAATATTTTATATCCTGTCAAAACATAATCATTGCTATTGCATTTGTATTTTTCAAACACTTACAACACAAAACACATTTCATAAGCTGGAGTGTGTACTCTTGTGTACACACACACACACACATTAATAATACTCTAATATGTAATTTGTTCACAATGTCCCACCACACAATAAATCATTATACCATTTCAACTAGACACATTCAAAATGCAAAAAGATTTGTTTTTCCAAACTGTTTGGAGCAATTTGTTATATTTTTGTAATTTTTGTATAACTTATTTGTAATTTTGAAATATAACATTAAAGAGTATATTTGATGTGATGAATTGCTCTGTCATTTATCAGATTTACCAATTGTTATAATTTCAGTTTGTGCTGGTTAATTATGAACAATGGGTAATTTGGGGGGCGGGGACAGGTGGGGGCGGGGCTCCATTAGGGCTCCTCCCCCAACCGCATGTGATCTCACTCAAAGCTTTTGATAAAACTTGAGAACCCTGCTTCTGCTGTAGATGAGCTCATCCCTGGACAGTCGTCCACACACCAAGAACTGGACAGAGATCAGGATTGACTCTGATGTGAATGTGAACTCTCTGCATAGAGCCCTGACTCATCTGAAGAAAACTCATGAGACACTGAATGAAAAACTCAGTCAAACTGGTATGTGAATATCAAATACAGTAGTTTTTCTTCATTAACTAAAAAAAAATAATGTTTTCAAGGAATAATATGGGTTACATCCAATTTAAGTTCAGTTTGTAAAGGACAGCATTGTTTAAAAAATGTAATAAAACAACTAACCCTGTAAAGTTCTTTACATGTAAACTCGTGTTAAAGCAGTTTTACTTTAACGACAAGGGAAGGATGTAACTATTTGTGTACATGTGTAATGGAAACCTAGCCTGACTACGTCAGACTTCGTACTTCCGCTCAATTTCATTTCGCTTCTGTACTCAGTCTGAGACAGCTTCAGAGCTTTCTGTTTGCCACCGGTCTGGAAACAGCCGGGCCAATCAACGAACAGAGGGCGGGCTGAGAGCCGTGACGTACACGCTGATTGTACCGTGGATGCGTAGATTTACTTAACTTAACCTGCAAAAGTCGTTCACAGCCATGTTCACTCCGGTATTTCGCTCGATGGTTTTGTTTTCGCATCATAAATGTGTTTACAGTGAAAGTTAAATGCGGCCGAGCATGCGCATAACACACGCCATAACCAAACGTTATGTGATTGGCTTACGGGTAACCAATGATTTTAAACTTCAGACAAGCGCCCCCTAGCAAGAGAGAAAACACTTCTCTGTTATGCCATTCCAGACTCTGTCTACGAAGCAAAGTGAAGTAGCAGAGTCTGGTATTACCAGGCTACTGGAAACCCAGTAATGGGCACAAAAAATGCGTGGCTGAATTAAACAGGCAGAATGAATACAAAAAAAGTTTAAAATAGAAATGAATATTTATTCAAACTTGCAAAAACATAATAATCCTAACCCAAAAATATAACATTAATGGAAAAATAAAAATCTTATTAAAAAACACCCAAATTAGTTTATTTATCAAACTTTAGTTATCAAGCATCAATCTGAAAATGTTAGATCTGAAAATCTGAAAAATCCTGCAATGTCGAACAAACATGATCGATCTCTCTCTCTCTCTCTCTCTCTCTCTCTCTCTCTCACACACACACACACACACACACACACACACACAGTGTTCACTCTTCACTCCTTTTCATATCTGCTTATGCTGATTAATTTCTTGTTCTAAAGTTAATTATTTTTATACATTTGGATTATTGAAATAAATAATATGTGATTACAATCAAGTCTTGACTTTTAGTGGCAACTTGTGTGGCATAAATACATGTGGCATTGCAAAAACGAGACAACAGACCTCAAACAACAACAACAACAACAACAAAAATCTCAACTTTGATAATAAAAAAAATACTGGTTTAATGTATTTAAACTTTTTAAATATATATATATTCACAAAATATACACCACAAAAGCTGTAATAAGAGCAGTTAGCCACCTCCAGAAAATGAATAGATCTCTATGGGCCTCTGCTGGATGTATATGGTCATTACACTTTTTTCTAAAAGTATATTCACTGCATATTTTTCTCTAACCAGCAGAAAGCAGAATTCTGCCTCTAACACCTAGATCAATAACAAGAAACGACTCAGTATTTAATTTGAATTAATAAAAATGTAATATTTCATATGCATGCTGATGGTGTAGTTGAGGAATTTTGTTAATAAAAAGGCACTTCATATTCCCTAAAAACAAAGCATAAATGTATAGATGAGAAGTAAACAAAAATGATAGGCCTATATAATTTGTATTATTAAAATGTTTATTTTTATACAATCATTATAAATGTTTGCCATATTGACCCTCAAACACCAAGACAGGAGACAAACACAGTATGAGGGTTAAATCCTCATTATATTTGTCCCATAGACCTCCACTGTAAGTATATTTACTGTAAACACATTCTGCATTGTGTTACAAACAACACTTACATGCCACCGATGCTGCCAGTGGAGAGAAACTCACTGAAATTAGTCCTATGATTAATTCATCATTATATTGTCATCTGTGTCCACAGGGTTGAAGTTTGTGCAGAAGTTTGCAGGTACAGTGTGACTGACACCATTTTCTTCAATACACTCACAATACTGTGTTAATCTATATTATATACTGTTGAAGTTGATTGATAATGTCTGATCTCTCTCAGTGGATGTGACTCTGGATCCTGATACAGCGGATTCATATCTCATCCTGTCTGATGATGGAAAAAAAGTCAGTGATGGAGACATTAAGCAGAACGTCCCAGAAAACCCAAAGAGATTTGATAAGGGTTGTGTTCTGGCAAAGCAGGGATTCAGTTCAGGGAGATTTTACTATGAGGTGCAGGTGAAGGGAAAGACTCAGTGGGGGTTAGGAGTGATCAGAGAATCCATTAACAGGAAGGAGAAGATTGACAGTTTCCCAAGTCCTGAGAATGGATACTGGATTCTGGTGCAGATTAAGGAGGATCAAAATGTAGTTAGTGATAATCCATCGGTTATGTTCCTTCAGTGTGTGAAACCTGAGAAGGTTGGTGTGTTTGTGGATTATGAGGAGGGTCTGGTCTCTTTTTATGACGTGGAGTCCAGATCTCATATCTACTCTTTAACTGGTCAGAATTTCACTGACAAACTCTATCCATTTTTCAGCCCAGGCCGTAATGATGGAGTTGAAAACTCAAACCCACTGATCATCACTCCTGTAAGTTAAAATGAAAAAAAAAAAAAAAACTGAAAAGATTGCTAAAACAACAACAACACATCACCTATAATTAAATATTTGTGAGTTGTCTTGTGTGTAATAATATGTTCACACTTTAGATTAAGGTTCAATTCTTACTATTAAGAACTTTTGCCTCAATAAACTCCTAATTACTGTTTATTAATGTCATGGTTCATAAATCCACTGTCTCCCTCTTATGTGTTTGAGTGTGTGTGTGTGTAGGTGTGTGGGCGTGGTTATCAAATCTCAGGCTGATTATTGCGCCAGCTGTAATCAATTCCATTTCCCTTTATATGTTCAATGATCACTGTCTCATGTTGTCAGATCGTTGTGGCTTCCCCGGTGTTGTGTCTTGTTCCAGTGTGCTTCTCTCACCTTCCTCGTGTGGATTATCTTCGTTGTGCTTCGTCTTCGTTGGATTGTTGGTTCCCTGGATTCCTGTATCATTACAGAACGATCTGACCACATCATGGATGCAGCGAGTTCAACCAGTTTGAGCTAATTCATTTGACACAGTATCACAAGAATGGATCAGCAAGAGGAGAGCATCTCTAACACAGGTTGGCGGTACAAGCACTTGTGGCGCAGGTGTCCGAGCTCACCAAACAACTTCAACATCTGAGGGCTCCCGCTGCGCCACCCACACCGCCCGTTCAACCCACCCCGCCAGAGCCGGATTCCCAGCCAGAGCCACGACTACCGACACCAGAGGGATATTCAGGTGAACCTGACTACTGCAGAGCCTTTCTCACTAGATGCTCCATGCATTTTTCGTTGCAGCCACGGACTTTCAACCGTGAACAGTCAAAGGTAACATTTGTACTCCCATTGCTATCGGGTAAGGCGAGCCGGGGAACGGCGGTGTTGGAGAACCAGGATCCATGCTGCACCTCATTCCAGGGACTCTCCGAGGAGATGAGAAGGATTTTCATTCGTGCGGTGGCGGGTAGGGAGGCGGCCAGACTACTTGCAGACCTTCGCCAAGGAGATGGCTCGGTGTCGGAATATTCCATCCAGTTCCGCACCCTGGCCGCAGAGTGTCATTGGAACGAGGAGGTGCAGTGTGACATGTTCCTGCATGGGCTGGCTGACCGTGTTCAAAAGGAGATTTACATTCTGGATCTTCCCAGGAATTTGAATGGACTAGTGGAACTAGCATTGAGAGTCGACGCTCGTTTAAGTCGGGTGGTTCAACAGGCACGCCCGAACCGACCTCAGTACGGCACGGAGGACTCGCGTGCCAGCGGCGGGAACACGGTCAGCCCAGTTTTTGATCACGAGCCCATCCAGGTGGGGAGAGCTCGGCTTTCCCGGGAGGAGGGGGAAAGGCGGAGATCCCAAGGACTCTGCCTGTACTCTGGCAGAGCGGGCCACTTCATCCACTCCTGCCCAGTAAAAGATCAAGCCCGTTAGTAACTGTGAGGCTACTATCGGGTGGGATCTCCGCCCAGAAGACCTCATCATGATCGACCCTCCTCCTGGTAAGACTGAGATGGGCAACCCTTACTGTGCGTTCACACCAAACGCGAACAGCGTGTCAAATTAGCGTCTACCGCGTCTAGTTGGACGCTTGAACATTTTGAATCCATTTGCGTGTCCAGAGCGAAATCCGCTTGTCTGTTTGCAAGATGGCTGATGTTGATCGAGCATTCATCGAGAGAGTTACCGCATCGGAGCGATGCTACAGGTGCTCTATCCCAGCTGCAGAGCATCTGTCCATCTGTCTTCGCTTAGAAAATGTATATGAATTTTTAAATACAGTATATTAAATATTTAAAAACGATCAATGTTTTTCAAACTGTGGTACGGATACCACTGTTGGTGCTCTTTCTAGTGATACTCACTGGTATATACTCACTTTCTAGTGATAGTGATAGTTAACTGCTATATTGAATATTATATTCTGCTATATTGCTATACTCCATTTTGAATGAGTGACTCCAGGCGGGAGTTTATCCCGTCACTTCACCACGTGACAGCAGCAAGCAGGCTCCTGATTGGTTAACGTGGCATGAACAGACGCCAAAGTTCAGATTTTTCAACTCGGGCGTCAGACGCGAATTCACATTAAACGCGTGAAAGCACAAAAAGCACCAAATAAAATCATTCGCGCCAGATGCTCAATTCGCGTCATTTGCGCTGCAGGACCTCCAGACGCATGTAAACACGTCTTTATATTGACTTAACATTGAAATCACTCGCGCCAGACGCTCTATTCGCGTTTGGTGTGAACGCAGCATCACGCACGACACTCAAGCCTTACTGGACTCTGGAGCAGAGGGTACTTTTATGGACTTCAGACTCGCTCACAGACTCCAGATTCCTATCACCTCACTCATGCACAAGATATCTGTCAACGCTCTCAATGGACAAGAACTTCCCAACATTTCTCACACCACAGAACCCATCACACTCATCACACCTGGCAATCACACTGAGACAATATCGTTTCTCCTCATGGACTCACCACTTGCACCCGTGGTTCTTGGTCACCCCTGGCTCACTCAACACAACCCCAGAGTCGACTGGGGTCACAATTCCATATCCACATTGAGTAACAAGTGTCATGAGTCCTGTTTAGTGTCTGCTTGTTCGTCTGTGTCTGATTCTGTATTTCAGGAGGAGGCAGTGGATTTGTCTAACGTGCCCACAGAGTACCTCGACCTGAAGGAAGTGTTCAGTAAGTCCCGTGCTGCTTCTCTTCCTCCGCATCGTCCCTATGACTGTGCTATAGATCTCCTGCCAGGTGATTCTCCAGCTAAGGGCAAGTTATATTCGCTTTCTGTCCCAGAAAGGGAGGCTATGGAGAAATATATTTCTGATTCTCTGGCATCCGGGTTCATTCGTCCTTCCTCTTCTCCAGCGGGGGCGGGGTTCTTTTTTGTGGGGAAGAAGGATGGGTCTCTGCGACCTTGCATTGATTACCGAAGGTTGAACAACATCACGATAAAGAATACTTATTCTTTGCCGTTGATGTCTTCAGCTTTCGAAAGGTTACAGGGAGCATCCGTGTTGACAAAATTGGATTTACGTAATGCCTATCATTTGGTTCGCATAAGGAAGGGTGATGAATGGATAACCATGTTTAACACCCCAAGGGTGTATTTCGAATATTTGGTCATGCCTTTTGGACTGTCCAACTTCCCAGCGGTTTTCCAGGCACTCGTCAATGACGTGCTGAGAGATATGGTTGATCAGTTAATTTATGTCTACCTGGATGACATATTGATTTTTTTCGTCTTCTCTCCAGGAACACGTTCAGCACGTCAGACGAGTGCTTCAGAGGTTGCTATAGAATGGGCTTTTTGTCAAGGCGGAGAAATGCGTTTTTAATGCACAGTCTGTTCCGTTCCTTGGTTACATCGTCTCATCTGAGGGAGTTCGTAAGGATTCTGACAAAGTTAAGGCTGTGGTAGATTGGCCAAGTCCAGATTCCCGTACGGCCCTACAGAGGTTTCTGGGATTCGCCAATTTCTACAGTCGTTTCATTCGCAACTTCAGCCAACTAGCCGCACCTCTGACCGCCTTGACCTCCCCCAGAACGACGTTCAGGTGGTCCGATACAGCCGAGGCTGTATTCCCCAAACTCAAGAACCGCTTTGTTTCGGCTCCCATCCTCATAGCCCCTGATCCTTCACGTCAGTTCATGGTGGAGGTTGATGTGTCAGAGGTGGGGATAGGTGCAGTGCTTTCCCAACGTTCTTCCACAGATGACAAGATGCATCTTTGCGCGTTTTTGTCCCATCGTTTATCACCTGCCGAACGTAACTATGACATTGGTAACAGAGAGTTGTTGGCAGTCAAGTTAGCATTGGAAGAATGGCGTCATTGGTTAGAAGGGTCTGAGGTACCTTTTATCGTTTGGACCGACCACAAGAATCTAAAATATATCAGAACCACCAAAAGACTGAACTCCAGGCAGGCTCAGTGGGTACTTTTTTTCGGACGCTTTAACTTTTCTCTCTCGTACCGCCCAGGTTCCAAGAACATCAAACCCGATTCTTTATCTCGTATTTTTTACCTATCCGAACGCCCGTCCACTCCCGAGTGCATTTTACCCGAGACCCTATTTGTCTCCACACTCACATGGGAGGTCGAATCGAAGGTCAAAACGGCCTTAGAAGGGGTAACACCTCCGCCCAGTTGCCCACCGAATCGATTATTTGTGCCGGAGGGATATCGGTCTGACATCATTCAGTGGGAGCATTGTTCCAACGTGGCGTGTCATCTAGAAGTTAACCGCACCAGTTTTTTGGTCAAGCAACGATTCTGGTGGGCCACTTATGGCTCGTGACATTCGCAGTTTTGTCTTGGCTTGCTCGGTTTGTGCCACTGGTAAGACTTCCAATCGACCCCCATATGGGTTACTCCAACCGCTGTCTGTCCCTTCGAGACCCTTGTCCCACATTGTGCTAGATTTTATTACCGAAAAGATTAGATTTGGAAAGAGTGTTGCGATGTTTGGTTTCTAGGAATCCTTCCTCCTGGAGTCAGCAACTCTCAATGGTGGAGTACACCCATAATTCGTTACCAGTGTCATCTACGGGCCTTTCTCCATTTGAATGTAGTTTAGGTTTCCAGCCACCTATTTTTCCCAGTATGGAATCCGAAGTCGCGGTCCCCTCCGCTCACGCCTTTATCCAGAGGTGCTGTCCAGAGGTGCAGAGCCCGTGAGACTCTTCTCCAGGCCGATCATCACCGGTCGAAGCCTCCCGTATACGTCGTTGGTCAAAAAGTGTGGCTTTCAACCAAGAACATTCCACTCCGATCCATCTCTAATAAACTTGCTCCCAAATTTATCGGCCCGTTCACTGTCACCAAGATCATTAGTCCGGTGGCAGTCCGACTCAAACTTCCTTCTGCGTACAGGAGAAATCATCCCACCTTCCATGTGTCTAAAATAAAACCCTTGTTACATTCACACATTAATCCGCCGGTCCCGGTTCCTCCACCGCCGCGACTCGTAGCTGATTATTGCGCCAGCTGTAATCAATTCCCTTTCCCTTTATATGTTCAGTGATCACTGTCTCATGTTGTCAGATCGTTGTGGCTTCCCCGGTGTTGTGTCTTGTTCCAGTGTGCTTCTCTCACCTTCCTCTTGTGGATTATCTTCGTTGTGCTTCGTCTTCGTTGGATTGTTGGTTCCCTGGATTCCTGTGCACACCGATCACCGCATACCATCACCGGGTTGCCCGTCGAAGTCCCTGCGTCATTTGTCATCTGAGTGTTTTGTTCCCTGACCTGTTGTTATCATCTACGAAGCTCCAATAAACCGTTTTACTTGCATTTGCATCCGTCTCTGTATCATTACAATTAAGGCATTATTATGTGCTTTGTAAGTACTAATAAACAGCCAATATCCTGGTAATCAAAAACTAGTTAATAGTGAGAATTGGACTCTAAACTTAAGTTTTACCAAATATTTAACCACGGTTACATTTGAATGGTCAATTTATTATA
The DNA here is from genome assembly GCF_964197995.2 of Scardinius erythrophthalmus. Classification (NCBI taxonomy): domain Eukaryota; kingdom Metazoa; phylum Chordata; class Actinopteri; order Cypriniformes; family Leuciscidae; genus Scardinius; species Scardinius erythrophthalmus. The sequence goes on from NC_138235.1 coordinate 38,151,689, forward strand.
AGTCTATATTTTGTAATCAACAGAACGATTTGTTTGCTTTTAACTTTCATTTATACTTTGCTTTTTAAATCTACTATGACATTTTTCATAATATGATTTAATATCATAAAGTGAAATTCTACATAATATACTGAATTTTCAAACTTTCCAGAGTTTCTACATGTGGGGTCGGCTAGCATTTTTTCTTATCAGTGCAAAAGAGACTCAAATAACTTCGTCGATTTTTGTTATACAGGCAAGTGTTATACATCATTCGAAACTGTTAATTGTCTTCTTTTATTTGTGTACACTAATAATAAAAACAAAATGTTGTATTTTTCGTAAAATAAAGAAAATAAACATGATGCGCGTTCTCCCGTCTCTCTCAATGTGAAGATCATTCTGAAACGCGAATTCTAGTTTTGCACTGATGTAAAAAGACTGACAGTGACACAAGACCTGATGTCAAAATGTTTTAATCTTTTAAATGAAAACCATTAAAAATAACTATCAAAAAAACACCACGTATGTTTTTTTAATGTTTGATTGTATTTTATATAGTACTGTCAATCGATTAAAACAATTAACTAGCCTATTCGCGATTAATCACACTTAACATTAAAGTTTTTAATATATGTTTATATTGTAATAATTTCACATTTAATCTCCAAATTAATGTAGAAACAACATAAAGTATATTTTAAATATTTGATCTATTAGGTAGGAAATATACATAAATTGAATAAAGTTATCAAACACCTCTCAGACTTCACTGTAATTTTCTCTGACTTTTTTATTTGATTAGATTTTTTTACATTAATGTATCACAGAAGCGGGTTCAATAGGTTGCTGTCGCTTTAAGATCTGATGCACAGAATGCGGATCTAGATCTGACAAGCATCCGATGTTGTCACAACTCTTTGCGTTCATTTAACACTTTTTAACTAATTTAATACTGTGCTTACGAGGATACTCGACAAAGTGAACATTTTGGCATACTTTTGTGTGTTTTTGTCCGTTCAAGCGTGAAAGAGAACTCAATGTGGCTGCGCGCTGTCTGAAGCGGCATTCTGTGCGCATGAGTCCTGTGTGTGTGTGTGTTGTGTGTATCACACAGAGAGGAGATTTACAGACAGCGTGCCGCTATATTTAGCATGCTATATTATATTTTAATATATTAAAATACTTTTAACGCGTTTAACTGAAAAAATGAATCGCATGCGTTAACGTGTTCATTTTGACAGCTCATCAATTGATGTTTAATCAATTAAACATAATATGTATTTGTTATTTTCCTTTGCTCACTTGGTTCCTCCCTGTCCGCACCTGTGCTCTCGTCATCAGTTGTGTCTGAGGCTGTATGCTTGCTCGTTGGCTTGTAATTCCTGAATTCCTAATTGGCGCGTTTCACCATCAGTGTGCAATGCGCGTGACGTACGTTTGTTAATAAATAAACTGCAAGTGTCTTGCGGAAGAACATTGTAGCCGGAGCTACTTCTCTCCGTTAATGTATATGGCGAGTCACGCAGGCACTGGGCAACTCCGCAGCCGAGCCGACCCCGGGATAAAATAGTCCGAATATAAACACTTATTATAGGCGTACCGTAGTGATTCAGGATAAGTCAAAAACACGGTTTGGAAAATGGATTCATGATGTACTCGTTCATTTTGAACATAAGTTACGGACTGCAGCAGCTGCTGATACAACGGCGTTCTGTTGCGCATGCGTGAATTTAACTGAGTAGTACATGACCATGCACTCGCACAAATGCGACCACATAAGATTTTAACTCGCACATTCTCAAAAAATATGCGACCATTTTGGTCGCAGTCTGGAACCCTGATTCACATGAGTACATGAACATGGTAAATGAAAAATCAAACACCTTGGAAATGACAGGTATGTACTATGTTTCAGGAATGGCACAAAGGTGTGTGACTGGTTAAGTCTCTGTCTTTAGTTCAGTGTGTTAAATAATGTGCTTTTTTGTCCTTTGTTGTGTATCTTTGGATTATGTTATGTTGTAAATAAATCCAAACAATCAAAATCTCCTCATTCTTTGTGCAAGGTTTCTCAGAATGATAGGGCCTGATAGCCCCTGATAGGGCCATTAGGGGAGGGTCTTTGTCTTTCTCAAAAAAAAAAAAAAAAAGTGTGAAAGACATTAATATTCATGATGTGTTCACGCATAAAGATTTCTTTCACAAAACATGTCTTACAAATTTTTAAATCAATATATTGTCTTATCTGAATGAGCAGTCAGGGTGATTTTCACATAGTTTTGGAGCAAATATTCTAGGCTACGTGATACAATTTTCAAAAGTCTTGTGAAGAAATAATCAGTATGGGTTTCATGACCTTATTTCAGTGACATTTTTTTTGTTTTTTCACAAACCATGCATAAACGTCATTATCTCAAAAATACAAACTTTTACATACATGCTGCTGACATATTATTGTAGCAGAGTTTGTGCTAAATACAGTGTAATCAGACTTTAGCCATGAAAATGTCACAAGTAACAGAAATAAGCACAAATGTCAGAGCATGTCAGAACACCTCCAGGACCCAGAAAACACCTCAGACCCCAGAGGGTTAAATGTCCCCTGTTGAGTTATATGTTCTCATTAAACATATAATTTATATTTTGTTATGTAGCTTGCTGTTATTTTATTTATTGTTTAGATTATACCAACTGTTGTATTGTATCATATGCCAAAAATGTGCAAGAGTTCATTGTGCGCATGTGTGAACAAACGGGACTTTTATTTTGACTCAAGTTGTTGAATGTAAAACTCAGTACTGAGTACTTAGTACGTGTTGCTGCTCCCTCGGGCGCTGATGTTATACCAGCGCGTTGAGATGTAAACGAACAAAATAAATAATACTAAGAAGTTTTATCTGGATTTTCTTTAATGGATGGATGACAAAAACATATTGCACATAGACATGACGGAGAGAAATGAAACCTTAACAGGTTATGGGCCCAGGCGCGCCAATGCTACAGGAGGAAGATGGCAGAGGTTAGTTTTCGACGGAGACGAAAACAACTACGAACTATGGGAAGTAAAATTTCTTGGCCATCTGAGAATAATGGGTTTAAAAGAAACAATACTGTCTACCGGGGATATAGACGAGGAAACAAATGAGGAGTGCTACGCTGAATTAATCCAGTTTCTCGATGATAAAAGCCTGTCACTGGTGATGCGGGAGGCGACTGATGACGGCAGGAAAGCTCTGCAAATACTTCGAAGTCACTACGCCAGTCAGGGTAAGCCTCGAATTATCGCCCTATACACTGAACTAACTTCGTTAAAGAAGGAATCTGACGAGACGATAACAGACTACATTATCCGAGCTGAGAAAGCGGTGACTTCCCTAAGAAACGCAAAAGAAGTAATAAGTGACGGACTGATAATAGCTATGATCCTAAAGGGCCTGCCAGATTCCTACAAACCTTTTGCTATCCATACTACACAGAGTAGTGAAGAATTGACTTTTTCCCAGTTCAAAAGCAAACTAAGAAGCTACGAAGAGACAGAAAAATTTGATGATAAACCCAAATCTGACAATGTGATGAAAGTGCACATAGCATCCGTGACCTGCTACGGATGTGGAAACCGCGGTCATATTGCGCGCGATTGCCGCCAAAAAGGCGTACCTAAGTGGTGCAGCTACCATAGAAGTTCAACACATAGTGATGAGACATGCCGCCGGAGAAAGGACGGACACAAAGATGAAGCAAAACAGGCTGCGGAAAAACAAGAGGAGCATGAGAAAGAACAAACATTTGTGTTCAAAGTAAGTCAGACATTTCTTCCAGATAATATTACGAAAAATGGACTAATGGTAGACTGTGGAGCAACATCCCACATCTTAACAGACAAGAACAATTTCACAAAATTTGACGAGAGTTTCGACCCAAAGTCACACTACATGGAGCTGGCGGATGGAGCCAGGATGAACAACGTGGCATTAAAGCGGGGCGACGCAGAGGTGTTACTGCTGGACGTGGAAGGGAAATGCGTCAGGATCACTCTAAAGAAGGCCTTGTTCATACCATCATACCCACAGAGCATCATCTCCGTTCAAGCTGCTACAACAGACGGGGCCAAGGTGATCTTCCAGGAAGGACAGAATGAACTGATAAGCAAGGATGGAGCTGTGTTCCGCATAGAAGAGCACGAGAGACTGTACTATCTGAAAACGGTAAATAACAACAAACAATGTGTTGATGCATCAGTTACAGATATGATGTCCAGGGACAAAGTCAGTCTAACTTGTGATGTTAAAACATGGCATGAGATCATGGGACATTGTAATGTTAGTGATGTGTTGAAATTACCTGAAGTGGTTGAGGGTATGAAAATCACGGGTAATACCAAATTAGACTGTAATGTTTGTACTGAGGGAAAGTTCATCAACAGCAGAAATAGGAAAACTGACACAAAAGCTGGTGAGGCCCTAGACTTGGTACATACTGACTTAGCAGGTCCCATTGAACCAACTTCTCAAGATGGATATAAGTATGCAATTTCATTCACAGATGATTTTTCAGGGGCAGTATCTGTTTACTTCCTTAAGAACAAGAGTGACACTACTCTAGCGACAGAGAAGTTCCTTGCAGACAGTGCACCATACGGTAGAGTCAAATGCATAAGATCAGACAATGGCACAGAATACACAAGCAATGCATTTCAGTCACTTTTACGAGAAAATGGTATAAGACATGATACATCATCCCCGTACTCCCCTCATCAAAATGGTACAGCTGAGAGACAATGGCGAACCATCTTTGAAATGGGAAGGTGTCTGCTAATAGAGAAGGGATTACCAAAGGTTCTGTGGCCTTATGCTGTCCAAACTGCAACTCACATCCGAAACAGATGCTATAATGACAGAATTAAGAATACTCCATACTTCATGTTGACAGGAAGAAAGCCAGACCTTTCTAAAATGTGGGTTTTTGGATCAGAATGCTATGCGTACAAACACAATCATAAGAAACTGGATCCTAGATGTGAGAAGGGAATATTTGTGGGGTATAGTAAAAATAGCCCAGCTTATCTGATATACAATCCACAGACAGAAAAGGTGTCAAAACATAGATTGGTGAAATTCATTAGGAAGAGCAGTGCTGAACAGCAGACACAAACCGATGAAGATTTCTTAGAAATACAATACAGAGACAGGACACAGGATAGTAAGAACAGTGGTGATGCCCCACAAAGTGAGGAAAGCACAGAGAACAGGGTCCTAAATGGAGACATGGAGAGTATTGATACAGACAATACAGAGGTGTCAGAACATGATGGAACTATAGAAAAAGTAGACACAGAAGACAACAAAAACAGTACAGGTCCAACAGCCACGGCTAGTCAAAAACATTACCACTCAAAAAGAGAAAAGAGAGCCCCAAAGTATTTACAAGATTATCTGACATACTCCAAAGATGACGTAACCAATGTGAGTGTTGATTATTGTTACAGGGCAGTGTGTGGGGTCCCCCAAACCTATAGAGAGGCCCTTATGTCACCTGAGGCTCCCGGATGGGAACATGCTATGAAGGAAGAGATGGACTCACTTAAAGAAAATGACACATTTGAATTGACAACTCTACCAGAGGGCAGAAAGACAGTGGGGGGAAGATGGGTATATGCCCTTAAAGAAAATGCAGAAACAGGAAAAATCTTCAAGGCTAGGTATGTTGCAAAAGGATACAACCAAACTGAAGGCATAGACTACCATGAGACATTTGCTCCTACAGCAAATCTCACCTCAGTACGGGCATTAATGCAGATAGCTGCTCAGAACAATTTCTTAGTTCATCAGATGGACGTCAAAACTGCATACTTACATGCTCCAATAGAGGAAGACATATACTTAGATCAACCAGAGGGTTTTGAAGAGACATCTGACATAGGAGACAAGTTAGTATGCAAGTTGAAAAAATCTCTGTATGGTCTAAAACAGTCTGGAAGAAACTGGTACGAACTTTTAAATGATCATTTGGAACAAAACAACTTTGAGAGAAATCAGTCTGATCACTGTGTGTATAGAAAGCAGATTGAAAATGAGACAATCATAGTGATCATCTGGGTAGATGATTTGATAATTGCAGCAAGCAGTGAGGATCAGCTCAACAGTTTTAAAGAAATAATGAAGTCCAAATTTAACATGAAGGATCTAGGGAAAATATCTTATTTTTTGGGGATTCAGTTTGAGCAAAAAGAGGGAGAAATTAAAATGAATCAGAAAAGGTACATTCTCAAAATGCTTGAAAGGTTTGGAATGTCAAACTGTAAACCAAAAGCTACCCCAAGTGAGTTAAAAGTGGAGTGTAATAGGAATGAGGAAGAAAACAACAACGAGATTGAGAACCCCAAAGAATACCGTGAACTTGTTGGAAGCTTGATCTATGCAATGACCTGTACTAGACCAGACATTAGCTGGATAGTCAGTAAACTGTCACAAACCCTTGCAAAGCCTAAAACACATGACTTAGTAGCTGCTAAACATGTCCTGAGATACCTAAAAGGTACAGCTGACTACGAGCTGTGTTTCAAGAAAACAGACAAGACTTTAAGTCTAATAGCATTCAGTGATTCTGATTGGGCATCTTCTGTAGAAGATAGGCGTAGCATTTCAGGATACTGTTTCAGCCTGACAGAACAAGGCCCTGCTATCTCATGGAAGTCTAAGAAACAGCCGACAGTGGCACTGTCGACCTGCGAAGCCGAATACATTGGTCTAGCAAACACTACTCAGGAAAGCATGTACCTAACTCAACTGCTAAATGGCATGGACAGTAGTGTTTACACTTGCACCACGATGTATGGTGATAATCAGGGGGCCATTGCACTGAGTAAAAATCCAGTGAATAGATCTAGAACTAAACACATTGATGTGAAATATCACTTTATCCGTGATGCTGTCAGTAAGGGAAGAATACATATTGTGTACTGCCCAACAGAAGACATGGTAGCAGACATTTTGACAAAATCTGTTTCAAAAATTAAAATTCTAAAGTTCAAAGGTTTTCTGTTTGGGAACTAAATATTTGTGATGACATTGTGCATGGCTTAAGATGATGAGAACAAGTGGGGGTGTTGAGTTATATGTTCTCATTAAACATATAATTTATATTTTGTTATGTAGCTTGCTGTTATTTTATTTATTGTTTAGATTATACCAACTGTTGTATTGTATCATATGCCAAAAATGTGCAAGAGTTCATTGTGCGCATGTGTGAACAAACGGGACTTTTATTTTGACTCAAGTTGTTGAATGTAAAACTCAGTACTGAGTACTTAGTACGTGTTGCTGCTCCCTCGGGCGCTGATGTTATACCAGCGCGTTGAGATGTAAACGAACAAAATAAATAATACTAAGAAGTTTTATCTGGATTTTCTTTAATGGATGGATGACAAAAACATATTGCACATAGACATGACGGAGAGAAATGAAACCTTAACATCCCCAACTAAGCAAGCCAAAAGCCAAGGCAACAGTGGCAAGGAACCAAAACTTCATCAGGTGACAGAATGGAGAAAAAAACCTTGGGAGAACCCAGGCTCAGTCGGGGCCAGTTCTCCTCTGGCCAGCGAGCGAACAGTGTATGATTATGATTCAGGCAGCATTACAGATAAGAGCTATGCTGTCCTTCCTGCAAGAAGGGTTGGAGCGAAGGCTGTCTCCCTCCACCCTGAAAGTGTATGTTGCCGCTATTGGCGCATATCACAATGCAGTAGTCGGTAAATCCGTGGGGAAGCACGACCTGATTGTTAAGTTCCTGAGGGGTGCTAACCCCGTTCCCTCTTGGGATCTCTCATTGGTGTTTACCGCATTGCAGAGAGCCCCCTTCAAACCCCTGCAGTCAATTGAGCTTAAAATCCTGTCAATGAAGACAGTGTTCCTGACTGCACTGGCTAACATCAAGAGGGAAGGGGGCCTGCCTGGAATACGGACCGAACAACTCTTAGGTTATCCTGATACCCTGGCCCGGATACGTGCTCAAGGTTTCCACCACTTCTTTCAGGAACCAGGTGGTGAACCTTCAAGTGCTGCCCCTGGAGGAGGCAGACCCAGCCCTAGCTTTTCTCCGTCCCATCCGCGCTTTACGCCTGTACGTGGACCGAACACAGAGCTTCAAAACCCCAGACCAGCTCTTTGTCTGTTATGGAGGCCAGCAGAAGGGAAAGGCTGTCTCCAAGCAGAGGTTGGCCCACTAGATAGTGGATGCCATCGTATTGGCATATCAGACCCAAGGTGAGACGTGCCCCCTCGACACGACTGAGCAACACTCAACACATTTGCGAGGTTCTATAACTTACGTGTAAAGCCTGTGTCTTCCCGTGTACTCACCTCAAGTAGCCAGTAAACACCAGAGACCTGCTTGCTCCCATCCTAAAGACCAGATACATGCGCTTTTCCTGCTCCTCAGTTGAGTTCCCCAGCTGGCAAACCCTGTTGGAGTTCCTCCACTCACTTCGGCAGTCAGACGTGGCGGAGCGTCCGAAACCAGGCCTGACACTCGTATCCAGTAGTGGAGCCTGTGCTAGGCTAGGTGCCCATATGTTGTGATCCCTACAGCGATCCCATATGTGCATTTTTCCATGTGTCTTTCCCTTGGGAGAGTCCACCCTGCTATCCCTGCCGGTGTTGACTCCCCCTAACTAGGCTGGAGCAACCATAGAGACATTCTCGATGTAGCACTGCCCTAAAGGCCTGTCCACATGTGTAACTTCTATTCCTACAGGCAAAATGTGGCATTCGAAGCGTTCCTTTCCGCTTGGAAAAGGCACGCTTTCTAAGTTTTATCCAAATAGTCTTAGGGGCTGTTTACACCTGGCCACTTCATGCATTTTCTCAGATCGGATAGCTTTCTGATTTATCAAAACGGTTCCATTTACACCTGGTCACATAAATGTGTTTTTGCGAAACGAATATAAATCCGATCTTCAGTTACCGCGCTATATGCAGATTTAATGGAGTGCACGTCACCGAAAGCAACAGATATGAGCTGCATTTTATTGATCATCAGCTAAAATTTCAAAATCAAAGACCGCTAGAAGAGAGAGCGGCAACAGCCCTGGTAAGATCATTTTGTTTCTTTACTTTTAATGATGATGATTGTGTGTTAAGCGTCTGTGACTTACTTTCACTTTGATTTGCGATAGTTTGCACGTTGGCTTAATGAATAGATGCTCAGCTTTTCATCTGCGGTGATGCATGTTCCAGTAGCGTCGTCATATCTGGCTATAACATTACATATAGCCTATTACACGCTCTCACACTTTATTTATTTAGCATTTTTGGGAGGAGTACAATTTACGTATGTGGTTTCAACAACCAGATGCATTTACACTTGTCCAGTTTCGTCTGGAATGCGGCCCAGACCTCCTCCTGAAGTGGTTTGAGCGATCGGATTCAAATCCGTCTCGAATGCGTTTCGGAGGGCATTTACACCTGGTCTTTTCACGATCTGATAGCTATCCGATCTGAGAAAATGCATTAAGTGGCCATGTGTAAACAGCCCCTTACAGTACGGGTCAAGCGGAACAGCAGTAATGAACTTCTCTGCGGAGCGCTGGAAGGGTCACCAATAGTGGCGCTTTGGAAGGGATCCCAATTCATTCGTCAGTTCACGTCTGACGTAACGTTAAATGTGACTGACTGAAAGGGAACGTCTAGGTTACGTATGTAACCCTCTGTTCCCTGAAGGAGGGAACCGAGATGTTACGCCCATTGCCACAATTGCCCTACCACCGCTGAGCGACCGGGTCACCGGCTTGGCTCCTCAGCGAAAACCTGAAATACGAGCGCACCTGCTTCCGTGTTTATACCCGCGCTGCTGTGCAAATCCTGCATGCTAATGTGCATTGGCTCGTTTCGTTTACACTCGAAGGTGATTGGGCTCTCAGACGAGATCCCAATTCATCAGTTCAAATCTGTCGTAACGTCTCCATTCCCTCATTCAGGGAGCGAGGGTTACACACGTAACCTAGACGTTCTTCCTCAACAGTGGCTTCTCATTTGCATGGATTTTTAAGTGTTGTTTTGATGCCAAAATAATGTTTTACTGATCACAGTTTAAATTACTTTACTCCAGAGATGATGATCTTTGACAGTCTCTGCCCGAGTGAAACTCTTTCCACACTCCTGAATAAGGTTTCTCTCCAGTGTGAATATGTATATGCATTTCAAGGTTTCCTCTTTGCGATAAACTCCTCCCACATTGAGAGCATTTGTTCGGTTTGTTATACCTTTCTGAATGAAACTCTTTCCACGTTGATGGCCTTTGAGAGACCTTTCTTAAGTCCTGAGATTATGATGTTTCTGACGCTGATGTAAATGCACCTTAAGGCATGACGAGTAGTGCCTAAAACCCCTTCTTTAAATCACGGCTTCAATGGGCTCATATGCTTTTATAAAATGGTTATTCACAAACCTGGTAAGGTTTCATTAAAATAAACACACTGACACAAAATTGTAATGCTATTGATAAAATAATTATTCTTCCACCAAGCGTTGTAGTTCTTCAGAAGCGAACACACAGACGCAGTAATACTGATGTAATGCAGTCACAGTAGAGTATTTACAACGGCTTTGAACGCAACTCAACCATAGACGGTAAAAAAAGATGGACGACGCACCTTTACTCTCTTCCATTGTAGAAAAGTGAAGCCGCCAATGTCCCATTATGGCGCTGATATCTTGCGCTGATTCGGGAGTCGGGTTCCGAGTCTGTTCAGTAGTGAGTGTGAAGTGGAGCCGCAGAATCGGTCAGTTTACTGCTGAACAACTCATTATGTCAGTGTGAAATAAACAGTTATGGAGATTTAGACAGTAAAGGTAAAGCTCCAATCTCCTCCCGAAAATCCAGAAAAAAGTTTGTTGGTGCTTCAGGAGCTAGTCTACTTCACTCAGAGAAGCTGTCAATCACAGCTGTCAATCATGACGTCACACTAACGTTTTTATAACAGCAAATAACTAACTAACTCGCCCCACTGAAACTTTTTTCCAAGAGTGTAGCAAAATTCTGAGTTGTCTGTGAAACAAGCTGTTTGTTTTACAATTGCTGAAATATTTATTATAATTTCTTTAATCAATATGTAATCTAAATTCAGTCCTTGCAGTACACAAGTGTCCACCAGGGGTTGCTATTTATCAAAAAAAAAATAAGAGTAGTGTACACTAAGAAACTTCTGTAACAGCCACTCTTGGATATCAGCATGCATTGATTTCATCTTTTGCAAACGTCAAAACAATCCATTGAACATTACACGTGTAGTGATTTAATTCTAAAATTTAAGTCTGATCATGATATGCAACTATATTATCACCCAAACATTTTAATATATATATGTATTCAAAAACCTGCAGCCTATTTGAAGCAACCTCATATAAACACATTTAGAGGCAATCCATCAGGGAAGGAGCAGACATCTGTTTTTATTATCATTATTATTGGAATAACATATAATGTGTGATATGATGTCAGGTCTTGCATTAGAGCCTTTACTCTTGAACTTCCTCTGAACGGTTGGAAAGGCTGCAGGTTTGCATGCGTCTCTGAGCTGCTGGCATCCTGTTTAGGCCTCACTGTGGTTTGCACGATTCAAAGGCTATGATGACGAAGTGTCAGAGAGCAGAGGACTCAGTTTAGGTGGAGCTGGACTGTTACCATCAAGAAAGAAAGACCCGACTCAAAGATGCGCTCTTACTGGGGTTTTGTACACATTTTTGGTGAGTTACTTTACATTCTTTCATCAGCTATTGTTTCAGGAAGATCTGGCGTATGGAGTAGAGCCTTGTGCTTGAACTTAGTTCCTAACATTCATTGTGTCTGAAAGTTTATTAAAACTGTTCAAAGAGAATAATATGAAAAAAAAATCTGTTTTTGTTTTAATCGTTGGCTTTGAATTTTCAAAAACCTGAAAATATCTTCCTGTATCCATTTGCGACATTCTGTCTTTTTCCATAAACAAACAAGATTTCCTAAATATCTCAAATGTTTTCCTCAATAGCGAAGAGATTAAATTAACTTTTTGCAAAATTCTCATTTCTCAGATGTTTCTCCTGAGAAAAACATTTAGATATCTCAACAACGTGCCCATATTTGCAATCTAGTCACAAGATCTCAAAATGAGCTTGATGTATGATTTTTTTTTTTTTTTTTTTGGTCTGTGTGGCTTTTCGCATTCATTTGAGTGTAGGACCACTATTGTCTCATTTGGGTCTGTCTTTATTTCTCTAATGGTTGTTTGCAATGTCATAAATATATAAGATGCAGAATTTCTATATAAATAATTTATATACACAAATATTTGTGTGTGTGTGTGTGTGGTTTTAAAACCTACTTTTGGAACCGATATCTGTCCCAAAAGTAAAAATATTTTTAGTTCCTCAAAGAACCTTTCAGTGATCAGTTCTCAAAATAATATTTTTTCTCTCAATGTGAAGAACATTCTAAAAATCTAAAAACATTCTATAAAGAACCTTTTGTGGAATGGAAAGATTCCACTGATGTTAAAGTTTCTTTATGGACCCATCGATGCCAATGAAGAACTTTATTTTAAAAGAGTGTGTATATACAGAATACATGATATTATTTGCTGCCTATATCAAATGAAGAAATTTTTCTTTTTTATTCATTATTTTTTGTCCTCTTTTATTATATTTTCAGCTGTTCTTCTCTTGTGTGATTATGGGACGTTCTCCACCCCATCACCATCTTCTACAGAGAGGACCATTGAAATATCAAACATATCCGACTCTAACACTACTGAGACAACAGCACAACCAATAAGATTTGTAAACTTCACAAAGCTTAATGAGGATGATTTTGAGTCAAGTGGTCAGCCTGAAAAGTCAAATGGATCGCTTGAAATTCCTACAGATACAAGCTATGAAAGCACCTCGGTTCCAGACATTTCAGTCCATACATCTAAAGGACCGTACAGAAATCAGAAAACAGAGATCCCTCCCATGATCCGTCCCGAGAGCACCACGCACAGCCAGACTCCTCCTCATGAGAGGAAAAACGGTTGGAGGAAACTTCATAATGTTAAAAGTTTGAAGGTTTTTGAAATCTAGTCATTTGTTAGGAGGTGTTTATAATGGGCAATGGGAGCTGTTGTCTATTTACTGTAGTATTTAGAATTATATATCTTCATAATCTATATAGAATTATATAATAGAACTGTTATAATGTATGAGGTTCTGTTGTGCATCTAACTGATGTTGTAAAGCCGTTGAGCAACTTTCTTCAGAGTCTGAGCGCTAAACCAGCTCAAGGTTGTGGTTTCAAGTGAGAAATCCAATTTTCACTGACCTTTTGTTCGCATGCAATTCAAACAATAACTTTCAGAAATATTCATCACTCATTTTAAAAAAGTTAATTTTATTAGAGTTTGAAAAATGACTCGCTCTGAGCTTAAGCGCATTTTTTACATCAAACTTTGATACACATTCGTCCACATTCACAGTCAAACGTTTGAAATAAAATACATATATTTTTTAAATATTTTTACATTTTTCAATATCTTTGAAAGAAGTCTCCTCTACTCACTAAGGCTGCATTTCTTTAATTAAAAATACAGTAAAAATTGAGTGTGAAATATTATTAGAATTTAAAACAGCTGTTTTCAATGTGGATGTATTGTTAAAATGTAATTTATTCAAAGCTGAATTTTCGGCATCATTACTATGTCTACGTCACATGATCCTTCAGATCAAATCATCATATTAGAGTGATTTCTGAAGGATCATGTGACACTGAAGACTGGAGTAATGATGCTGAAAACTCAGCTTTGATCACAGGAATAAATTACACTTTACTATATATTCACAAGCTTTTTAAAATTATAATAATATTTCACAATTTTTACTGTATTTTTGATAAAAAATATGCAGCCTTGAAGAGCAGAAGAGACTCTTTTAAACATATCAATGACTATTCTGTGTTTCGAAATTTGTGGTAAATTTTGTAATTAGTAATTAAGTACTTCTATATTTAAACCCCCCTTTGTGAACATTACACCTTCAGAACAAATGTATAATTGTTAAGAGAAACTGAACCGTATAAGACGCCTCTAACAGTTGAGAAAATGGCAGCTCTGCGAGTGTAAAGTTTCAGATCTGAGCGGTTAAAGTGTGTGTGGGTGTGAACGTGAACAACTGCTCGTCTTTCTAAATGCAGACTTGCCACAACAGCAAAATCTCTCTCTTTCTCTCAGTCTGTCTGTTTTATTTAAACACACATGCATGCATGTTTAATAGCTTCACATCAGATCTATAGTTAATCAAAGGTTTGATCATAATTGCATGCTTGATATTTGTTGGTTTGCTGTAACGTGAGTGTTCTTCTGTTTCAGAGTCAGCATCATACACAGGAGGTGAGCTTGATTCTGCTGTGCGGAAGACACCTAACACACCCTCTCTTCCTGTCTCTTTACTTTCACACATTTATTCTGTTTTCACATTAAAACAATGTCCCATTAGAAACTAAACACCACAACAACAGATCTTCATGTTTTTGACAGGCGTCATCATTCTGATCATAATCCTCATCCTGATTGTTCTTCTGCTTGGCCTTTTGTATTTTCTGAGAAAGAAAGGAAGGGTAAGATTTTCTGCTGCTTGTATTTGGTACATTTTGGATCTGTTACGAACCCTAGTGAGCTTTAATTAGCTTCTAAGGTAGTTTATAATTAAATCTCATAAGAAAGGTTCAAAAGAAACTTTTTGCCATTAATTCAGTTAAACAGTTAATTAGAATTAATCAGTTAATTCAGTGAATTCACAACATTATTGACATTTATTATTGACAAATATATATATATATTTAAATCACTTTAAAGAGGGTCACACTGCCATTTCTTAAAGTAAAAAAAAAAAATTATTTCTTTTTTAATTTTTATTGAATCTGTATTGTATTTGTTGATTGTTCATTTTGGATCCTGATCATAAGTGGCTGATTCAGTTCGTTATCTTTCATGCTACATTTTTAACATGCGTTAACATGGCGGTCAAATGTTTTGAATAATTCAGATGTTTAATGTGTTTAAAAGAAGTCTCTTCTGCTTATCAAGTCTGCATTTATTTGATTAAAAAAATACAATAAAACAGTGAAATATTATTAAAATTTAAAATAACTGTTTTCTATGTGAATATATTGTGAAAATGTATCAGTGTCACATGATCCTTCCGAAATCATTTTAATATATATATATATACATATATAATTTTATAAAATAATAAAATATTAAATAAATTAAAATGGGAAATTTAAATACATTTTAAATAAATTATAACATTTTATGAAATATAACAGATTTTTTTTTTACGTTTTATTTTATTTTTATATAATTTATTCATTTATAGGCAGCTCACTAAGTTTTCGAACAGAGTCGGTGTATGACCAACACTGAACGCTGACAGGAATTTTTCATATATTTATACTCACACACACACACACACACACACACACACACGCACGCACGCACACACACACACACACACACCTGGTCTGAAATGATCTACTGCATTCTTTGTCAATAATTCTTCCGTTCTCATTGTAGAGTTACTCATTTGATCTGACTCGTGCCGACGGACCTGCCAATGATTACGACACTCCTCTCAGGAGCGAGCATCAAGGCGTTAGTTATGAACAAACCAACAAAGGCAAGTGTGAATTAAAAACTCTTAATAAACCTAAACATGAACATTTAGGGGAAATTGTGCTTGATTTACATGTGTGTGCGATGCATTTACGTTCTCTCTGGTCATCTTTCTGTTAATCTCTCTGTACATCTCTCTGCTCAGATCTGCCTGTGAGTCTGGATTACATACAGGAAGACAAGCCTGAGGAAAAGTCCAGCCCGATAGCCAATGGGTGTGCAGGAGAGAAAACTGAACAAACAGCTGCCAATGAAAATGGTAACGACTAAGTAAAGTCATGGTCATTGGTATTGTAAGAGAGGATAGGCGCTCTCTCGTGGCATAGATATGGTCATGGCCGTTTTGATTCCGACACGCACTGTAAGCGGTTGACCAATCACAACAGACTGGGCCATCTGACCAATCAGAGCAGAGTAGACGAATCACAACAGACTGGGCCATCTGACCAATCAGAGCAGAGTAGACCAATCACAACAGACTGGGTCATCTGACCAATCAGAGCAGAGTAGAACAATCACAGCAGACTGGGTCATCTGACCAATCAGAGCAGAGTAGACCAATCACAACAGACTGGGTCATCTGACCAATCAGAGCAGAGTAGAACAATCACAGCAGACTGGGTCATCTGACCAATCAGAGCAGAGTAGACCAATCACAACAGACTGGGCCATCTGACCAATCAGAGCAGTGTAGACCAATCACAACAGACTGGGCCATCCGACCAATCAGAGCAGAGTAGACCAATCACAACAGACTGGGCCATCTGACCAATCAGAGCAGAGTAGACCAATCACAACAGACTGGGCCATCTGACCAATCAGAGCAGAGTAGACCAATCACAACAGACTGGGCCATCTGACCAATCAGAGCAGAGTAGACCAATCACAACAGACTGGGCCGTCTGACCAATCAGAGCAGAGTAGACCAATCACAACAGACTGGGTCATCTGACCAATCAGAGCAGAGTAGAACAATCACAGCAGACTGGGTCATCTGACCAATCAGAGCAGAGTAGACCAATCACAACAGACTGGGTCATCTGACCAATCAGAGCAGAGTAGAACAATCACAGCAGACTGGGTCATCTGACCAATCAGAGCAGAGTAGACCAATCACAACAGACTGGGCCATCTGACCAATCAGAGCAGAGTAGACCAATCACAACAGACTGGGCCGTCTGACCAATCAGAGCAGAGTAGACCAATCACAACAGACTGGGCCATCTGACCAATCAGAGCAAAGGAAGCTCTCAGAAAGGCGGGGTTTAGAGAGACTGAATCTTCAAACTAACCGTTTTCAGACTTGTTGAGCAATGAGGAGATGTACAGGGCATTGAGCGTGACAGTCACTCATTTCGGTCTTTTGTCACGCACTCCCGCCACACATTGTATTTCTCACGCAGAAAAAACTATTTATAATATATTTAATATGTCGCAGCGCCCAACATTTCTCTGGCCGCGCCGCTCTCGCTATGGAACCGGCAGGATTCAAGCGCGTCGCCCCTGGAGTTCTTAGTCGAGCCTGCCACTTATCAGCCAATCAATAAAAGAAAGGGGCTACACAATAGCCAATCAGAAAATAGCACTATTGTATCTGGGTAAGATTTAACGCAACGACCAATGAAAAAAAAACATATCCTCGAATTGTTCACTTGATTCTGCCACAGCGTCGTCTTCCGAAGTTTCGTTCACCCATAGAGGAAACCACTCCGAGCTCCGAGCATCACTTTGAGCAGAGAGATAAGTCATGATCTCCTGTTTTAATGTTACAACAAATTCACAACTTGTTTGACACAAACAGTGACAACTTGACTGCTGTTAGAGAATTTTTCCCAGATAATTAGCATCAGTTTTTCATGAGTGTCTGTAGCCAACAGTTTTACAGCCTGTTCACTGACAAGTTACAACACCTGCTCAGAACAAGTAGTCTAGGCCTAGTCATATTTTCGTTATCACACGATGACTGACATATTGTCACATTATAAACATCTCTCTCACCAAATAGGCTTAATAATTTTATTAGCACTTAATAAATGAAAGTGTATTGCATAGTCGATGTTATACAGGCCAAAAGTTTGGAAACATTACTATTTTTAATGTTTTTGAAAGAAGTTTCTTCTGCTCATCAAGCCTGCATTTATTTGATCAAAAATACAGAAAAAATGTAATATTGTGATATATTATTACAATTTAAAATAATTGGTTTTCAATTTATTA